>NC_041393.1:205834350-205942748 GCF_002162155.2 Triticum dicoccoides
TAAACACTGGTTAGATCAAATGTGTTTTACTGAGCAATCTGAACCGTGTAGATGTGATTAGATGGGTAGGATTGAGTTTTGGATCTCCGCAAGTCTTTCTTTTATAGGGGTAGTAGATAGATAATGTTAAAACAAACGAAATTACTTGAAATGGATGTCTTGCATTCTGAAATTCCAAAACACCTCATTACACAAAGGTTCAATAACCTACAATATAGAAGCTAGAATTAAATTTTCAAGTAGAAGTTTAGAACATAATTAAATGCGCAAATCAAAGTACCAATATTTACTAATTGTTTATTATTTAACTTTAGTAGATTAAGGTCCATTAAAACCAACATATGGAAAATCGATATTTCTGGGCTCACAAGGTCCATTAAGCAAGTATTTTCTTCTTACCAGACCTTTCAATTTGGATGATAATGTTCTATCATTTTTCTCTTGCATGGATCATATTGGATCTCCTCCTCCCAATTCATGTCTTGAGCATCTTGTGAGGGTGCCTTTCTTTTGAGAAGAAACATGTCCGTATTGTCTGCATTTAACCAATAAAATTACAAAAGAGACAACGAAAATTGATGTGCTAGCTACAAGTTAATACATACAATTGTTGCAACTTGTAAAGTATTTATTGAAGAACAACACAGAAAAGGGGTACTAGGCAGAATTCTAATCGAGTATGACTAATTGATTATGGTGTAGATAAAGAAAACTCAAAATTATGTTGCTAATTTATTAAGGCGAGAGAGGGGATCAAGTGAAGAAAAATTTACAGCGGAGTCCAATTGATGGTAGTGGGAGGAGTCAGGCGCTGTAGTCTGTAGGCTGTAGCCGTGCGCCCGTGCACAGGGGGCGGGCCGGTGCAGCGTCGGGCGCCATGCCGTTGATCGACGGCCTGCCGGTTGCCGGCTTGCCGCTGTTGCACCTGCACGAAGGCGTGACGGCGTGAGCCGGCCGCCTAGCCGTCAGGATCACGGAAGACGATGGGATTGGGATTTCGGAGTTGGGATCGCTGTTTTTCTTTTCTTCAGCGAATGAATGAAAAACTGAAAAGTCAGGAAGTCGAAGACCGATCCCCCAGCCGCCTCTACGTTCGTGCGAGCGAGATCGAGCGTGAATGTTTTTTTTTTTTTTTTGAGGCATCGAGCGTGATTGGATAAGTTTTGAGCGAGCGTGAATCGGTGAGTTGGGCTGCGAGCGTACGTACGGTGAACCGGTGCTGGCTGGTTGCTTGGTTTGATGGGCCATCCTGATGCACACCAGATGGGCTACTTGCCTCAGACCTTATGCCTTACAATTAGCAGCAAATTCTTTTTTGGAACCTGTAGCCTGTGCCACAGGTTGGCCCATTGGGCTCCGCCCCTCTGCAGTGCTAAGCATAGGCTCGGCTGCACCGTCGCTCTGCGTAACATTACTGTGTTGTTTTTATCTAGCCTACAAGATTGTATGTCTTTTTTTTCAAAAAAGTATCAGATTTGTTATAAAAGTTTACTGGAAGTACGAATCACCTTAAATATAATAAAAATCACATCAAGATTTCTACACCACCGGACGACCACTATTGCCACAACGAGCCACCGACACGTCCTTGTTGATGACAGTCGAGAAATATTCGTGCACATGCCCCTAAGGACCATCGCCTACAGCCGCAGTCTCCGCCGTTGAACCCTTGCATAGATTTAAAGCATCTGGCACCAAATATTACCACATTACGAGAAATTGTAACCTCACAACTCCAAGGAGATACGGAAATCTACGCCAGAGTTCCGTCGATTGTCTAGAGGGGAACTCAAGAAGGACCGGAGTCCCAAAGACAAACTCGAAAAAGAAGCACGGAGCGCCGCAACTACGAGGACTAAAAGACCCTAACATTTCTTGTGTGATTACTACTTTATTGGTCCAATTATCACGTTCATTATTTCATTATTACTATCATGTTTTTTACCAATCGTTTGTTTGTCTAATTGCCTTTCACGCGCGTCAGCAAAATATTAGCTTACCTTTTCTTTTTTGACTCAAACTCAGCCTTAAATATTAGAGCTCGTGATCCATGCATGCAATTGAATACTCAAAAGTCTGAAAAACCTAGTAGACCTTAGATATCAGTGCTCGCGATCCAGGCGTGCAATTCAATACTCCAAAGTCGAAACACTAGAATAGTAATTTATTTGTATATGTGCTAGCATGATGGTACGTTTTTGTCGTGTGACGTGTGCGGTGCTTTCTCTGTTTGTGTCCTCCTATAGTTTCTGAAAGATGGGACACTAGGGCATCTCCATCGGACGCTACATCTGTTCGTCGATTGGTAGAAATCAGTCCGTGAACACGGATGCAAGAGCTGATCATTCAACCGTAGCCGCATACATTTCAAACGAATTTCAATAAACCAGATGAAATTCATGCAGATTTTCTTATAAACGGAGCACATTGCTGTCGGATTCAGGGGCGTGTACGAAGAACTCAACCTCCATGGCCAGCCAACTCGCTGCTCCCACGGCCTAGCTCGATGAACGGGAAAGGAAATGGACGCGGCAGTTTACCCAGGCTCAGGCCACCTTGCGGTGTAAGACCCTACTCCTGCTTTGTGGTGGATTGGGCTCGCGAGGGGCTGAGGATGAACTAGTACAGTGGAAGAACTACCTCAGGAGCCTCGTTCTTGTGCTTGTGGTAGCTTCGGAGAGCTCTCCCTTTCTATGGTGGTGGCTAAGCTACATTTATAGTGGCATTGGAACTCTTCCCCCAAAACTTAGGCGGAAAGGGATCAGACAAGTAGTACATCCTATCCTGACGAAAGATGGTCTTCGCCTGCAAAGCTTCTGGTCATGAGGTTGTGGTGGGTTCGGCGATGACATCCATCCTGCCGTCCTGACGACCTTGGTCATGTTGCACGGGAATGTAGACATTTAGCTGATTCCTCGGGACCCCGCACCTGCGCTTGCCTCCTTAGCACCAAAGAGGAAACCTGTCGCTCTGCGTTCGCTGGCGCCCGCCTGGGCTTGGTCGTCATGGCTTGCGTCACCTCAGCCTCGTGAGGTGGGCACTTGCATAGGAATCTCTGCTCCTCGAAAGGCCGCCTAAACAGGCCGCTCCCTCGGGAGGTCTTCGTGTCGTCCACCTCACGAGGGTCTTGTCTTTTCGATGTTGAAGATGGGTCGTACCAGGCCGTTGATGGAGCCACGTCATGGGCCGCAGGTAGTCAAGTCTGGGTACCCTGGTTCCCGAAACGCCGATAATAGCCCCCGGGCCCAAGGCGCGCACGCACTTGGCTTCGAGGCAAAGCCAAAGGGCAAGGGAGAAGGGCCATGGGCCCCACTTGACTGCAGACCGAGTCGACGCGTGGCGCTTGATGGGACGTGGGCCTCTCCACTTCCCCACGCTGCCTCGGCAACTGCCCAGCTTGACAACTGCCTGTTGCATGCAGAAAGACCATCATTACTTGGAATTGTGGGAGGCCGGCGATTGGCCTTTCTCCGACTATAAATGGGGGAAGGGGCGGAGCCCCTAGCCCATCTTCGTCTTCTCACCCCTTGCTTCTCCTTCTTCTTGCTCCGCCGTCTTGCTTGAGCATCCATGGCGCCAGTGAGGAGGTTCTCTGCCGCGAAGAAAGGAAAGGCCCCCAAGGAGGGGGCGGACTCGCCGCCGCCCAAGAGGGGAAGCGACCGTCCCCACAAGTATGTTGCAACACCGACGGTGGCTCCCCGAGGTCGTGGGCATACCCCCTCAAAGACTGGCACTACCTCCTGCAGCCGCGGAGGTGCGCCCTCTCGCGGCGGGAGTTGTCGCGGTCGGGGCGAAGATGGGAGGCGCGCAGCGGCCGTCTGGCCACTGCGCCCGCGGTCCCATTCGGCCGACGCGCCTTCGGAGTTCGTGGTATGGGCGGAAAGGCCTGCGGGCGTCTGGCTCCAGCTCCCGTGCTTCTTCACGGGTGCGCTGCTGGCCGGGGGGCCGCCGGCCTCTGGCTGCAGGCAGACGGTCGTGGCGCCTTCAGTGGTGGCGGCTCCTCCTCTGGAGAGAGCACGAGCGACGGAGACTACAACGAGCTGCCACGCTGCCGAGCTCGGACCGGGGAGGAAGACGAGCCGCTAGCCGTCGTAACCTAGTGCAGCAGGAGGAATACTCCGACTGAGCGCAGACGCGGCCATGGCCGAGTCTCTGAAGTCGCTGTAGTCGTGCGGCCGCTTTTTCTTCTCTCCTTCTCCTGTATCAAAAAAAGGTGGAAGGCACTATCTAGGCATGTAATAGACCATGGCGCTTGCACCATTATGCTATTGCTTTTGTATTGGCTCCTACTATTCATGTCGCCGCTGATTGTGATTGGGATGACTTAGCTTAGTGTTCCTACGATGGGCTCCCGTGTCGCGAGAGTGCGCCTTGCCGCAAGGGGACTCGGAAGTTGCCGGGCGTCAGGGGGCACCCTGCAGCTGCAGGATTAGGAGACTCCAGGGGCATTGTGCCCGTGAACTTGTTTGAGAGCGTGTGGGAGGACGAAGACGCCAAAGGGCTAGGGAACTGAGGCTTTGGCAAGCTGTGTTCGTGGGCGAGCCAAAGCGCACACACCTACCCAGCCCCCGCGCGTGGGACGCGCGAGGAGGAGCGACAGGCAACTGTCACTCTCCCTGAGGCAAGGCCTGAGAGAGAGAGAATAATGCATGGAGAAGAAAATTCCCAACCCTCGAAAGAGACGCGAAAAACTTCAAATTTCATTAAGTTGCAAACCAGCTACAGAAAGCAAGCAAAAGAACAGCTATGTCCGACACCTAAGCTAGTCTTCTTGTCTTCCCACCAGCGTGGAGCATGGGGCCTCCACTAGGACGTGGGTGGGAGGCCCCGTGAGGCCCAGGGGTGGCGCTCAGGAGACTCCGGGGCGTGTACAGTCCCAGCTCATTATCACGTGAGAGTGTCACGAGCGGAGATCTTCACGTTTACAGGGCCTTGGTCATGGGTAGAACTTCCGGAGGTGCTGGATGTTCCAGGCATTCTGGATGGGGACCCCGTCCTGCGTCTCCAGGCGCGTGGCGCCAGGCCTGGAGACACGACCGATCCTAAACGGGCCCTCCCACATGGGGGAGAGCTTGTGAAGCCCTTCCCTAGAGAGCACCCACCTCAGGACGAGGTCACCCACCTCGACGGTCCTAGAGCGGACGCTGTGGCAGTGATACCGCTGCATCACCTGCTGGTACCTCGCTGTGCGGAGCGAGGCTTCGCGGCACCGTTCCTTCCCCAATACGAGGTCCATCCCCCACGAGGCATCCTGGCGCGCCTCGTCAAATGCTAGGACCCGCTGGGAGCGGTGCTTGACCTCATGAGGGAGGACTGCCTCTGCTCCGTAGACAAGGAAGAACGGGGTTTTCGCCCGTGGGCTTGGTCGTGGTGGTGCGGATGGAACAAAGCATAGACTGGAGCTCATTGAGCCAGCCCCTGCCACAGGCCTCGGGTCTTTTCTTGAAGCCCCTCGCCTTGAGGCCCCTCGGGACCTCCGCGTTGGTGCGCTCGGCCCGGCCATTGCTCCGCGGGTGCGCCACCAAAGCGTAGCATATCTGCGTCCCAAGGTTAGCACAGTGTGTTTTAAACAAGTTGATCGTGAATTGGGAACCCTTGTCGGTGATGATGCAGTTGGGAACTCTGAAGCGGCTCATGAGGCCCTTGATGAACTTGACCGTCGAGCCTGCTGGGATGGTGCAGACGGCCTCCACCTCCGTCCTCTTGGTGAACTTGTCGATGGCGACGTAGAGGTAGCAGTAGCCCCCGGGCGCTCGAGGGAACAAGCCCAGGATGTCCAACCCCCAAACCGCAAATGGCCATGAGAGCAGGATGGTCTGGAGGCCTTGAGCGGGCTGGTGGATCTGCTTAGCATGAAATTGACAGGCCTCACATGATCTTACCAATTCAGTGGCATCATTGAGCGTCGTGGGGCTAGTAGAATCCGCTGCGGAACGCCTTGTCCATGAGGGTGCGCGATGAGGAGTGATGCCCGCAATACCCTCCGTGTATGCTGGCCAGCAGTTCGCACCCATGTTCCTTGAAGATGCATCATAGGGAAACGTTGTTCAGGCGCCTTCGGTAGAGCTCACCGTCCCGGATGGAGTACGCGAAGGCCTGGCGTGCCACCCGCTCTACGTCTTCTTCCTTCTCTGACGGGGTGCCTTGAAGCAGGTACGCCTTGAATTCCTCGGTCTAGCACCCCTCCTAAGGCTCTAGCGCGAGGAGCACGTGGGCTCCTGAGGCGGGCCACAGGCTGGGGCGCCTGATGGCATTGCCGGGGGCAACTCCTCCCGAGACAGCGCTGGTCCCATAGTGGTGGGAGTTGCCGACAGCTTGAAGAGCCGCTCCTCGAAGACGCCAGGCTCTTGGGGTGGTGCTGGGACGCCCTTTTGGTGATGTCATCCGCCTCCTTGTTCGTGCCGCGCGGCACATGCTGCAATTCCAAGCCTAAGAATTGTTTCTCAATTTTGCGTACTTCCTCGAGGTATGCCTCCATGTGCTCATCCTTTGGCTTGTACGCCTTGTTAGAGAAGTTGATGAGGAGTTGGGAGTCGCCTCTAATGGTGAGGCGCCTGATCCCTAGAGCCGCCGCGGTCTTAAGTCTGGTGATTAGCCCTTAATACTCAGCAATGTTGTTGGAGACCTTCTCGCCATGCTGGAAGCAGAGTTGTACCGCGTAGTAGAGCTTGTCTTGGGTAGGCGAGATGAGCACGCCCCCAGCCCCCGCGCCTTGGTATGCAAACGCACCGTCGAAGTACATGACCCAGCCGTTAGGCGTCTCCTGGCGCGAGAGAGTGGTCCCTGCCCACTTCTTGGCTAGGTGCGTCAGTCCACTCAGCCACGAAGTCGGCGAGGGCTGCTCCCTTGATGACTCTGGTGGTGCTGAACTCCAGCTGGAATGCCTGCAGCTCAATGTTCCATTCGGTTACCCTTCCAACGATGTTGGGGCTCTAGAGCACGCTCTCCAAGGGGTAGGCTGAGACGACCTTTATGGGGTGGCCTTAAAAGAAGTGACGTAGTTTCCTGGAGGCGAGGAGGAGTGCGAGGAGGAGTTTTTGCGGCATGGGGTAGCGGGCCCATGTGTCGCGCAACACTGTGCCGACGAAGTACACGGGATGCTCAACGAGGGAGGAAGCGTCTGCAGGATCCTGCCCCTCCTGAGATTGTGGAGCCTCTGAAGGAAATATGCCCTAGAGGCAATAATAACGTTATTATTTATTTCCTTATATCATGATAAATGTTTATTATTCATGCTAGAATTGTATTAACCGGAAGCTTAGTACATATGTGAATATATAGACAAAACATAGTGTCCCTAGTATGCCTCTACTTGACTAGCTCGTTAATCAAAGATGGTTATGTTTTCTAACCATAGACATGTGTTGTCATTTGATGAACGGGATCACATCATTAGGAGAATGATGTGATGGACAAGACCTGTCGGATTTCGGGATCCGGCAACCCGTGAGAGGTTCGAACACTGGGGTGCGTGCGAAGATCTCAACCTGCCCAGCCTGCCTACTCGCGATCCTCCCTAGCCTAGCGCGTAGAGCTCACAGAGACGCAAAGACACAGAGATTTATACTGGTTCGGGCCACCGTTGTGGTGTAACACCCTAATCCAGTGTGGTGTGGTGGATTGCCTCAAGGGGCTATGGATGAACTAGTACAAAGGATGAACAAGCCTCGGGAGGTGAGGTGTTCTTGAGCTGGTGTGGTGCTCGGGGTGGAATGGGTCTCTCCCCACTATGGTGGTGGCTAAGTCCTATATATAGTCGCCTTGGTCCTCTTCCCAAAATGAGCGGGAAGGGATTCCACAACGGCGGGATTTGAAAGGGGACAAGTAGTACAGGCTATCCTGACAAAAGTAGTCTTCGCCTGCGAAAAGCCTCTGGTCGTGATGCTGCGGTGGGCTCGGTGATGACCTCCATCCTGCCATCCTGGCGGTCCTGGTCTTCTTGCACCAGAATGGAAACCTTTGGCTGATTCCTCGGGACTCCGCGCATGTGGCTTGCCTCCCTTGCACCGAAGGGGAAACCTGCGCTCTGCACCCGCCTGGCGCCTACCTGGCACCTGCCTGGTCTTGGTCGTCATGGCTCACGTCAGCTGAGCCTCATGAGGTAGCTGCATAGAACTCTCCGCCCCTCAGGAGCCCTCTTGAGGAGGCTGACTCCTTCGGGGGTCTTGGCGTCGTCTGCCTCGCGAGGCTCGGCCCCTCGCGAGGATCTTGCTGAGTTGGTGTTGGAGCCGGGCCGTACTAGGCCGTTGATGGAGCCACGTGGTGGGCCGTAAGTAGGCAGGACTGGATACCCCCAAGTCCAGGACGCCGATAGTAGCCCCCGGGCCCAAGGCGCGCTCGGACTTGGCTTCCAGGCGAAGCCAAAGGGCAAGGACGGAGCACCCCGGGCCCTAACAGCCTGCGGCCCTGAAGACACATGGCGGTTGATGGGACGTGGGCGCCTCCACTTCCCCACACTGCCTTGATATCCGGTAGTCCCAGCAGTCGCCCGTTGTCAGTGCAACTCGCCCTTCGTGGTGCACCATGCCCAGCTCTTGTTTCTTCCTTCCTAATCTCGCCGCTGCGACCATAGATCCGGTGCCGGTGCCTTGTCCTCTCTCAGTATTCGCCATGGCTCCCAAGCCAAGGAAGAAGAAGGTGAAGCCGCGCTCGCCGGCCTGTCCTCCGCCGGCCCTAGAGCCGGCCCTTGAGCAGTCAACGATGATCAATAAGGAAGGGCTGGACAAGGACCGCCATGTGCTCGCCGCGAGCTCCGATGAGGGGGGCGATGGCTGCTCGCCCTGTGTATTGGCGAACCAGAGAGATGAGTGCCACTGAGATTCCCATCCATCTCCATGCTCTTCTTGCTGGATTGATTCCCCCCTTCTCCCCTTTCTTCAATGCCATGATGTCGCATTACCAGATCCACCTGCTCCATCTGGACCCTCGCTCCATCATCCTTCTCGCCGTCTTCGCCTTCCTCTGCGAGGCCATGGTGGGCATCACTCCCTCCGTGGCTTTGTTTCAACATTTCTTCCTGCTCCGGCTGGTGGACGCACGTCAGTGCTCTAGGTGTGCAACCTTTGAGGCCGTGGCTGCGACCGCCGGCTCGAGGATCGACTTCGAGCTCTCGCCCATCACGAAGGGATTCCGGAAGCAGTGTCTTCTGATGGACGCCCGCGCATTCAGCCCCCTGCTCACGATTCCTGGGTCGTCGGCTTCGCCAAGCTCTGGCTGGTGCCATGTGAAGCTCACTGACCAGCATCTTGCTTTTGTCTGGAAGAGGTTGGCGAGGCTCCAGGAACTGGGGGTGACGGTGCCAATGGTGGTGAAAGAATTCATGAATCAGCGCCTTGCTCCCCTCCAGCGCCATTCTCGCCCGATGTGGGACTTCACCGGTGCCGAGGATCCGATGAGGCTACAGAAGCCGTCGCTTGTTGTCGATACCTTGAGCGTGGTGCTCAAGCTCCTGACTAGCAAGCCCAAGCCTGCTAACATCCCGGGGGGTGGCTGCCTCCTTTATCTGTGCTCAAACAAGGAGGCCTTCGCGGGGCAGATGCCCCTGTTCGATGAGTGGGGGTTGCTTCCCGAGGGCATTGTGGGGCCCCGTGAGAATCCAGTCTTCGTGGCCCCTCTCCTGGTCGATCCTGTTGCGCGCACCACAAGTGTGGGGGTAGGGGGACGCGCGCCTCCGTTAGCTGTCGAGAACTCCTTCGGAGGCTCATCCTCGTTAGAGGCTCAGGAGCCTCAGGCTTCTGGGGTTTCGGCAGGGGCTGCTGCAGAGCCTGCGCTACACCAAGCTACAAAGGCAGAAGCCTCTGACGTCCGGGATGGTGGCTCCAGAGCTGCTGCTAGCGATGAGGAGCCCACTAATAGCCCCAGAGCTGTGAGCCAGGACGCCACATCGGGTGCCCCTGCCCTCGGGACCTCTGCCCCAGATATCACGCCGGACGCTCCCCTTCCTGAGGATCGCTCGTCGGGACCAGGTCGGCACCGCCTGTGCCTTGAGTCGCTCCTGAAGAGGAAGAGGTCCCCTGCCGTGACAATGGCACCCATCGGCCGCTGAAGCTAAGGAGATATGTGGCCGCCGACGAGTAAGTAACTTCGCTCCTGATCTCCAAGCGCACTGCGTTTTCTCATGGATGGGGTTTTGGAGGATCTTCATGAAGGAAAAACCTCGGGAGGCGGGCGCCCCCCAGAGCTCCAGCACGGCGTAGGCGCGCAGCCCCCAGCACCCTAAGCCTGTGCAGGGCGTGAATCCAGCTCTCTCCAGCATGACGTCGCGAGGGTGCACCGGTATCGAGCCCCATGTTCTCTCCCCCTTCGACTCTGTTCGTGAGGGGAAGGGTGAACCAGTGATCCTTCCTCTTGTCCTTGCCGACAGGGGACACCCTCCAGGCAGCCTTCGTCTTCAAGCTGCGGGGCCCCACCGGCCAGCCCCCAGCCGGCGACTGGTAGAGCCCCCAGCGCCTCCTGGGCGACCTCCGGAGCCGGTGAAGATCTTGGCAACAAGCTCGCGCTTGCTCGCGGGTGCAGTGCGGTGCGCTTCGGGTTCTTCGGTGAAGTGATGCGTGCGATGGTCCATCTTGGCGGGGAGCTTGCCAACGTTGACACCAGGCTTGAAGCAGAGAGCCGCTGCTTAGAGGGTGAATGGAAGCGGATGAAGGTGGCCATCAACCTTGGGAAGCTTCACCGAGATGAAGCCAAGGCGCGTGCGGAGTCCTCGCTCGCGGCTTCTCGAGAAGCTTGCGCTCGCGCCATGGAAGAGGCTGAGGCAGCCAACCGCCGTCGCGAGGTGGCTGAGGAGCGGGAGCAAGATCTTCTGTCTTCGAGTGCTTCCCTGCTGCGCGAAATCGAGGAGCATCGTCCCCTGCTGGCCTCCTCACCAGGTGAGGTGGCCCTTACCGAGGCGGAGCTCCTGAGGCGCCATGAGGACTTGACTCTGGAGGCCGTGGATCATAGCTTGGCGCTGGAGAGGCTGGAGGTGAGGGAGCGTGTAGGACCTTGAAGTATGTCTAGAGGGGGGGTGATTAGACTACTTGACCAATTAAAAACTTAACCTTTTCCCAATTTTAGAGTTTGGCAGTTTTTGCAATCTTTGGACAAGTCAAGCAATCATCACACAATTCAATCAAGCATGCAAAGAGTATATAGGCAGCGGAAATTAAAGCATGCAACTTGCAAGAAAGTAAAGGGAAGGGTTTGGAGGATTCAAACGCAATTGGAGACACGGATGTTTTCGGCATGGTTCCGATAGGTGGTGCTATCGTACATCCACGTTGATGGAGACTTCAACCCACGAAGGGTAACGGTTGCGCGAGTCCACGGAGGGCTCCACCCACGAAGGGTCCACGAAGAAGCAACCTTGTCTATCCCACCATGGCCGTCGCCCACGAAGGACTTGCCTCGCTAGTGGTAGATCTTCACGAAGTAGGTGATCTCCTTGCCCTTACAAACTCCTTGGTTCAACTCCACAATCTTGTCGGAGGCTCCCAAGTGACACCTAGCCAATCTAGGAGACACCACTCTCCAAGAAGTAACAAATGGTGCGTTGATGATGAACTCCTTGCTCTTGTGCTTCAAATGATAGTCTCCCCAACACTCAACTCTCTCTCATAGGATTTGGATCTGGTAGAAAGAAGATTTGAGTGGAAAGCAACTTGGGGAAGGCTAGAGATCAAGATTCATATGGTAGGAATGGAATATCTTGGCCTCAACACATGAGTAGGTGGTTCTCTCTCAGAACTGGTAAGTTGGAAGTGTAGGTTTGTTCTGATGGCTCTTTCCATGAATGAAGAGGAGGTGGAGGGGTATATATAGCCTCCACACAAAATCTAACCGTTACACACAATTTACCAATCTCGGTGGGACCGAATCAACAAACTCGGTCAGACCGATTTAGTAAACCTAGTGACCGTTAGGATTTTCGGTGGGACTGACATGCAACTCGGTAGGACCAATATGGTTAGGGTTAGGGCATAACATAATCTCGGTGAGACCGATTACACAAACTTGGTGAGACCGATTTTGGTAATTAGCTAACCAAAGAGTTGGTCAGGTAAACTCGGTGGGACCGATTCGCTCTTTTTGGTGAGACCGAAATGTTACGAAAGGGAAACAGAGAGTTTACATTGCAATCTCGGTGGGACCGATCGCTCACTTCGGTTAGACCGAAATGTTACGAAGGGAAACAGAGAGATTACAATCCCATCTCGGTGAGAGTGAGATCCCTATCGGTGAGAACGATTTGCCTAGGGTTTGTGGCAGTGGCTATGACATTTGAACTCGATGGCGCCGGATAGAAAGAATCGGTGTGACTGATTTTGACTTTAGGTTTAGGTCATATGAGGATGTGAGAAAGTAGTTAAGGGTATTTGGAGCATATCACTAAGCACATGAAGCAAGAGGCTCATTAAGCAACACCTCATCCCTCCTTGATAATATTGGCTTTTCCTATAGACTCAATGTGATCTTGGATCACTAAAATGTAAAATGAAGAGTCTTGAGCTTTTGAGCTTGAGCCAATCCTTTGTCCTTGATATTTTGAGGGATCCACTTTCATCATCCATGCCATGCCATTCATTGAGCTTTCCTGAAATAATAGTCTTGGAATAGCATTAGCTCAATGAGCTATATGTTGTTATGAACTACCAAAACCACCTAGGGATAGTTGCACTTTCAATCTCCCCCCTTTTTGGTAATTGATGACAACATATAGATCAAAGCTTCAACAAATGATAATAACATTTAAAAACATCGTCGCTTTGAGAAGTATGTGATAAGCAAGAGCTCCCGCTAAATTTGTGCATATTTTAAGATTTGCTTTGGACTGCAAATGCACAAGGAATTAGGCTCATGGGTTACTCTTCCATGTCACATACATCTTGGTGGAGCGCTCAAAATAATAAAGATTGAATACATGCACTCATCACTAAGCAAAGTGAATGATCATATAAGGATAGGTAAGATAATATCATATAACCAGCATAAGTGTAGCTTATGATCAACCACATGATCATCAATGTCTCACAGGTAATTGCATAGTATCTCAAGCAATCAAAAGCAAACAAAGTTTAAACCAAGAAGACAAGAGAGAACAAAAGCAACACTCTCTCTCTCTCGAAGCCTATGATCTATACATTTTTCTCCCCCTTTGGCAACAAGTTATCAAAAAGTTCATAGAAAATGCATAGGACTATATCGACTCTCAGGCTTGGTCTTCTGTTGGTGGTGTAGAGATGGCTCCTTGGATGAAGACTTCAGTCGATGTAGATGGAGCTGGAGGAGTTTGTGCTGGAGCTGATTGCCCTGGAGCTGTAGGAGTTGTAGCTGGTGCAGATGATGCGGCTCTTGTGTCTATCACAGGCACTGCAGCTGACCTCTGAGCTCTAGGCACTCTGGCAAATGCATCAGTGGTTGTCTTGCCCTTCCTCTCATGCATGTTATCCTGAAGCTGTTCCACAACTGACTGAATCTCAGTTACTTTGACATCTAGATCATAGAATTTTTGTTCCATGATTCATTCCAGGCTCTCCTGGTTTTGAGTTAGGGTGGCCAATCCTTTCTCAATCCGCAGAGTTGATGCTATCAAGTAACCAAGCTGCTCCTGCTTGTTCTTCAAAAAGTACTCAGATGCCTCCTCTTGAGTTGGCATCTTGGCAGCCTTCTCTTTCCTTGCCTTCTCCTTCTTCTCTTGAGCTTGCACTGATGATGGTTCATTCTCATTCATGACAACTTGATTGTCCTCAAAGTCTGGATAGAGAGCAAAATGTTCTTTATCCAACTGATATTTTCCTGTGCCCATCTTTGAGTTAATTAACTCCTGAATTTGTGGGGCATATCCACAACTCCTCTTCTGGTCTGCTGCTGTCCTCTTGATAGTTTCAACCATAAGGCTCATGACCTTGAATTTCTGGGGCACATCAAATATGTGAAGCAAGTTAATTGCATGCCCTCTAATCATGTTGTGGTCACCTGATTTGGGCAAAAGAGTATGCCTTAAGATCCACTTGATCATAGGCAGCCCTGACAGAAGAAAATGAACTGGTCCAAACTTGAAAATCTCAAGTGCTTCATCAGGGATTTCCTTGTACATATGTGACATTGAGTTATGATCCATTTTCTTCTTAGCATAAATGTCCAAGTCATCTTCACTCTCCTTAGGGGCATTGATCAGATTGGCCCATTCCTCTATGGTTGACTGGTATCTTGTTCCTTCAGACATCCAAACTATCCTCCCATGTGGATAGAAATGTGCTGTGGAGTAGACTTGCATAATGAGTTCATCATTCCAGTTGGTGAGCTTCTACCCAACAAATCTGCAACTCCACAAGCAACAAAACTGTCTTGCACTCCAGGATAGTGTTCTTCATTCTCCTTCATGTAGGTCCAGTCGACCCACCTCATATCACACACTATGGGCTTCTTGTCCAACAAGATTGTCTCATAGAAGTCCTGCTGCTCCTTGGTGTGGAACCTGTAATCTACAGCAGTCCTTCTCCTAGTGGCATATGGATCTGACAATCTCCTTAGCCTAAACCCTGCATCCTTCCTTAGCTTCATATTTTCAGCCACTGGATGAGCATCGTTGTGGTCTGGAATCTTGGGTTTGAGCTTCCTTAAGATCTGCCCTTTTTCATCTTCCTCAGCAGCAATATCAGGCATTGGGGCCTTGTTCTTCTCAGCTGTTGGAATACTCCTGGTATTCCTCTTTGGTGCAATCTTGGGCTTGGGGGCAGCTTTGGGTGCTTCTTTGGGCTTTGATGTTGCAGCCCCTGACTTTATAGCATCACCCGTCAGCTTTTGTGCCTTGGGTGCTGGTTCAGCAACCTCTTCTCCCTCTTCCATCATGGAAGGTTGACCAACAACTCTGGCCATGGTCTTCTTGACCCTTTCCTTCCTTTTCTTTCCTTCTGCAGCTGACTCTTTGGGATCAGGCTTTTCAGGTACTTGAGTTGATCCTCTGGCTTTGGACATTGGCTGTCTTCCTGCAGGCCTTTTGATCTTCATGCCCGGCTTTACTACAGTTGAGATGTACTCCCTCTTGAGCACTACCTTCTTGGAAGTAGCCTCATCTTCAGCTGCCACATAGTCCTCATCCTCTGAGTCTGAGGTTCTCTTCCTTCTTGCTCTTGTGGCTGCTTTGGGCAAATTGCTAGGAGTACTTCTACTGCCTTCATATGAAGAACTTGAGGGACTAGTGCCCTCACTCATGTGAATCTGCTTTGCTGACTTGTTCTGACTATCACTCTGGTCTGACATGCTGCAAACACTGACTGATGACCCTGTGAATAGTTATAGATGAGATAGAGTGGATGAGCATCACAAAATGTAGAGATTTTTGCAAAAGAATGATTCAAAAAACTTAGTTTTAGTTTCCACTGAAAGCATTTCGGATCTACCGATTTTCAAACTCGGTGATACCGAAGCAGTTTTGGAACCTAAACTAGTGAACTCGGTCAGACCGAGTCACAGTTCGGTGGCACCGAGACTGCTAGGGTTTCACAAAGTTCTAAAATCGGTCACACCGATTTGTAATTCTCGATCAGACCAAGACTTACTAGTGCAATGGCGTTAGCCAAATCGGTGGGACCGAGTTTTTCAACTCGGTGGGTCCGAGATGGTTTCGACGGAAACCTAACCCTAAATTTTCGAATCACATCTATTCTAAGGATCGTATTGACTGGATAGGAGTGTTTCAATCATGGAAAGATGCATTACAAACACAATGTGCTGAGAATCAGACGAGGATAGCATTGTGATCGAGTTCATACCCTAGCTTGGCGATGAACTCGCTACGGCGGCAACGGCGGAGAAGAATTCCGTTGACGGCGGCGGAGACCAGCGACAGGAGGCGGCTGGCGACGAAGTCGACGATCCGTAGACCTAGTAGGCAGAGCGAGCTATGCGCGGGTGAGGAGTTTCGGAGAAAGTTTTCCAAAATTTTCCCGTGAGTATATATAGCCCGACACTGTCGGTGTGACCGAGTGGAACAACTCGGTGGCACCGAGATGCATAACTGTTAACAGTTACAGCAACTCGGTGTGACCGAAAAGTTCAAATCGGTTGCACCTAGATGGAAAACCTAGATCGACTTAGTGATCTCGGTGGGACCGAAGTGGAGGAATCGGTCAGACCGGAAATCACAAAGAAGTTTTGGAAGTTTAAGTCTATGACGAATCGGGGACTCCGAGTGCTCCTCACACAGAGTGGTTCGAATCTGACTTGATCAAATTTTGTGATGTTAGCATGAATAGAGTTTGAGACGAGAAAAGCATAGATAGCTAGAGAAGGTTCTTAGGCATTCTTGTCCATCCACTTGGCCAAAGAAAAAGAAGCCAATCAATCAAAACAACAAGTGGATGTCCTCGAATGAGTAAAATTTGCAACCAACATGCTCACACAATAAAATGACAAATGAAATATGTGGCAAAGCATGCACAACCAATTCTAGCATCTATCAAACAATTGGCGATGACTAGGTCATCTATATATGAGTATATTGACTTAGGAGTCAAATGAGAACATTTGATCATAGGTCATACTCATCGTTTAAGCTCAAGTGGGGTTACCACTTTTACATAATGCATTGATGTGTTCACATCATTAGAGTTGCTTTGACTCAATTCTTTAGAGTTAAGCTCCCCCTAGATGTGAGATCCCCCCTTAGAGGGATGAACTAACCTTGGGTTTTGTCGATGATGACTTCATGTAGGTGTTGAAGATGTGGATGCTCAATTTGATGTAGATCTTTTGGAGCAATCCTTTGGAGTGAGTTGCACTTTCAATACCTACACGGGTTAGTCCCACAAGGAACAAACAAGAATATCCATAGACATAGAGTGATGCACACACAAAATGATGTCCATGAAAACATTAGGTTACCTTGTCCCTTGCCTTAGCAACATGAGGGTTTGTGACTCCTTGAACTAGTGCAAGATGTAGAAGTTGATTGCACTTGTCCTTGCCATAATGATATGAGTGAAGAATGTTGGCGGAGTCACCCTCAAGAACTCTCTAGTTCTTCTTCTTCGGGATCCACATCATCTTGATGAGAATCCTTGGTGTAGTAGTTGTGCTTGATGAAGTAGAACTTGACGTAGTCTTGGGAACCCACTTGACCAAGGCCTTAGGTGCTTCTTCAAATACATCAATCTCCTCTTGAAGCCTGCCCTTGCCTTTGTTCTTGTGGTCTTGTGGTGGAAGATCATCTTGTGCTTGTGTTCCCTTGAAGGAAGTAGGATCATACTTCTCTTATTGAGGAACAAACTTCGTCTTGGGGTATTGATCTTCTTCCCACTCAACTCCATTGGCATTGAAGTTTCATTCAAAACCAACACCTTGATTCTTCCGGTGCCTCCCTTGCTTGCGTACAATTTCTTCGAATTGCTTACTCCCGGCAAGGCTCTTGTATACACCTTTCTCTATAATTCCCTTCAATAGGCTATTTTCTTGCTCAAGTGTAACTTGGCTAAGAGAATCATTAGTGGAATCAAGAGAACTACTAGAAGCAACAATATTGGATTTAGCATTGTTATTGTTACTACTAGAGGAAGAATCTTTCTTGTTCTTGTTACTAGACTTGACTTGAGGCATGTAAGTAGATATGAGTAAACGCTTGGCAATATAAGAAGAACTTTTCTTGCGAAGATCATCGTTGATTGCCTTTAAGAACTCATGCTCTTGCTCAAGATTGAGCTTTTCAAAGCGTAACTTCTCATGAGCCCTTAAAAGTTCTCGATGATCTTCGAAGATAGTTTCATGAGCTAACTTAAGAGTGTTTATTTCTTTAGTTAGAAGCTTAATCTTCTCCTTATCATTGTCATTCGTTTTATCTTGATTAGCATGATTAATTGACGTTTCATCATAGTATTCATTACTAGAGTTGTCAATAAGTAAATCATCATCACCTAGCAAGTCATCTTCATCACTATTGAAATCAACATACTCGGGATGCGTTACCTTAGGGCCTTTAGCCATGAAGCATCTTCCAATTCCTTCATTTGGTGATTCAAATATGTCGTAGGGGTTGGTTGAGACAAGTGCTAGACCGGCAATACCTTCATCTTGAGTATGTTCGGAGTCGGAGTGATAGCTTCTCTCGGAGTGATGTTCAGAGTCGGAACCGGATACCCATTCACCAACATGAGCTTGATGTCTTCGTTTTGTGTGGCTCTTTGATGACTTGTCCTTCCTTTCCGAATCCTTGCTTCTCCAGGATGTTCTTCGTTCATAACGATCATCTCTACTCCTCCTCTCTCTTGGTGGTGATTCTTCTCTTCTACTTCTTCTTTTTGGAGAATCTTCTCTTCTTTTGTAGGGTGTCGTACACTCATTGGAATAGTGTCTGGGTCTCCCACAATTGTAGCAATTGCGCTCTTGACTGGAAGATCTTTTGTCATTGTAGGACCTTGACTTAGAGCTTCTTTCTTTGCTTCTACTCTTGTAGAATTTGTTGAAATTCTTCACCATTAAGCTCAATTCTTCATTGAATGTTTGTTTCTCACTTGATGATGTGGGGGCTTCACATGAGGCTTTGTAAGCACCACTTGACTTGTTGTGAAGTTCCTCCTTATCCTTGAGTGACATCTCATGAGCAACAATTCTACCAATGACTTCTGTTGGCTTGAGATTCTTGTAATTGGGCATCATTTGAATCAATGTGCACACGGTATCATATTTTCCATCCAATGCTCTTAGGATTTTCTTGATGATGAATCTGTCAGTCATCTCTTCACTCCCTAAGCCGGCAATCTCATTTGTGATAAGAGCAAGCCTAGAGTACATTTCAGCGACACCTTCACCATCCTTCATTTTGAACTTGTCAAGCTGACTTTGGAGCACATCCAACTTGGATTCCTTGACGGAGTCGATACCTTCATGCATATCAATCAAAGTATCCTAAATTTCCTTTGCATTCTCAAGATGGCTGATTTTGTTGAATTCTTCGGGGCACAAGCCATTGAAGAGGATATCACAAGCTTGAGCGTTGTATTGCATCATCTTCAATTCATCCGCACTAGCTTCACGGTTCGGCTCTCTCCCATCAAAGAATTCACTTAGCAAGCCAATACAAACAATAGCCCAAATGGCGGGGTTATGTCCGAGAATATGCATTTTCATCTTATGCTTCCAACTAGCAAAATTAGTGCCATCAAAGTAAGGACCTCTACGGTGATAATTTCCCTCGCTAGACACCATACTCTCCTAGGTTGTGAAACCAAGGCTATGACCACCAAAAGCTATGGAAATCAAAGCAAATGGAGACCAAGGCTCTGATACCACTTGTAGGACCTTGAAGTATGTCTAGAGGGGGGGTGATTAGACTACTTGACCAATTAAAAACTTAACGTTTTCCCAATTTTAGAGTTTGGCCGTTTTTAGCAATCTTTGGACAAGTCAAGCAATCATCACACAATTCAAGCAAGCATGCAAAGAGTATATAGGCAGCGGAAATTAAAGCATGCAACTTGCAAGAAAGTAAAGGGAAGGGTTTGGAGGATTCAAACGCAATTGGAGACATGGATGTTTTTGGCGTGGTTCTGATAGGTGGTGCTATCGTACATCCACGTTGATGGAGACTTCAACCCACGAAGGGTAACGGTTGCGCGAGTCCACGGAGGGCTCCACCCATGAAGGGTCCACGAAGAAGCAACCTTGTCTATCCCACCATGGTCGTCGCCCATGAAGGACTTGCCTCACTAGCGGTAGATCTTCACGAAGTAGGCGATCTCCTTGCCCTTGCAAACTCCTTGGTTCAACTCCACAATCTTGTCGGAGGCTCCCAAGTGACAACTAGCCAATCTAGGAGACACCACTCTCCAAGAAGTAACAAATGGTGCGTTGATGATGAACTCCTTGCTCTTGTGCTTCAAATGATAGTCTCCCCAACACTCAACTCTCTCTCATAGGATTTGGATCTGGTGGAAAGAAGATTTGAGTGGAAAGCAACTTGGAGAAGGCTAGAGATAAAGATTCATATGGTAGGAATGGAATATCTTGGCCTCAACACATGAGTAGGTGGTTCTCTCTCAGAACTGGTAAGTTGGAAGTGTAGGTTTGTTCTGATGGCTCTCTCCACTAATGAAGAGGAGGTGGAGGGGTATATATAGCCTCCACACAAAATCTAACCGTTACACACAATTTACCAATCTCGGTGGGACCGAATCAACAAACTCGGTCAGACCGATTTAGTAAACCTAGTGACCATTAGGATTTTTGGTGGGACTGACTTGCAACTCGGTAGGACCGATATGGTTAGGGTTAGGGCATAATGTAATCTTGGTGAGACCGATTACACAAACTCAGTGAGACCGATTTTGGTAATTAGCTAACTAGAGAGTTGGTCAGGTAAACTCGGTGGGACCGATTCGCTCTTTTCGGTGAGACCGAAATGTTACGAAAGGGGAACAGAGAGTTTACATTGCAATCTCGGTGGGACCGATCGCTCACTTCGGTTAGACCGAAATGTTACGAAGGGAAACAGAGAGATTACAATCCCATCTCGGTGAGACCGAGATCCCTATCGGTGAGACCGATTTGCCTAGGGTTTGTGGCAGTGGCTATGACATTTGAACTCGATGGCGCCGGATAGAAAGAATCGGTGTGACCAATTTTGACTTTAGGTTTAGGTCATATGAGGATGTGAGAAAGTAGTTGAGGGTATTTGGAGCATATCACTAAGCACATGAAGCAAGAGGCTCATTAAGCAACACCTCATCCCTCCTTGATAGTATTGGCTTTTCCTATAGACTCAATGTGATCTTGGATCACTAAAATGTAAAATGAAGAGTCTTGAGATTTTGAGCTTGAGCCAATCCTTTGTCCTTCATATTTTGAGGGATCCACTTTCATCATCCATGCCATGCCAGTCATTGAGCTTTCCTGAAATAAAAGTCTTGGAATAGAATTAGCTCAATGAGCTATATGTTGTTATGAATTACCAAAACCACCTAGGGATAGTTGCACTTTCGGAGCGACAAGCCGCCGTGGCTGAGGATGCTGTCGCCGCCCGAGAAGCTCAGGTTCAGGTGGAGGTGGAGGAGAAGGTGGTGAAGGCATGTGCTGAGCTAGCCGAGGGGCACCGCCTGGACCTGGAGCTGCTCAAGGTTGAGTTTGAGGGCCGGACCTTCGTCCTGAGGACCGAGCTGCGGGCGGTGAAGCAACGCGAGGGCGCTGCCCGGGAGGCCCTGGCTTCTTCTGAATCCGCCCCGGATTCTGCTCGTGCCGAGATATCCTCTCTCTGGAAGTAGGCCGAGGACGTCGCCTCCCTCCTGGAGAAGGCTTCGAGTGAAAAGTGTCGCCACCGGATGCTGGAGCGCGAACACAGCCCCATGCTCCAGGGTCTGCGCATCAGAGCCAACAATGCCTTGGGTGCCGTTTGTGATGAGAGCGCTCCTCACCCGCACGAGAGCGATTATGCCAGCCATATCCGCTTCTTCACTGATGTCGTGACCCACCTGGAGGATCAGGCCGCAAAAGCCTGCCAGCTCGTTGAGGAGAGGAGCCGAGGCCTCCTTGGGCGCGCGCTCTCGCGCATCTTCAGCAACCTCCTAAACCTCGACTCCCACTTCGACTTCAGCACCGTACTAGCCCCCGTGCCTGCAGCCACCCAAGACAAGCTTGCCAAGTGGGTGGACGGTCATGTGGATGCTCTGGTGAAGGAGCTGACTCCTGAGGACGACATGGTCGTGCTCGCAGCCAAAGGAGCTGGCGCGGGTGGAGATGACGAGGAGGGTGGCGGCTTCAGCACAAGCAGTGTGGATGGGAGTGACGAAGAAGGTGTGTCCAGCTAGGCCTGTATTTCTTTTGCTTTAACCTGTATAACAAAAACTCAAACATATTCTTGTGAGAGCATTCTGGGAAGGGGGTCCCCTTATGATGTGTGAGATCGTTAAATACTTTTGAAGCGACATCCGAAACGAGGCCCCGCAGGGCTGTTGGTCGCTGAAAAAGGTAGTTGTTTATGACTTATCTTGGGTTTCAGGAGCCTGGCATCGCGGCTGGGTCCCTTCTCCTGAGGTGAGACTGTTGCGGGCTCGCAAGGCCCTGGGCCTCTCGAGGGGCCTGCTGGCCTGCCGTGGAGTGCCTCGTGAGGAGCCAACTGCCAGAGTGTGGCAAGGTGGGTGCGCGGAGCGGCCGCACCTTCGAGCCCCTGAGGGGAGCGATCAGCGCCAGCGCGTACACCGTGCCCAGCCCCCACTCGCGAGGTGCTAGAGGGTAGGGTAGCGGTCACAAGCTCCAATAAAAGAACGCAGGAACTAAAGGCAAGAGAGTGACACGAGAAAAAGGAAAACTCCCCCTGTTTTATAAACGCACAAAAAACGAACTACTTCAAAAAGTCGGCAAGCGAGTACAAAAAGAGAGGAAAAAAGCAGGCGGCCGCGTCCGGTGCCTAACTGGTCTTCAGTCTTCAGTCTCCAGTCTTCAGTCTTCTCACCGGCGCGGAGCTAAGAGCTTCCACTGGTTGGGCATAGTCATTGGGGACAGTGTCGACGACCAGCGCGGAGCATGGTGCTTCCACTAGGACGTGGGTGGGAGCCCCCGTGAGGCCCCAGGGCGGCACTCAGGAGACTCCGGGGCGTGTACAACCCCACTCATTATTACATGGGAGTGTCACGAGCGGAGGCCTTCACAGGCCAAAGCCTTGCTTCATGTCGCCCGACAAGGACCCCGCCGTGTGCCGCCCCTGACCACCGTTGGGGAGACCGGAAACCAGGAAAAGACCAAGGGGCCAAGGGGACGCTGATGGCATCCTCGGCGACTGTAGGCCCCCTGCCGAGGGGAAGGGCTCACCGGCGCCTTCCCCGGCAGGGAACCTACCTCCAGGCTGGATCCTACTCCGTGCAACGTGAGGAGGGCCTTGCCACTGGGCTTCCCCCGCACTGCTCCCAACATCCTTCACACTCCTGAGGAGGATCCGTCATCCCGAGAGTCATGATGGTCGCCGCATCTTGGTTTACCCGCGATCCATGGTCAGTGTAAGCGTGCCCCTGTGGCGTTAACTGTACCCAGAGGCTGCTGCTGTTGGGAACGTTGGTAGGGCCTGGTGGTGGTTCGAAGGAGAGCTCAACCTCGTGTATGTCCAACGCCCAGCTTGGTGTGGGGGATCGGCTGGGGCCCTCTCCTAGCGCATGCCTTGGATCCATCACGACGGGAACATAGGCTTCCGGGACGTTCACACCAGGGGCGCCGCCCGGCCGCCTAACACTCCCGCTCCCTTCTGCCATCCTCTGGTCCTGTTCTCCAGGGGCCGGCACTCCAACACGGCCCCTGGTGGTGTCGCCCGAAGCAGCCCCGTGCCGAGGAGGCATGTTTGGGGTGGCGCGGGCTGCTTCACGAGGCTGGTCGGTGTCGAAAGGCTCTCCGTGGCCCCTGGGGGAGGGCGCGCGGTTGTGTCGGGGATGAGCATGTGCCCCCACCATCGCCTGCGACGTGGGGAGGGTGCAGAACGGCGCCGCCCCCCTGCATGCCGCATCCAATAGCTCAGCGACCCGTTCCAGCAAGGCGTCGCGACCGCTCTTAAGCAGCCTGCACCACAGAAGCTCACGGGCCACGATGACTGCCGCCCGCATGTTCGCTTGTTCCCTGCGTGAGTGCAGGGCAGTTGCTGCAGCGTAGTACGCAGATTGCGCAGCTGCGTGGCTTTGGTGCGGCGCCAGAGGAGAAGGCTGCGCCGCGCGCCCCCACGGCCGGTCGCCCCCAGCGGAACACGGGCCGCGAGCAGAGCAGAGTGGAGGTCTTCTTCGCCGGTGGGTGCTGCCGAGGAGGTCTGGACAACCCACTACTCGGCGTGGGCCCTCGGGGCATCGGCAATGGCGTCGGTGGAGCGGAGGAGTACTGGTCGATAGAAGAGGAGATTCGACGCACCCCTACCTGGCATGCTAAATGTCGGATTTCAGGATCCGGCAACCCGTGAGAGGTTCAAACACTTGGGTGTGTGCGGAGATCTCAACCTGCCTAGCCTGCCTACTCGTGATCCTCCCTAGCCTAGCGCGTAGAGCTCACAGAGATGCAAAGACATAGAGATTTATACTAGTTCGGGCCACCATTGTGTTGTAACACCCTAATCCAGTGTGGTGTGGTGGATTGCCTCGAGGGGCTATGGATAAACTAGTACAAAGGATGAACAAGCCTCAGGAGGTGAGGTGTTCTTGAACTGGTGTGATGCTCGGGGTGGAATGGGTCTCTCCCCACTATGGTGGTGGCTAAGTCCTATATATAGTCGCCTTGGTCCTCTTCCCAAATATGAGCGGGAAGGGATTCCACAATGGCGGGATTTGAAAGGGGACAAGTAGTACAGTCTATCCTGACAAAAGTAGTCTTCACCTGCAAAAAGCCTCTGGTCGTGATGCTGCGGTGGGCTCGGTGATGACCTCCGTCCTGCCATCCTGGTGGTCCTGGCCTTGTTGCACCAGAATGGAAACTTTGGCTAATTCCTCGGGACTCCGCGCCTAGGGCTTGCCTCCCTTGCACCGAAGGGGAAACCCGGGCTCTGCACCCGCCTGGCGCCCGCCTAGTCTTGGTCGTCATGGCTCACGTCAGAGCCTCATGAGGTAGCTGCATAGAACTCTCTGCCCCTCATGAGCCCTCCTGAGGAGGTTGACTCCTTCGGGGGTCTTAGCGTCGTCCGCCTCACGAGGCTCGGTCCCTCGTGAGGGTCTTGCTGCGTTGGTGTTGAAGCTGGGTCGTACCAGGTCATTGATGGAGCCACGTGGTGGGCCGCAGGCAGGCAGGACTGGATACCCCCAAGTCCAGGATGCCGACAAGACCCATAAGTTAGCTTAGCATTATGATCTTTACAGTTTCATTGCTATTGCTTTCTTCATGACTTACACATGTTCCTCGGACTATGAGATTATGCAACTCCTGAATACCGGAGGAACACCTTGTGTGCTATCAAACATCACAACGTAACTGGGTGATTATAAAGATGCTCTACAGGTTTCTCTGAAGGTGTTTGTTGGGTTATCATAGATCGAGATTAGGATTTATCACTCCGTGTTTCGGAGAGGTATCTCTGGGCCCTCTCGGTAATGCTCATCACCATAAGCCTTGCAAGCAATGTGAGTAATGAGTTAGTTGCGGGATGAAGTGTTATAGAATGAGTAAGAGACTTGCCAGTAACGAGATTGAATTAGGTATGATGATACCGACGATCAAATCTCGGGCAAGTAACATACCGATGACAAAGGGAACAACGTATGTTGTTATGCGGTTTGACCGACAAAGATCTTCGTAGAATATGTAGGAGCCAATATGAGCATCCAGGTTCCACTATTGGTTATTGATCGGAGGTGTGTCTCGATCATGTCTACATAGTGCTCGAACCCGTAGGGTCCGCATGCTTAACGTTCGATGACGATTTGTATTACGAGTTATGTGTTTTTGATGACCAAAGTTTGTTCGGAGTCCCGAATGAGATCACGGATGTGACGAGGAGTCTCTAAATGGTCGAGACATAAAGATTGATATATTGGACTATGTTATTCGTACACTAGAAGAGTTCTGAGTGCTTTTGGGTAAAAACGGAGTGCCGGAGGGGTTACCGGAACCCCCCGGGGAAGCAATGGGCCAACATGGGCCATAGGGGAAAGAGAGGACAGCCCACATTGGGAAGGCGCCCTCCCCATGGGGAGTCCGAATAGGACTAGGTAAGGGGGTGTGTGTCAGTGTCAAAACCGGCGGATCTCGAGTAGGGGGTCCCGAACTGTGCGTCTAAGGCTAATGGTAACAGGAGGCGGGGGACACAATGTTTACCCAGGTTCGGGCGCTATCTATGGAGGTAATACCCTACTTCCTGCTTGATTGATCTTGATGAATATGAGTATTACAAGAGTTGATCTACCACAAGATCATGATGGCCAAAACCCTAGAAGTCTAGCCTATATGATTATGATTGCATGTACGGACTAAACCCTCTGGTTTATATAGACACTGGAGGGGACTAGGGTTGTACAAAGTCGGTTACTGTTGTGGAATTGTCACATCAGATGTCCTCGTGAAAGGACTTAGTTGTGGAGCCATCGCAACTAGGAAGCTTGAAGGGGTTAATCGGGACAAAGGACACGAGAGGTTTTATACTAGTTCGGCCCCTTCCGGTGAAGGTAAGGCCTATGTCTAGTTGGGTTGGTATTGATGTTTCGATGACTAGGGAGCGAGATACGCTATGCCTGGCTCTCGATGAGTTGTTTCTTTCCCTAAGACGCCAACGGGTCGTCCCCTTATATACACGGGTCGACGCCCTCCGGCCTACAGAGTCTCGACCGGCTCATAAACAATGTCCGGCTCGGTGACTAGTTAAGTCTACCTTATGATACAAGTAATACTGTAATGGCGGTTTATTACAACGGGCCTTAAGTTGCCTGTGGGCCTTAAGCTTCCTATGAACCGTCATCTTCATGCCTTGTCTTGGGCTTCTCTCTGGTGAGTCCTCTTTGCATAACTCGGCCCCTCCTGGGCGGTTTACACAAATAATTATATCCCCAACATTAGGCCCCAGATTGATTTGAACCGATTCATGTCAATCTTAAAATACCCTTTGAACCGCCCTGCAGCTTTTATCTTGCGCAAAGGATTTTAACCCGCCATGACGTCATTATCTAACTCCGGGTTAAATCTCTATGACGGCATCTTCATTAAAGCTTTATTTTTTATAACATCACATCTTCAACGGATCTTTGTCTTTGTTGACCATCCCGAGAATCGAGGCGCCAGAGCCGCTGGATAATGAATGTCATCTCCTCGTTTTTCGCGCTCGCTCGGTCAGTCTTATCTTATAAATAGAGCGACCTAGGTCTTCCCCAGTCATCTTCTTCCTCTCCACTCTGCCACTTGAGCTCCGCCGCCGTCGCCATCGACTCCCTCGTCTTCATCAACTCAAGCCGCTGCATCGACCTGACCTTGACCAGAGATCAATGGTGAACCTCCGCAGCTCGTCCGCATCTGTGAGTTCCTTTCATTCCCTTTCTCAGATCTGCATTAGGTCCTTATTGAGTTCGTCGGTGTTCATCACTGGCCGACACCAAACCCTCGCTAGTTCCTTCCAATGCCCTGTTAGATCGTGAAAACCACATAGAACTGCTGCGGTGTTTGTTTGTGTCGATCTTGCATAAAAATAGATCCCCTTTCCCTTGTTCAGGAACCCTCTTTGAGTGCATGAACTTCTCTACCTCATTTTAGGTCTAGAAAAATTCCTTTTCAGAACAATATTTTGATCCAGAATAATAACTGTTAGCCGTGAAACTTTCTTTTATCACCCGGAAAATCTCTTCTGGTACATGCCCTAAAACACAATTGTCGAGATGTCCGGCTTAAATAAATGATACAGAACCTTGACCTCTCCTCATGACCTGGAATTTTTTTGAATTGCACTTGATACTTGTAGCGGCTTAAATATTGTTGCACAGTCATCCTTATATCATTAGGCCCCTCATTAAGCCGCCATTTTAAATAATCAAGATTTTCTTCCCGAGTTAAAATTGAACCGGATCTTCTTGTTTTTCCTTAGGCAAATTGCTGTGATGGCTCCTAAGGCTACCAAGGCCCCTGTAACTTGCAATTGGGTTAAGTCCACTGTCACAGAGAGTATCCTGGCTGACTTCATGAAATCCGGCCATCTTCCCAAGAAGGAAATCATGTCCTATCGTGCTCCTAACCCGTCAGAGGAGAAGCCTCTACCCAAAAAAGGGGAAGTAATCATATTCACCAGTCACATGACCCGGGGTTTTGCTCCACCCAGTTCAAAATTCTTCAGGGATGTATTGCATTTCTTTGATCTCAGACCTCAAGACATCGGGCCCAATTCTGTGTCAAATATCTGCAACTTCCAAGTCTTCTGAGAGGTATATCTTGGAGAAGAACCTAACATACCATTATTCAGAGAACTGTTTTATTTAAACCGGCAGAATGAACGTGCCAACGGGCCCAGGCTTGAACTTGGTGGTATCTCAATTCAGCGGCGAAGAGACTGTCTTTTTCCTTATGCTGAACTGTCGAGTCATCCAAAGGAATGGAACCAAACGTGGTTCTACTGCCAAGATACTTCTCCGGCTGAGGAGAACCCCTTGCCCGGCTTCCGCGCACTTCGCCTTGAGTCCAACCACCCGATGCCTGACAAATTAACTGTTGTTGAACGTCTGCCACTTACCCCTACCATTAGAAGAATCAAAGCTCTTCTTGGAAATGGCCTAGATGGCATCGACTTAGTCCGAATCTGGGTTACCTGGCGAATACTTCCATTAAGCCGTCGACCCGGCTTAATGTGCACTTATTCCGGCGAAAAGGATGACCCAATGCGTCATGTTTCCGACGACTTACCAGAAGATGTGATAGAAGCCACGACTCAATCATTGTTGAAAGAAGGCACAATGAAAAATAATGCTTTTGGCTTACTTCCCTTCTGTCAGAAAAACCCGGCTCCTGCTGAAGTCACCATTTTCTGATGAACTTTTCTATATCATACCTTGCTTTTACTTATAACCTCTTATCATTTTTTACAGGCTGATGATCGCTTTTGGAAGGCCAAATATGATCATGAAGCAGCCAAACAAGCCAGAGCGGCCAAAAGAGCTGAAAGGAAGGCCGCCACCATAGGAACCTCAAGGAAGAAGAAGCCTAGCGCCTCAGATTTATTCAAATTAGACGATACTTCCAATGAAGAAGAGATAGTCTTTTAATTCTTCTGACTTCTTGGTCATTATTTTGTTGACACTCTGTCTTTTCAGGAGGACACAGGGAACAGCCGGGCTGCCGAGGGAGAGGTAACTATAATTTCGTCCGGCTCCGAGCCTATGCCACGTCAGAAAATTCGAAGAGTAACCCGGAAAGTAAGATTTTCACATCCTTTGGCTTACCAAGATCCTCAATTTCTTTTGAAGCAACAGGAGTATGAAAACCGGAGGCAGACCCGGAACAGCAAGGATGTAGGGCTTTCCTCCGGCTTACATGACGTAACCAGGAAACGTCAGAATGAGGTTATCTCCGATTTACGTCGTCATTTTCCTTTGGTGGGTTACTTTCGTCAACCTCTCAATTCCTTTGATTCCAATTATCAGGATACCTCTCCTTCGTCTGGCGAGTCTATGCAATCCAACATGCCGGCTTTCAAGACTGCCCCCGGGTAATGTGCCTCTTCTTCTTCTTAAGCCTTATCCTGCTTACACTTTTGTATTCACCCTTCTACCTTTATTGGCAGTATGCAAGTGAAGCCCAGTAAGCGGGCAAAAAAGAGTAAGCCGTCCCAAGACCCGGTGGTTACTGAACCGGCGATTGGCTCATCCGTTCCTGACAGCTCCACTCATCAGCCACCGCTTGAACCGGCTCTTGATATTCCAGTGTCAACCTCCGACCCGCCTACAGAAGACGTTGTCCACAATTCTGATAACCCGGAAATTCGTAACCCGGTCAGGACAACTGATCCAGAAGTTGTGTTTCTGAAAAACCAATATATTGAACCAGGCCAGCCTACTATTCTTGCTCAGTGCACTGCCAAGGAGGAGTTTGCCCAATGTCGGAAAGCTAAACAAGATATCACTAATTATACTCACCTAAGCATTGGTGATATAGTCTCGGGTTATCTGAACCAAGTGCACAACTGTCGTGACCTGGAAATTGACATGGTGAAGCAGATACAACATAAATCTGAGGTATAACTTTATCTTTTCCTGAATCTTACTTACTGTACCAGCCCCCAAGTCTATCGCTTATGAATGAATATGCTATAGATTTAGAAATCTACTTACTGTTAGTTTGTTCGGTTTAAAATTAATACTTCTAACCCATTGATAGCATGAAACTTTGAATTGACACATTAGTCCCCAAGTGTCAAGTATCTTTACTTGTAAAGTGCTTGAGACTTTAGTATATGTGACCCGGCAAGAGAAGGTTTACAATTCTTCAGCATACATTAGCCCCCAAGTGCGAAGTATCTTTACTTGTAAAGTGCTTGGGACTTGAATGTTACCTTACGAGAATCCTTACCATAACCCGGTGTCTATGCAGGCTGCCATAAGTCACTTTGAATCAGAGCTTGCTGCCCTGAAGAGTCGTCTGGAAACTCAAGTGCTTGAGACACAGAAAGCTAACTCCAAATTTGAATTTAGTGTCTCTGAATATGAGAAACTAAAGAAGAATTTTGAGTCGGAGAAGAAAACTTGGGCTGATGAAAAGGCTTCCCTGTTGACGCGGGCCGAAACAGCCGAAGCATCTCTTGCAGAAGTAACAACCGAACTGTCCGACTTAAAGCGGCAGATATCCCAAATGGTCTCAGCCATCTTCAGTAAGCCACTCTAAAAAACCCTTAAACATCACAATCTTCCAAGGAGTATTGTGAGAATTATCTCCGGTTTATTGTTATGCTTGTGACCACACAGGCCCCAGGAGCACCAATCTCAAGCAGAATATGTTGATCAAGCTCAAGGCAGTTTATACCCTTGTAGAGCAGCTGTATTCCGGGTCACAACGGGCTTTGGCCATTGTAGCCTTATCAAATACCCCTCCTTGCCTCCTAGAAGATGTGTTGAAGCATCTCGTAGTGCTACCTCAACGAATTAAGGACTTAAGGCAGGCATCTGCAAGAGCCGGAGCTGTGGCCACATTAAGCCGGGCTAAAGCATGGGTGCCAGAACTTGACTTTGTTGATCTTACTCTTGGATATCCAAGCCTGAAGGAGGATGGCTCTGTATTTGATGATCAAGACTTCACCGCCTACGTCAAAGCTGTTCGTCCCTTGGCGACTCTCATTGGCAATGATACTGATCTCACTAAATATTCGCCGGGCTATGACAGCGAGAACCGGAGAATCCCAAACGTTCTGTATGACCAAGTCAGCCTGATCCCTCCAACGCGTAAGCATACCTTTGCCCCTGAAGTGGACCCGGCCGGGTTAATAGATGATGAGGCTAAATTTGAAGCTTTGAGCGGCATTGACTGGACCTCATCCACCTTCCAGGACAAAGCAACCGACGGAGAGGCGAAGAAGGATAATCCGGAGCCCTCAAGCCCGCCAAAGGAGTAAATTGCTAGGTGTTTTGGCCAAAAAACAATGCTTCATTAATTTCAGACCCGAGGAGTCTTGTAATAGGGTAGAAAAAAGTTCTTAATGCTTGTCATGCCTTCGTGCATGCTCTTATCACTTAACGCTTTTCGTAAGTCGCCATGGCTAAATATTTCTGGCTTTTACTTCCTCGGCGTGTTAAATTTTGCTTGCCTTATTCTGCAATCCTTGAAAGATCTTCTCGGCTCATATAATGTTCACCCGGTACTTAATAACCCGGGGTGACGAATATTAAACCGACAAGACAAAAACACTTTAAAATGCTTTTCACAAGGTATCAGAATAATCAAAATACTGTTACAGGCTTCTGATTCAGATACGATCAGTAAACCGTTCCAAAGGGGTTAAGCTAAGATTTGGATACGATCATATAGCCCCCAGTGGCGTGGCGATGCCAATCAAGTGGGTATCGACAGCTATGTTCTCTTTGGTTCGAATACGACCTATGTTTGAACAGGAAGCCCCCAAGTGACCATAGGATTTGTTTAATGACGTTGATTTGCATACGATCCACGTCAGACCTACAGGGGTTAAGCTATGATTCAAATATGATCAGGAAGCCCCCAAGTAGGCTTGGCAAGTATGCCGATCAAGTGGGTATCGACAGCTATGTTCTCTTTGGTTCGGATACGACCTATGTTTGAACAGGAAGCCCCCAAGCGATCATGGCTAGATTCAGATATGATCATTAGCCGGACCAAAGGTAAACCGGATTCAGATCTGATCCGGTCCCTATTGGTTGTTTCCACCACGTGACAAAAAGGACATATACACTTTTTTGAGGGTGAAAAACAGGACAGAGGTCCTGCTTTATTACTTTATATAATATGTACATTGTCAAAAATATATACATCTAAAGAGCAGGTGGTTTAAGTATAATAAGGCCGAAGATGGGTTATGTCCCATGGCCTGATATCACTTAGCAAAACCGCCTAGACTCCATAGGCTATGGAGAAAGGTGTATAACCCGCCGGATCGAGGCCACTTACCCTTATGCCTCTGATTGTTACCTTGTGTATTAATGTTAGCCACAAGTTCCGGGTTATCATCTGCCTTACGCTTATTGCTATTTTGATTCTCCCGGTTGCGCCGTTGGCCCTTTCTATTGTCCTTCCCTGTCTTTTCACCGACAGACTCGGGATCCTTAGCACTGTCAGAATCGGCATATTGACCAGAGCCGCCATTAGTGTACCCATATCCTTGCAGTCACGTTTAAGACGCCCTAATTTCTGCCTTAGCGGCTTGAAGCTGCAATTCTTTTCCAATATAAGGGCTGCAGAGCCAGCATCCATCTTATCAGATGAATGAATTATCTCCTTGACCCGGCATACCCAATGGGCGGTAGATTCACCTTCCCCCTGCTTACAATTTGTCAAGTCCACGACCGTCATAGATTGCTTATAGGTGTCTTGAAGTTCCGGATGAAACGGGCCTTTAACTCCTCCCACGAACCAATGGAATTAGGTGGTAAACCTTTTAGCCAAGACCGGGTTGTTCCGTCTAACATCATGGTGAAGTATTTAGCCATTGCCGCGTCACCGACCTCGGACAGTTCCATGGCCATCTCATAACTCTCGATCCATGCTTCAGGCTGTAAGTCGGCCGTGTAATTCGGCACCTTTCAAGGTCCCTTGAATCTTTGGGCAGGCGCACATTGCGCAAAGCCGGTACCAAACAAGAAAAACCACCGACTCTGGTAGCTATTCCCGTCTCAGTAGAAGGCGTTGGATATTCCGTTCTTTCTTTCTCCCGACGTACTCGATCTTGCACTGGATTATAGCCTCCACATTGGTCACGGCGTTGGACGTCGCGTGACAAAACTTCAGATCCTATGTGCCTGCTGTAACTCTGACTCCGGTTCTGACGAGGCGGCACTAACCAAGGTGGAGGGGGTGAATAAATTCTATCCCGGCTGTAAGAATAGGTCTCTTGCCGAGCCAGAGCCGTCTGGACAAGTTCCCTAATCCTCCGGGTCTCCACCGCTATTGGATCATCACCATCCACTGGAAGAGCCGCCAAACACGCTGATGCTGCGATTAAATTCTCCATGGGGTTGGAAAAATGACCCTCCGGTATTGGCACATAACGCGGCGATGCCATGCTCATGTGAGAAGGTGGCATCTCCTGACGCTGAGCCGGTCCTCCCGCTCCGGGTGTCATGAACTGATTAGCATTGGGCGGGTTACTTGGCCCGGCTCCGGGTGTGGCAAAGAGAACCCTAGGATCGTAATTCGGAGGTAACCGGGATTGGGTCTTCTGGCGTCTCCTCCTCATTACTTCATTGGACGCGTTTAAATTCATTGTGAGCTGATAAGCCTCTGACTGCAACCGCTGTGCCCGGGCGTCGAGAGCCGCCCGCTTCGTAGCTAGTCTAGTGTCCTCAGCTGCTAAGGCTTCCTTGGCCTGAGCTATCTCCTCACGTACCTATGCTACCTCCGCGTCATGCTCATCTTTATTTGCAGGGATGACTGTGGCGGTTAACAGGGTCGTAAGCTTGTCCATGAGGTCTATCAATATTTGAGCCGGCGGGCGCACATGGCCTCCTGCCCCGGCTGCTCCTAACCCGGAAGTGATTGCGGCCGCGGCTGTAGAGTTTTGCCCGGGTTGAGTCCCAGCCATAAAGACTCCTGCCCAATTTGGTGACTCGCAGAGGTCCGGAATACTAAGGCCATCGGAACAGCCCCCGAGCGCACCATCTTGAACTTGATACAAAGAATCTGTTGACCCGGAGGACGAATCACTGTCAGAGGGGACGGCCGTCTCACCTCCATCTTCAGGACCTTCAGGAAGCTCTTCTCCGTGGACGCAGCCCACAAAGACGCGCTTCATGCCGGGTTGAACTCGGGCGGGTTTCGCACGCTGAGCCGTCTCGACGAGGTCGGTGCAGTTGTCCGGCTCAGGCCCCGGCTCACCAATCCGACCGATGAAGACGTGGATCCCTCCGAAGGGGACCCGGTATCCGTACTCAATTGAGCCGGCGTCGGGGCCCCAGCCTTCATTGTCGATGTAGATCTTGCCGCGACGACTCTTAGTCATCCGGCCCGTTACGTTTCCCTTGAGCCCTTCGAAGTTGCCCTTCAAGAACTCAAATCCACCGTGCGCTGGCCCCATGGTGGGCGCCAACTGTCGTGGAATTGTCACGTCAGATGTCCTCGGGAAAGGACTTAGTTGTGGAGCCATCGCAACTAGGAAGCTTGAAGGGGTTAATCGGGACAAAGGACACGAGAGGTTTTATACTAGTTCGGCCCCTTACGGTGAAGGTAAGGCCTACATCTAGTTGGGTTGGTATTGATGTTTCGATGACCAGGGAGCGAGATACGCTATGCCTGGCTCTCGATGAGTTGTTTCTTTCCCTAAGCCGCCAGCGGGTCGTCCCCTTATATACACGGGTCGACGCCCTCCAGCCTACAGAGTCCCGGCCGGCTCATAAACAATGTCTGGCTCGGTGACTAGTTAAGTCTACCTTATGATACAAGTAATACTGTAATGGTGGTTTATTACAACGGGCCTTAAGTCGCCTGTGGGCCTTAAGCTTCCTATGAACCGCCATCTTCATGCCTTGTCTTGGGCTTCTCTCTGGTGAGTCCTCTTTGCGTAACTCGGCCCCTCCTGGGCGGTTTACACAAATAGTTATATCCCCAACAGTTACAGAGAAAGGAATCTACATATCCGAATTGCCAAGCTTGCCTTCCACGCCAAGGAGGGTCCCATCCGGACATGGGAGGAAGTCTTCTATCTTGTATCTTCATAGCCCAACAGTCAGGCCCACGTTAATAGTCCGGCCGTCCAAGGACCCCTTAATCCAGGACTCCCTCAGTGCGGCCCCCCTTTCCCTCTCCCTCTCCCTCCCCCTTCCTTCCCCGCTTCCTCCGGGTGGAATCCTACTAGGACTTGGAGTCCTAGTAGGACTCCCTTCTCCTGGCGCGCCCTGCAAGGGCCGGCCGGCCTCCCCCTCCTCCTTTATATACGGGGGTAGGGGGCACCCCCAAGCACATCAAGTTCTCTTAACCATGTGTGGTGCCCCCTTCCACAGTTACACACCTCGATCATATCGTCATAGTGCTTAGGCAAAGCCCTGCGCTGGTAACATCATCAACAACGTCGCCACGCCGTCGTACTGACGAAACTCTCGCTTTTCCTCAACTGGATCAAGAGCTCGAGGGATGTCATCGGGCTGAACATGTGCTGAACACGGAGGTGCCGTACATTCGGTGCTTCGATCGGTTGGATCATGAAGACGTTCGACTACATCGACCGCGTTAACTAAATGTTTCCGCTTTCGGTCTACGAGGGTACGTGGACACACTCTCCCCTCTTGTTGCTATGCATCTCCTAGATAGATCTTGCCTGATCGTAGGAAAATTTTGAAATTACCACGTTCCCCAACAGTGGCATTCGAGCCAGGTCTATGCGTAGAATTTTTTTTTGCACAAGAAGAACACAAAGGGTTGTGGGCGATAATAGTCATACTGCTTACCACCAACGTCTTACTTTGCTTCGGCGCATTTGTTGGATGAAGCGGCTCGGACCGGCATTACATGACCGCGTTCATGAGACTGGTTCTACCAACATGCTTTTGCACATAGGTGGCTGGCTGGTGTCTGTTTCTCCAACTTTAGTTGAATCGCGTTTGACTACGGCTGGTCCTTGTTGAAGGTTAAAATAGCACACTTGACAAAAAATCGTTGTAGTTTTGACGCGTAGGTAAGAACGGTTCTTGCTAGAAGCCCGTAGCAGCCACGTAAAACTTGCAACAACAAAGTAGAGGACGTCTAACTTTTTTTTGCAGGGCTTGTTGTGATGTGATATGGTCAAGACATGATGAGATATAAATTTTTGTATGAGATGATCATGTTTTGTAATAGAGTTATCGGCAACTGGCAGGAGCCATATGGTTGTCGGTTTATTGTATGAAATGCAATCAGCATGTAATTGCTTTACTTTATCACTAAGCGGTAGCGATAGTCGTAGTAGCAATAGTTGGCGAGACGACAACGATGCTATGATGAAGATCAAGGTGTCAAGCTGGTGACGATGGAGATCATGCTGATGCTTCGGTGATGGAGATCATGAGCACAAGATAATGATGGCCATATCATGACACATATTTTGATTGCATGTGATGTTTATCTTTTTATGCATCTTATTTTGCTTAGTACGACAATAGCATTATAAGATGATCCCTTACTAAATTTCAAGGTATAAGTGTTCTCGATGAGTATGCACCGTTGCTACAGCTTGTCATGCCAAGACACCACGTGATGATCGAGTGTGATAAGCTCTACGTTCACATACAACGGGTGCAAGCCAATTTTGCACGTGCAGAATACTCAGGTTAAACTTGACGAGCCTAGCATATGCAGATATGGCCTCGGAACACTGAGACCGAAAGGTCAAATGTGAATCATATAGTAGATATGATCAACATAGTGATGTTCACCATTGAAAACTACTCCATGTCACGTGATGATCAGACATGGTTTAGTTGATTTGGATCACGTGTCATTTAGATGACTAGAGGGATGTCTATGTAAGTGGGAGTTCTTAAGTAATATGATTAATTGAACTTTAATTTATCATGAACTTAGTCCTGATAGTTTTTTTGCATGTCTATGTTGTTGTAGATCAATGGCCCGTGCTACCGTTCCTTTGAATTTTAATGTGTTCCTAGAGAAAGCTAAGTTGAAAGATGATGGTAGCAATTACACGGACTGGGTCCGTAACTTGAGGATTATCATCATTGCTGCACAGAAGAATTATGTCCTGGAAGCACCGCTAGGTGTACCACCTGTGCCAGCTACTGCACCCATTGTGAATGCCTGGCAGATGCGTGTTGATGACTACTCAATAGTTCCGGGTGCCATGCTTTACGGCTTAGAATCGGGACTTCAAAGACATTTTGAATGTCATGGAGCATATGAGATGTTCCAAGAGTTGAAGTTAATATTTCAAGCAAATGCCCGAGTTGAGAGATATGAAGTCTCCAACAAGTTCTATAGCTGCAAGATTGGGGAGAATAGTTCTGTCAGTGAACATATACTCAAAATGTCTGGGTATCATAACTACTTGACTCAGCTGGGAGTCAATCTTCCTGATGATAGTGTCATTGACAGAGTTCTTCAATCACTGCCACCAAGCTATAAAGTCTTCGTGATGAACTATAATATGCAAGGGATGATGAAAACGATTCCCGAGCTCTTCGCAATGCTAAAGGCTGCGGAGGTAGAAATCAAGAAGGAGCATCAAGTGTTGATGGTTAACAAGACCACTAGTTTCAAGAAAAAGGGCAAAGGGAAGAAGGGGAACTTCAAGAAGAACAACAAGCAAGTTGATGCTCAAGGGAAGAAGCCCAAGTCTGGACCTAAGCCTGAAACTGAGTGCTTCTACTGCAAAGGGACTAGTCACTGGAAGCGGAACGGCCCCAAGTATTTGGCAGATAAGAAGGATGGCAAAGTGAAAGGTATATTTGATATACATGTTATTGATGTGTACCTTACTAATGCTCGCAGTAGCGCCTGGGTATTTGATACTGGTTCTGTTGCTCACATTTCCAACTCGAAACATGGGCTATGGATTAAACAAAGATTGGCTAAGGACGAGGTGACGATGCGCGTCGAAAATGGTTCCAAGGTCGATGTGATCGTCGTCGGCACGCTACCTTTACATCTACCTTTGGGATTAGTTTTAGACCTGAATAATTGTTATTTGGTGCCAGCATTGAGCATGAACATTATATCTGGATCTTGTTTGATGCGAGATGGTTATTCATTTAAATCAGAGAATAATGGTTGTTCTATTTATATGAGTAATATTTTTTATGGTCATGCACCCTTGTTGAGTGGTCTATTATTAAATCTCGATCGTGGAGATACACATGTTCATAATATTGAAGCCAAAAGATGCAAAGTTGATAATGAAAGTGCAACTTATTTGTGGCACTACCGTTTAGGTCATATTGGTGTAAAGCGCACGAAGAAACTCCATACTGATGGGCTTTTGGAATCACTTGATTATGAATCACTTGGTGCTTGCGAACCATGCCTCATGGGCAAGATGACTAAAACTCCGTTCTCCGGAACAATGGAACGAGCTACTGACTTATTAGAAATAATACATACCGATGTATGCGGTCCAATGAGTGTTGAGGCTCGTGGTGGGTATCATTATTTTCTTACCTTCACAGATGATTTAAGCAGATATGGGTATATCTACTTAATGAAGCATAAGTCTGAAACGTTTGAAAAGTTCAAAGAATTTCAGAGTGAAGTGGAAAATCATCGTAACAAGAAAATAATGTTTCTACGATCTGATCATGGAGGCGAATATTTGAGTTACGAGTTTGGTCTTCATTTGAAACAATGTGGAATAGTTTCACAACTTACGCCACCTGGAACACCACAGCGTAATGGTGTGTCCGAAGATCATAACCATACTTTATTGTAAATGGTGCGATCTATGATGTCTCTTACTTATTTACCGCTATCGTTTTGGGGTTATGCTTTAGAGACGACTGCATTCACTTTAAATAGGGCACCATCAAAATCCGTTGAGATGACGCCTTATGAACTGTGGTTTGGCAAGAAACCAAAGTTGTCATTTCTTAAAGTTTGGGGCTGTGATACTTATGTGAAAAAGCTTCAACCTGATAAGCTCAAACCCAAATCGGAGAAGTGCGTCTTCATAGGATACCCAAAGGAAACTATTGGGTACACCTTCTATCACAAATACGAAGGCAAGATATTCGTTTCTAAGAATGGATCCTTTCTAGAGAAAGAGTTTCTCTCGAAAGAAGTGAGTGAGAGGAAAGGAGAACTTGATGAGGTAATTGTACCTTCTCCCGAATTGGAAAGTAGTGCATCACATAAATCAGTTCCAGTGATTCCTACACCAATTAGTGAGGAAGCTAATGATGATGATCATGAAACTTCAGATCAAGTTACTACAAAACCTCATAGGTCTTCCAGAGTACGGTCCGCACTAGAATGGTATGGTAATCCTATTCTAGAAGTCATGTTACTAGACCATGATGAATCTACGAACTATGAGGAAGTGATGATGAGCCCAGATTCCGCGAAATGGTCTGAGGCCATGAAATCTGAGATGGGATCCATGTATGAGAACAAAGTGTGGACTTCGGTGGATTTGCCCAATGATCGACAAGCCATAGAAAATAAATGGATCTTCAAGAAGAAGACTGACGCCGATGGTAATGTTATCGTCTACAAAGCTCGACTTGTCGTGAAAGGTTTTCGACAAGTTCAAGGAGTTGACTACAATGAGACTTTCTCACCCTTCGCGATGCTTAAGTCTGTCTGAGTCATGTTAGCAATTGACGCATTTTATGATTATGAAATTTGGCAGATCAATGTCAAAACTGCATTCCTTAATGGATTTCTGGAAGAAGAGTTGTATATGATGCCACCAGAAGGTTTTGTTTATCCAAAGGGTGCTAACAAAGTGTGTAAGCTCCAACGATCCACTTATGGACTGGTGCAAGCCTCACGGAGTTGGAATAAACGCTTTGATAGTGTGATCAAAGCATATGGTTTTATACAGACTTTTGGAGAAGCATGTATTTACAAGAAAGTGAGTGGGAGCTCTTTAGCATTTCTAATATTATATGTGGATGACATATTGTTGATTGGAAATGATATAGAATTTCTGGATAGCATAAAGGGATACTTGAATAAGAGTTTTTCAATGAAAGACCTCGGAGAAGCTGCTTACATATTGGGCATCAAGATCTATAGAGATAGATCAAGACGCTTAATTGGACTTTCACAAAGCACATACCTTGATAAAGTTTTGAAGAAGTTCAAAATGGATCAGTCAAAGAAAGGGTTCTTGCCTGTGTTACGAGGTGTGAAGTTGAGTCAAACTCAATGCCTGACCACTGTAGAAGATAGAGAGAAAATGAAAGTCATTCGCTATGCTTTAGCCATAGGTTCTATCATGTATGCGATGCTGTGTACCAGACCTGATGTGTGCCTTGCTATAAGCCAAAGTAATCCAGGAGTGGAGCACTGGACAGCGGTCAAGAACATCCTGAAATACCTGAAAAGGACTAAGGATATGTTTCTTGCTTATGGGGTGATAAAGAGCTCGTCGTAATGGTTACGTCAATGCAAGCTTTGACACTGATCCGGATGACTCTAAATCGCAATCCGGATACGTATTTTTATTGAACGGTGGAGCTGTCAGTTGGTGCAGTTCCAAGCAAAGCGTCGTGGAGGGATCTACGTGTGAAGCAGAGTACGTAGCTGCTTTGGAAGTAGCAAATGAAGGATTCTGGATGAAGGAGTTCATATCCGATCTAGGTGTCATACCTAGTGCATCGGGTCTAATGAAAATCTTTTGTGACAATACTGGTGCAATTGCCTTGGCGAAGGAATCCATATTTCACAAGAGAACCAAACACATCAAGAGATGCTTCAATTCCATCCGGCATCAAGTCACGGAGGGAGACATAGAGATTTGCAAAATACATACGGATCTGAATGTTGTAGACCCGTTGACTAAGCCTCTTCACGAGCAAAACATGATCAACACTAAGACTCCATGGGTGTTAGAATCATTACTTTGTAATCTAGATTATTGACTCTAGTGCAAGTGGGAGACTGAAGGAAATATGCCCTAGAGGCAAAAATAAAGTTATTATTTATTTCCTTATATCATGATAAATGTTTATTATACATGCTAGAATTCTATTAACCGGAAACTTAGTACATGTGTGAATACATAGACAAAACATAGTGTCCCTAGTATGCCTCTACTTGACTAGCTCGTTAATCAAAGATGGTTATGTTTCCTAACCATAGACATGTGTTGTCATTTGATGAACGGGATCACATCATTAGGAGAATGATGTAATGGACAAGACCCATCCGTTAGCTTAGCATTATGATTGTTACAGTTTCATTGCTACTGCTTTCTTCATGACTTATACATGTTCCTCAAACTATGAGATTATGTAACTCCCGAATACTGGAGGAACACCTTGTGTGCTATCAAACATCACAACGTAACTGGGTGATTATAAAGATGCTCTACAGGTGTCTCCAAAGGTGTTTGTTGGGTTGGCATAGATCAAGATTAGGATTTGTCACTCCGTGTTTCGGAGAGGTATCTCTGGGCCCTCTTGGTAATGCTCATCACTATAAGCCTTGCAAGCAATGTGACTAATGAGTTAGTTGCATGATGAAGCATTACAGAAAGAGTAAAGAGACTTGCCAGTAACGAGATTGAACTAGGTATGATGATACCGACGATCGAATCTCGGGCAAGTAACATAACGATGACAAAGGGAACAACGTATGTTGTTATGCGGTTTGACCGATAAAGATCTTCGTATAATATGTAGGAGCCAATATGAGCATCCAAGTTCCACTATTGGTTATTGATCGGAGATGTGTCTCGATCATGTCTACATAGTTCTCGAACCCGTAGGGTCTGCACACTTAACGTTCGATGATGATTTGTATTATCAGTTACGTGTTTTTGATGACCGAAGTTTGTTCGGAGTCCCAGATGAGATCATGGACATGACGATGAGTCCCGGAATGGTCGAGAAATAAATATTGATATATTGGACTATGTTATTCGGACACCGGAAGAGTTCCGAGTGGTTTCGGGTAAAAACGGAGTGCTGGAGGGGTTATCGGAACCTCCCGGGGAAGCAACGGGCCAACATGGGCCATAGGGGAGAGAGAGGACAGCCCACATAGGGGAGGCGCCACCCCATGGGGAGTCCGAATAGGACAAGGGAAGGGGGCGCGGCCCCTCCCTCTCCCTCTCCCTCTCCCTTCCTTCCCCTCTTCCTCCAAGTGGAATCCTACTAGGACTTGGAGTCCTAGTAGGACTCCCTTCTCCTGGCGCGCCCTGCAAGGGCCGGTCGGCCTCCCCCTCTCCTCCTTTATACACGGGGGCAGGGGGACACCCCAAAGCACATCAAGTTCTCTTAACCGTGTGCAGTGCCCCCTTCCACAGTTACACACCTCGGTCATATCATTGTAGTGCTTAGGCGAAGCCCTACGCCGGTAACATCATCAACACCATCGCCATGCCGTAGTGCAGAAGGAACTCTCCCTCGTACTCAACTGGATCAAGAGCTCGAGGGACGTCATCAGGCTGAAAGTGTGCTAAACGCAGAGGTGTCGTACGTTCGGTGCTTGGATCGGTTGGATCGTGAAGACGTTCGACTACATCAACCGCGTTAACTAAATGCTTCCGCTTTCGGTCTACGAGGGTACGTGGACACACTCTTCCCTATCGTTGCTATGCATCACCTAGATAGATTCGCATGATCATAGGAAAATTTTGAAATAACCATGTTCCCCAACAGCTTCAGGAGCCTTGTCATCTGGTGAGGCAGCCATGACCTCAGTAGCACCAACCTCAGGAGTCCCAATGCATGGTGGGGTGGCCGAGGCCTCCGGAGCACCGTCCTGAGGCTGCAGCGCCTTGGCCGGGTGCAGGGTGCCGCGCCTCACACCCTTCGTCGTGTGCTCCTCACAGAGCGCCACGAGCGCGCGCACTGGCTAAATGAGGCATGGCGGCCAGGTAAAGCACCAGAGGTTCGAGAGGGCGAGACGCTACCATCACCGGCGGGCTGATGAGATATTTCTTGAGGTCTTGGAAAGCCGTGTCGGCCTCTCGAGTCCATTCGAATGGGCTCTTCTTTTTTATCAGCTTGAAGAACGGAAGGACGCACTCGCCCAGCTTGGAGATGAAGCGCCCCAGCGAGGTTACGCAACCCGCAACTTCTGCATTTCCTTGAGGGTTTGTGGGGGGCTCATCCTTTCTATTGCTTTGATCTTCTCCGAGTTGGCCTCGATCCCTCTATGCGACACCAGGAAACCCAGCAGCTTGCCGAACGGGATGCCAAACAGGCACTTCTCTGGGTTGAGCCGTAGCTTCACCTTGTGCAATCTGGCAAACGTGTCCTCCAGATCTTCAACAAGGGTTCTTGCCTCCCAGGATTTGACCACTATGTCATCGACGTAAGCCTTGGTGTTCCTCCCGAGCTGCTGTCCCAAAGCAATGCGCATCAGCCGCTGGAAGGTTGCTCTGTCATTGCGCAACCCAGACAGCATGCAGGTGTAGCAGTACACCCCGCACGGGGTCAAGAAAGTCATCTTCTCTATGTCCTGCACCGCCATCTTGATCTGATGATAGCCTGAGAAGGCGTCCAAGAAGCACAACAAATCGCACTCGATGGTGGAGTCAACGATCTGGTCGATGCACGGAAGGGGGAAAGGGTCTTGAGGACAAGCCTTGTTTACGCTCGTAAATCGATGCACATGCGCTCCTTCCCGCCCTTCATGGAGACGATAACCGGGTTTGCCAACCAATCTGGGTGCCGTACTTCCTGAATAATGCTGGCCTCCTATAGCTTGCGAGTCTCCTGGACGATGAACGACTGCTTCTCCGGGGCTTGACACCGCGCCTTTTGCTTCACGGGGCGCGCGTTGGGGCACACCATGAGGTGGTGCTCGATCACCCCACACGGAAAGCCGACCATGTCCATCGCTTCCGATGCAAATACATCCTTGTTTGTGCAGAGGAAGCTAACCAACGCCTCTTCCTGGTCCCGAGGGAGGCTGGCGCCTATGGTGAAGGTAGCGCCCGATTCTTCGTCCTCGTTGACCGACACCTGCTTCTTCACGACCCGATCTTGAGAGAACAATTGCTTCTTATTTGTCGGTGCAGCCCCCAGGCCCTCTGGAGCGCTCCCTGTGCTTGGTCGCGCGGCAGCCGTGGCTTTGTAAGTAATCCCGAGGGCTGTGAGTGCATCCCCGACGTCTCTTGCCACGGTGAGGACACCGCTGCTTCCTGGCATCTTCATGACGTTGTAGCCGGGATGAGTTGCCGCCATGAATTTGGTGAGGGCCGGGTACCCGAGGATGGCATTGTACGGGAGCCTGATGCGCACGATGTCGAAGTCGATGAGCTCGGTGCGGTAGTTGTTGTGCATTCCGAAGGTGAAGGGGAGGCGGATCTGCCCCAGGGGGCAGGTGGAGCCGCCACCGACCCCAGAGAAGGGCTTGGTGGGGAGGAGCCGGCCATGAGGCACATGGAGCAGGTCGAATGCTTCCATAGAGAGGACGTTGAGGTCAGCCCCACCGTCAATGAGGGTCCTGGTGACCGCTACATTGCAGATGGTGTGGGTGCAGAGCATGGGAAGCGCGCTGGCGCCAGCCGTGGTCTTGGGGTGATCCCTAGGGTCGAAGGTGAGGTCAGACTTGGGCGCTGCCCAGCCCGGCGGGCCCCACCGGAGCGACGGGGCTGCCCCTGCCTGGCGAAAGAACTGCTTGATGTGGCGGTCCGAGCCCGGTGCTTGCTACCTCTTGAGCTTGTGTTGGTTTTTCCCATGAAGAGGAAAGGGTGATGCAGCAAATTAGAGTAAGTATTTCCCTCGGTTTGAAAACCAAGGTATCAATCCAGTAGGAGACAACGCACAAGTCACCGAATACCTGCATAAACAATCAAAGAAACTTGCACCCAATGCGATAAAGGGGTTGTCAATCCCTTCACGGTTACTTGCAGAAGTAAGATCTGATAGAGATAGATAAACGGTAAAGTAAATATTTTTGGTATTTTTGGTTTATAGATCGGAAAGTAAAAGATTGCAAAATAGTAGATCGGAAACTAATTTGATGGAAAAAGACTTAAAATGATGGAAAAGAGACCCAGGGGCCATATGTTTCACTAGTGGCTTCTCTCAAGATAGCAAATAATACGGTGGGTGAACAAATTACTATCGATCAATTGATAGAAGAGTGCATAATTATGACGATATCTAAGGCAATGATCATGAACATAGGCATCACGTCTGTATAAGTAGACCGAAACGATTCTGCATATACTACTGTTACTCCACACATCAACCGCCATCCAGCATGCATCTAGAGTATTAAGTTCATAAGGAATGGAGTAACACATTAAGTAAGATGACATGATGTATAAGAATTATCTCAAGCAATATGATGAAAACCCCATATTTTTATCCTTGATGCAACAATATAATACGTGCCTTGCTGCCCCTACTGTCACTGGGAAAGGACATCACAAGATTGAACCCAAAGCTAAGTACTTCTCCCCTTGCAAGAAAAACCAATCTAGTAGGCCAAACTAAACCGATAATTCGAAGAGACTTGCAAAGATATCAAATCATGCATATAAGAATTGAGAGAAGATTTAAATAATATTCATAGATAATCTGATCATAAATCCACAATTCATCGGATCTCGACAAACACACCGCAAAAGAGTATTACATCGAATAGATCTCCAAGAACATCGAGGAGAACATGGTATTGAGAATCAAAGATATAGAAGAAGCCATCTAGCTACTACCTATGGACCCGTAGGTCTGTGGTAAACTACTCATGCTTCATCGGAAGGGCAATGGTGTTGATGTAGAAGCCCTCCGTGATCGAATCCCCCTCCGGCAGGACGCCGGAAAAGGTCCCTAGATAGGATCTCATGGGTACAGAAGGTTGCGGCGGTGGAAAAGTGTTTTCGTGGCTCCCTTTGATGGTTTTGGGGTATAAGAGTATATATGGGCGAAAGAATTAGGTCAGGAGACCCACGAGGGGCCCACGAGGTAGGGGGCGTGCCCTCCACCCTCGTGGTTGCCTCTTTGCATCTCCAACTTCATCTCCAAGTCTCCTGGTTTGCTTCTGGTCCAAGAAATATCATCGCGAAAGTTTCCGTTTGGACTCTATTTGGTATTCCTTTTTTGTGAAACTCTAAAACAGGCAAAAAAACAGAAACTGGCACTTGGCTCTAGGTTAATAGGTTAGTCCCAAAAATAATATAAAATAGCTTACTAATGCATATAAAACATCCAAAACAGATAATATAATAGCATGGAACAATAGAAATTATAGATACGTTGGAGACGTATCAAGCATCCCCAAGCTTAATTCCTGCTCGTCCTCGAGTAGGTAAATGATAAAAACAGAATTTTTGATGTGGAATGCTACCTAACATATTTATAAATGTGATTCTCTTTATTGTGGCATGAATGTTCAGATCCGTAAGATTCAAAACAAAAGTTTAATAGTGACATAAAAACAATAATACTTCAAGTATACTAATAAAGCAATCATGTCTTCTCAAAATAACATGGCCAAAGAAAGCTATCCCTACAAAATCATATAGTCTTGCTATGCTCTATCTTCATCACACAAAATATTTAAATCATGCACAGCCCCGATGACAAGCCAAGCAATTGTTTCATACTTTTGATGTTCTCAAACGTTTTCAACTTTCACACAATACATGAGCGTGAGCCATGGATATAGCACTATGCTGGAAGAGAATATGGTGGTTGTGGAGAAGACAAAAAGAGGGGGATAGTCTCACATCAACGAGGCCTATCAACGGGCTATGGAGATGCCCATCAATAGATATCAATGTGAGTGAGTAGGGATTTCCATGCAACTGATGCACTAGAGCTATAAATGTATGAAAGCTCAAAAAGAAACTAAGTGGGTGTGCATCCAACTTGCTTGCTCACGAAGACCTAGGGCAATTTGAGTAAGCCCATCATTGGAATATACAAGCCAAGTTCTATAATGAAAAATTCCCACTAGTATATGAAAGTGACAAAATAGGAGACTCTCTATCATGAAGATCATGGTGCTACTTTTAAGCACAAGTGTGGAAAGAGGATAGTAGCATTACCCCTTCTCTCTTTTTCTCTCATTTTTCTATTTTTTTCTTTGGCTTCTTTGGCCTCTTTTTAATTTTGGCTTCTTTGGCCTCTCTTTTTTATTTCCTCACATGGGACAGTGCTCTAATAATGATGATCATCACACTTCTATTTACTTACAACTCGAAAAATTACAACTCAATGCTTAGAACAAACTATGACTCTATGTGAATGCCTCCGGCAGTATACCGGGATGTGCAGTGAATCAAGAGTGACATGTAGGAAAGAATTATGAAAGGTGGCTTTGCCACAAATACGATGTCAACTACATGATCATGCAAAGCAATATGACAATGATGAAGCGTGTCATAATAAACGGAATGGTGGAAATTTGCATGGCAATATATCTCGGAATGGCTATGGAAATGCCATAATAGGTAGGTATGGTGGCTGTTTTGAGGAAGGTATATGGTGGGTGTATGCTACCGGTGAAAGTTGCGCGGTACAGGAGAGGCTAGCGATGGTAGAAGGGTGAGAGTGCGTATAATTCATGGACTCAACATTAGTCATAAAGAACTCACATACTTATTGCAAAAATCTATTAGTTATCGAAATGAAGTACTACGCGCATGCTCCTAGGGGGATAGATTGGTAGGAAAATACCATCGCTCGTCCCCGACCATGACTCATAAGGAAGACAATCAAAAAATAAATCATGCTCCGACTTCATCACATAACGGTTCACCATATGTGCATGCTACGGGAATCACAAACTTTAACACAAGTATCTCTAAAATACACAACTAGCCACAAGCATGACTCTAATATTACCATCTTCATATCTCAAAACAATCATAAAGAATCAAACTTGTCATAGTATTCAATGCACTTTATATGAAAGTTTTTATTATATCCCTCTTGGATGCCTATCATATTAGGACTAAATTTATAACCAAAGGAAATTACCATGTTGTTCTAAAAGACTCTCAAAATAATATAAGTGAAGCATGAGAGTTCAGAAATTTCTATAAAATAAAGCCACCACCTTTCTCTAAAAAGATATAAGTGAAGTACTAGAGCAATATTGCCTAGCTCAAAAGATATAAGTGAAGCACATAGAGTATTCTAATAAATCACGATTCATGCGTGTCTCTCCCAAAAGGTGTGTACAGAAATGATGGTTGTGGTAAACTAAAAAGCAAAGACTCAAATCATACAAGACGCTCCAAGCAAAACACATATCATGTGGTGAATAAAAATATAGCCTCAAGTAAAGTTACCGATAGACGAAGATGAAAGAGGGGATGCCTTCTGGGGCATCCCCAAGCTTAGGCTCTTGGTTGTCCTTGAATATTACCTTGGGGTGATTTGGGCATCCCCAATCTTAGGATCTTGCCACTGCTTATTCCATAGTCCATCAAATCCTTACCCAAAACTTGAAAACTTCACAACACAAAACTCAACAGAAAATCTTATAAGCTCCGTTAGTATAAGAAAATAAATCACCACTTTAACGTACTGTTGCAAACTCATTCTTTATTTATATTGGTGTAATATCTATTGTATTCCAACTTTTCCATGGTTCATACCCCCGATACTACCCATAGATTCATCAAAATAAGCAAACAACACATAGAAAACAGAATCTGTCAAAAACAGAATAGTCTGTAGTAATCTGTAACTCTCGAATACTTCTATAACTCCAAAAATTCTGAAAAATTAGTACAACCTGATAAATTTGTGCACCAATACAGAGAAAAAAAGAATCAGATCAGAAGCATGTTTCAATAAAATTTTGGAAATTATTTACTAGGTGCAGAAGTTTCTGTTTTTCAGCAAGATCAACACAACTAACACCGTAAGCTATCCTAAAGGTTTAACTTGGCACAAACACTAATTAAAACACAAAACCACATCTAACCAGAGGCTAGATGAATTATTTATTACTAAACAGGAACAAAAAGTAAGGAACAAAAATAAAATTGGGTTGCCTCCCAACAAGCGCTATTGTTTAATGCCCTTAGCTAGGCATAAAACACGAATAGATCTAGGTATTGTCATAATAATGATAAGGCAAATCTCGAAAGCTCATCTCATACTCTCTACATTCAGCAGCAAGTTTTCTTTGTGGCAAGCAAAAGTAATCAAAAGGGCTAAATTTAATGGGATAAAAATTCCCAAGATCAAGCTCGGGAGGAATTGGTTCCTCCTTTGGCCCTTCATATTGTATAACCAACTCATCATTGTAAACGTTCTTTTGGCAAACAAATCATGAGCTTTTCTTCAAGAGAGAAACCCAACCCGTTTTTTTGAGTAGCCAAATCATCATTAAGCTCAGAAATCCTATCAACTAGAACATCAGTAGGGACTCTCTTTCTTAAATTTTCATTATAAGCAACATGATCTAGGGATTGTAAACGCATTATGTCCTCTTGGTTAAAGAGAATTGCCTCTATGGGAAGACGACCACCGTCTACCCTATAACGCGCAAAAAATTCACTAGCTTCTTTTATTATAAATCTAAACTCACATGCTAGAAAGATGGTAGCTACGCGCTTAACAGAAGAATGTTCAATATTAGAAAACTCTAGAAAAATCCTTTGTATGGATGGATGCATGTGAAAAAATTGTCTTTCAAGTTCAACTACGAGAAAAGATATAGCATCCGCAAGACTACTAGTTTTATGGAGAATACATCCACCCATTGTGGGTAACACACTGGCACAGGTAAAGAAATCTTGAATAACCCCTTTTCCAATAGGGATTTTTATTTCTGTGCCCCTGGTTCATTAGTTGTACTCATTCATTCCCACTCTGTTAACTTTCGCTCACTTTTCCCCACTCCCTTGCCCGAAACCCTCAGAACAGGTTACAACGGACGTTGTCGTCGGGTCAATGCCTTTGGCCTTTAACTCTAACGAGTGGGGTCATGTAGGGCAGAGTACACCTTTGACCGTTTATCCGCATAGTGGTTTCATATGCTCACCGTACAATGGTATTTGTATACGTGGGCGGCTGCAACTGACCATGGTCGTGGGGTAGCACGTGTCCATGGGACATGCCCAAAACGTCCCATCATATAAAGAGGGGCAACCACCTCCATCGCCCCTACCATTTTCCCCCAAATCCCCTCCCTGCCGCATCGTCTTCCTCTCCCCCACCTGCGTCGTCTCCCTCTCCTCCACTGCCTCCACTGCACCGTCTCGCTCTCCCCCACTGTATCCTCTTCTTCACCTTCATCACCTCCATCTGTCTGATGGCCGAAGCTCGTGGCGACGCTAGTGCAGCGGCCAGAGATGTGGTGGAGCTGCAGGGCGCGGTGACTGCGGATGTCGATGGCGTCCACTGTGGTGCAGGGAAACTCGCAACCGCTGTGGATGTGGAGAAGGAGGTGGCGGGCCCCTCCTCAACGCTACAGAAGGTGACGGCATCGAGCGGCGCAGTCCATCCCGATACCCCTGATGCGCAGCCTGCCGAGGAGCAGCAGGTATTTACACTTGCTTTAGGATATTAGCTTGTAGAGTTAGTTGCTCCCTAGTTGCATTGGTTAGATTGTGATTCATACGGTAGTTCAGATGGTTAGAGTAGTTGGTTTGACGGATGGGCCGGGGTTTTTTGTATTGGGGTGATGGGGGGGGTTTGTACTAGGGTTTGTTGGATAAATTCGTTGCAAAAATGCTAGATAGATCTGTATGAGAGATAGGGATCTCTGTATTCAAATCTACACAGATGTATGCTTATTAGATTTGTTTTTAGTGCTCACAGATTGGGGTTTTTAATGCTACAGACATGTATGCTTATTAGATTGGGTCCCTATTATATTTTTTTTAATGCTACTCGGACTTGGGTTTTAAATGTCATATGCCCAAATGAAATCCATTGATTAAGAAGTTATTTGATTCATTAGTATATAAATTTGTCCACAATGTGTAGTTATATTAGCTCTGTTGTTCAATGTGTGTGCATGACAATGGAAAATGAAAATAGGATCATAGTATATATATTAGCCCTATGATCAATGTGTCATGTGTGCATATCTAAATTTTCAATTGGCTTCCGTATTTACTAGTGATGGATGTAACTGTATATTCAGGAAAATGATGGTTGGGGGGTAAAAAGAGGAAGCTGGCCAGTACAACACGTATGATCCAGAGTCTAGTGACGACGAAGAATATGAGGTAAGTCTACTTGAAACTTAGATTGTTCATTTAGTTCCTTTGACATGGTGTATCCATTAATCTATAATGTATTAATGTAAATCATTCATGTGTTCAGTATGATTCCGGAGAAGAAGTGTACAAGGGCAACATCGCATCCTTCAAAGCCAAGCAGGTGGTGAAGATCAAGGCCAAGGGAGTTGCTTCCTTCTATAACTGCAAGATGAAGAAGTGGCACTTCCCCTACTGCACCACCAAGCCAAAGCTAAAGGATGGCCACTTCGATCACCTTCTGTCTCATGCAGAGGATTTAGCGATTCGCAGGGAGGACTACATGATCAGGGGGCAACATGCTGCCCTCGTGAAGGCCCTGACTCCGGCGTGATGTGATGATATGATGTTGTGATGAACTGAATCTTTATCTTTTTCTCTTGGGTTATTTTTGGTAAACTGAATCTGGCTGTTTATGATGTGTTGAACTAAACCTATGCTGATGCTAGTAATGTATTATGCTATCTATATTTGTCTATCCTTAAATTTGCCTGTGTTGTATGGTTAGTTATGTTTAGATTTTGTGAACTATGAGTTTAGGTGCTGCAATGATCACACATGTTGTTTCAGTGTTGCTTCACTTATCACACTTGTTGTTTCAGTGTTCCTTCACTGATCATACATGCTGCTTTTTCACTGATCATAAATGAGTATTATCCTAATTATTTGTCTCATGTTTATTAATCAAATCAAATGCATGCTTTTTCCCACCATCATGTTTTATTATCCGATGTTTTGAACTGACATTCGACAGGACAGTATAAATTCAAGAAAATGCAAAAACAAATAAAACCTTGGTAAACTATATATGTTTGTGTAGGAGATCATGTGTGCAAAATTTGAGCTGATTTAGAGGAGGTCAAATAAATTTTAATTTGAGAAATGTTCTCCAAATGAGCTCCCAAGCTAGGGTAAACAACCCATTTGTATCAAGTTTTTTTGGACCTACTCTAAATGAGTCAAATGTTTTTATTAACACCTATTCACTTTCCATAGTGTAGATTTGAAGTCTCACTATTTTTTGAATTAATCTTCATATTTTTAAATTTTGTTTTGAAAAATATGCTTTAATATAAAAATTATTAAAAACACGTTTAAAATATGAAAAGGGAAAACTAAGTTCAGATCCTTCTTATTCACCTTGAAATAAAGCTTTGGTGTTTAAAAAAAATCAAAAACATAAGGTAACCCTACCTCCTCTCCTTAAACTCTATGAAATCGTGTACGTGATAGCTCATATGTGTGAAGGTTTTCTCATGAAAATGACCATAGACCAAGTTTATGATTTTTGGTTGGTAACATGTCCCAGAAAACAACATTGTGCACAGGTTATATATTTTTTTGATTTTTTTTTAAATTAATGGTGCTCATTTGACCTCGATCGTGCCAGCTAGGTTTTTTTCAAGAAAATGACCATAGACCAAGTTTAGTATTTTTCCTGGTTAGTGTGTCTTATAAAACGACGAACAACGAAGGTTTCATATTTTTTGATTTTTTTTAAATTAGTTATGCTCAATCAAAGCCTTGGAAACCCCATTGGCCAGCTCGAAACCCCTCTAAACCCCGTGGGGTTTCGCCTAACCCTAGCTCCGATTGTCAGCCGTCCGATCATGCCCTGGCGCCAAGCGACAACTCTCAGATGTGGTCTTCCAGAAGGAATTCAGTGGGCAGGCTGCGTGCAGGCTCCGCGCTGTTGGATCACAAGGACGGCTCTGCATCGTTGGATCATGGGGTGATCCGAGAGAGGTGATCCTATTGGTTGTGCTCGGCTGCTCGCCTACCACTGACTCCACAAAAAAAATGTTGTTATTGGGCCCAAAAGGAAACCAAGCTCTGGTAGGGACGTCGAATTGAGTCGGGTTTTTTCGCATTGTTTGCTCTATTTTTTGTGAACGTGATGGCTCTATTTTTTTGCATCGTTTGAAATTACACAACAACTGACATTGCATAGAAAATTTAGTTCTTTTTATTCTATACAAATGCAAAATGACCAAATTTATAAGGGCCAAATTTATTTTTATCATGCAAAATGGCCACAAACAATTCAAAAATTGTCTCCTTTTGTTCATATAATGTATATGACCATGGATTCCCACGCGTGCAATTAGCTTCTTTTTCTTCTTCTTTTCAAACCACTGTTTCCCACGCGTGTACACTCTCGATGCTGCAGTGGGTTTGAAAATGGGCTACTTCACATTTGATCCCATTATTGCCACGACCAAATAACACGTAGCACTACGGGTATTTAAGCCACCCTCTGCCTCTGCCATCCCTCATCCATCTCTCATCCTCTCTGGCATCTGCCCTTGTTGCTCTTCAACCCCTTCTCCTTATTCTAGCACATCCCTCAGCCATGCAGTACACCGGACAAACGTACCACTTCCCACCCATCGTGCCGGAGAGGCTCCACCCTCCTGGCGTGTACGTTGAGCGCACACTACGTGTGTGGGTGATATCAAGGTGGAGGACCGCAAGGAACTTCACCGAGTTCTTCCTCGCGTCCGGCTACCACCACCTCCCGTGGGGATCTCTGTGACGCCCCCGATTCAATCGTACACTAATCATGCACGCAAACGTGTACGATCAAGATCAGGGACTCACGGGAAGATATCACAACACAACTCTAAAAGTAAAATAAGTCATACAAGCATCATATTACAAGCCAGGGGCCTCGAGGGCTCGAATGCAAGTGCTCGACATAAACGAGTTAGCGGAAGCAACAATATCTGAGTACAGACATAAGTTAAACAAGTTTGCCTTAAGAAGGCTAGCAGAAACTGGGATAGAGATCAAAAGAGGCGCAGGCCTCCTGCCTGGGATCCTCCTAAACTACTCCCGGTCATCGTTAGCATGTAGTAGTAGGCACCTCCAGTGTAGTAAGCGTCATCATCGATGGTGGCGTCTGGCTCCGGGCTCCGGCATCTGGTTGCGACAACCAGGAAGAAGAGGAAAAGGGGGAAAATAGGGAGAAAAGCAACCGTGAGTACTCATCCAAAGTACTCGCAAACAAGGAGCTACACTACATATGCATGGGTATATGTGTAAAGGTCCATATCAATGGACTGAACTGTAGAATGCCAGAATAAGAGGGGGATAGCTAATCCTGTCGAAGACTACGCTTCTGGCCACCTCCATCTTGCAACATGTAGAAGAGAGTAGATTGAAGTCCTCCAAGTAGCATCGCATAGCATAATCCTACCAGGCAACCCTCCCCTCGTCGCCCTGTGGAAAAGCGATCACCGGGTTGTCTGTGGAACTTGTCTGGGTGTGTTTTATTAAGTATCCGGTTCTAGTTGTCATAAGGTCAAGGTACAACTCCGGGTCATCCTTTTACCGAGGGACACGGCTATTCGAATAGATAAACTTCCCTGCAGGGGTGCACCACATAACCCAACACGCTCAATCCCCTTTGGTCGCACACACTTTCCTGGGTCATGCCTGGCCTTGGAAGATCAACACGTCGCAGCCCCACCTAGGCACAACAGAGAGGTCAGCACGCTGGTCTAAATCCTATGCGCGCAGGGGTCTGGGCCCATCGCCCATTGCACACCTGCATGTTGCGTGGGCGGCCGGAAGCAGACCTAGCAACCTCCATTACAAAGGAAGTTGCGTTAACGCAGTCCAACCCGGCGCACGTCGCTCAGTCGCTGACGTCACGAAGGCTTCGGCTGATACCATGACGTCGAGTGCCCATATCTTTCCCGCGTAGTTGGTTAGTGCATATAGGCCAGTGGCCAGACTCAGATCAAATACCAACATCTCGTTAAGCGTGTTATTATGATGCAACCGCGAACGCCGACCAGGGCCAGGCCCACCTCTCGCCTAGGTGGTGTCAGCCTGCCCTGTCGCTCTGCCACAAAGTAACAGTCGGGGGCCGTCGGGAACCCAGGCCCACCTCTACCGGGATGGAGCCACCTGTCCTTCCAGCCCCCACATCAGAATCACGTGAGGGTACTCAACGAGCTGACCCGACTTTAGTCACCACCTGAATAGTATGTATGTATAGTATATACCCGTGATCACCTCCCGAGTGATCACGGCCCAATGGTATAGCATGGCAGACTGACAAGAATGTAGGGCCACTAATGGAAAACTAGCATCCTATACTAAGCATTTAGGATTGCGGGTAAGGTATCAACGACTGTAGCAACAATGACAGGCTATGCAACAGAATAGGAGTACCGAACAGTAACATGCTACACTACTCTAATGCAAGCAGTATAAAGAAGAATAGGCGATATCTGGTGATCAAGGGGGGGCTTGCCTGGTTGCTCGGGCAAGAAGGACGGGTCGTCAACACTGTAGTCGAACTGGGGGTCGCCGACAGCCTCGGGGTCTACCGGAAAGAAGTAATGGAGGGGAACACAATAAATAACAGAGCAATCAAAGCATCACAAAGCGTAACAAGTCAATACGCGGTGTTCGGTGTGCCCTAACGCGGTAGTAGGTGATACCGGTGAAGGGGGAAAACATCCGGGAAAGTATCTCCGGTGTTTCGCGTTTTCGGGCAGATGAACCGGAGGGGAAAGTTGCGTGTTTGCTATGGTAGGGATGTGTGGCGGACAAACGGGATGCGTATCCGGATTCGTCTCGTCGTTCTGAGCAACTTTCATGTACAAATTTTTTTTCATCTGAGTTACAATTTATTTTATATTAATTTTTAAAGTTTTAAATCATTTTTAGAATTTATTTAATTAATTTAATTCAATATTATCCAGAACAGTGCATGCTGACGTCATCATGACGTGAGCAGTCAACAGAGGTGTTGACTGGGTCGCTGACGTCTGGGTCCCACTGGTCATTGACTTAGTTAACTAAACAGGATTAGTTAATTTAAATAAAGTGATTAGGTTAACTAGGGTTTAGGTTAAACTAATTACAGTTTATTTAAACTAACAGGTTAATTAGATTAATTAACTAGGATTAATTAACTTAATTAACTTAGTTAATAAATTAATTAATTAATTGATTAAATTTATTTTTGTTATAATTATTATTTTCTAATTCTTTTAATTCTATTTTTTAAAAACGTTCTGTGGGCGGGGCCCATATGTCATAGGCCCCAGGGGGCCTAACGGGTGCACGGGTAAGCGGGCGCTGGGCGTGTGCGTTGCCCAGACTGCACGGGCGCACGCCCAGGGCCGCGGCAACGGCCACTGCAGGGTCGGGTACGCGCCGGCCGGCGAGCAAGGGGCCGCGGGCGAGGAGCAGCAGCGCCGCTGAACGAAGGCGATGGTCGGAGCAACTGCAGGGGAGCCGGGGCGGGCTCACCGACGTGAGGCGCGGCACGGGGCGCCAGTGGGGTGCCGGCCCAGGCGCGACGCGTGGGGTGGTGCGCGTGCGGTGGTGCTGGAGCACGGCAACGGTGCGACGAGTGGGGTGGCCGGCGCCGGCAATAGAGAGGGGAAGGGAGGAAGCTCACGGTGGCCGTAGGGGAATGGCAGCGTTGCTCAGGGCGGAGGACGGGGACGACAACGTCGGAGACGGGGAGGCATTCCGGCGAGGTGGTCTCCGGCGACGGCGTTGAGCGGAGAGGACGGCGGCGGCGGGCGCGTGGAGGTCATTCTGTGGAGGATTGGTGGAGCGAGGCGGCGGTGATGGCGTTCCGGCGACGGAGTGTGGGCGGGGCAGCTCCGCGATGACGGGGCAGCCCGGCGACGGCGGGGCGGCGTCGAGCCCAGGCGTCGGGCTCGAGGGCGACGGGATCGGGGCGGTGTGCGTTGTGGCGCCCCCGATCCAGATCGTGCGGGGGGAGGGAGAGTGGGGAACGTGGGGGTGAGTTAGGGTTTCGGGGGAGATAAGGGGAGTGGGGGGGGGCGGCCGGTTGGGCCAGTGGGGGAGGCCGGCTGGGCCTGGCCTGGTGGCCAGCTGGGTCGGCCCAGCTGGGGAAGGCCTTTTTCCCTTTTTTTTCTTTTAGGTTTTGTTTTTTGTTATTCCCTTTTCTTTATATTTATTTTCTTTTAATTTACAATTTGTTCTAATTTTGTATAAAAATATATAATTAGCATCTACTTTAGTGTTTCAACATTCCCCAATGCCACAAAAGAGTTTGGTGACGAAAATAAAACATTTTAATATTTTATTAATTGTAAAAGGCATTCAACTAATTGTTTTTGCTGTTGTTTAAAATATTTTTAGAGTATTAAACCTTTTCTAAAAATGTGGTTTCTCCATCATACTTACCTATGCATTATTTGGCTCACCCCGAACATTTTAGTTTTAATATTTGAAAACTTTTATTGTTTGCTTGATTTTGAATTTGAATTTGAATCGGTTTCGAACTAACGCGAGATTAGCATCAGTAATCAAGGTGATGTGGCATCATTAGTAGATGGTTACTGTAGCTTAATTATCCGGGTGTCACAATCTCCAAGGATGTTCCGTGTGAAGGAGGTCAACCAAAATGGGGTGGTGGTTTCTCTCCTTGCCCACTTCACCAACACATTCAACGCCTTCTACCTCCTCGGCCGGGTGTTTTGGTGTGGCTGCGAGTTCATCGCTTTCATCACCCACAACATGTTCATGGAGTACAACAACATATTCCCCAACGCGTCATGCATGCACACTGTTCTGTGCACCATCGACAATGCCCCGGAGGAGCAGTGAGGGGTGCCCGGAGGTGGAGCAAGGTGGAGAAGGCGGCGGCTAGGGTTCTAAACCCTCTATCTTTGAGTCTATGTTATGTTAAGTTGTAGGGATTGAACTATGTTGGAGATGCTATGGGCTTGTTGGCCCTTTTATTAAGTTCTAGGGCTAAGTTCTATTATTAAGTTTTCTATCTATTCTATTATTATCCCTAAGTTCTTCTATGTGATCGTGCTATGGGCTTGTTGGCCATATCTACATATTGGGACTACATATTTGTTGATTCTTTTCTTAGAGAGCTCGATCGCTTTGTTAGTAACCACCTAATGCATGCAGCCACATTGAACCCTTCTCTTTTTTACACAAGCCACAAATATGTAGCCACCTAGCTAGCTAGAAGAGAGGAACCAGCGGCAGCGATCGTCACTGCATCCGTGGCGGCTAGCGTGCAAGAAAGCTGCCCGGTCAGTGCATCGTGGCGGCACGCATCAGCGCATGTAGGCTCGATCAGCGCATTGTGGTGGCGCGCATTGACGCATGCAGGTAGGCTTTGCTGGGTGCATGCATAGCAGGCTTCTGTCATAGCGGCGCGCGCAGGCGTTTAATGCAAGGGACGACCCAATGAAACCACGGCCCAAAGGTCCAACAGTGACACCACCCAACGCAGCCCCACTTGTCAGGTCCAACGGATGACACAGTCTAGCGTGGCCCCACTTGCAAGAGTTAACGGTCAAGCCATTGACCCGGCGGCAACATCCGCTGTGACCAGTTCTGTGGGTTTCGGGCAAGGGAGTGGGGAAAACTGAGCAAAAGTTAAGAGCGCGGGGATGAATGAGTAGAGCTAAGGAACCAGGGGCACAGATGTAAAATCTCTTTCCAATAATATTGCCGCTACCAATGCGAAGCTTTTTAGTGTGCAAAATAGTAGATTCTTCATGAGGATTAGTATTAGCAAAAGCATCAATGTTTCCCTCATTGTTGCTACTATCTTTTTTAGCGATAACCTCCTCAGATTCAGACATGATGGCAACAAACTAATCTAGTGATCTTAGCAAACCGAAGGCAAACGAAGAAGACGAATGGAAGAGGGGCGAAGAAAAGGCAAATCTTTTCAAAAATCGTTTTAGAGGTGGGGGAGAGGAAAACGAGAGGCAAATGGCGAATAATGTAATGCAAGAGATGAGAGTTTATGATGGGTAATTGGTATGGCTTGACTTGGCGCCGGAAATTCTTCCTGCTACCTCTTGAGCTTGCATTGGTTTTTTCCTTGAAGAGGAAAGGGTGATGCAGCAAAGTAGAGTAAGTATTTCCCTCAGTTTGAGAACCAAGGTATCAATCCTGTGGGAGATAACGCACAAGTCACCGAATACCTGCACAAACAATCAAACAAACTTGCACCCAACGCGATAAAGGGGTTGCCAATCCCTTAATGGTTACTTGCAAAAGTGAGATCTGATAGAGATAGATAAATGGTAAATTATATATTTTTGGTATTTTGGTTTATAGATTGGAAAGTAAAAGATTGCAAAATAGTAGCTTGGAAACTAATATGATGGAAAAGAGACCCGGGGGCCATAGGTTTCACTAGTGGCTTCTCTCAAGATAGCAAATAATACGGTGGGTGAACAAATTGCTGTCGAGCAATTGATAGAAGAGTGCATAATTATGATGATATCTAAGGAAATGATCATGAACATAGGCATCATGTCCGTGTCAAGTAGACTGAAAAGATCCTGCATCTACTACTATTACTCCACACATCGACCGCTATCCAGCATGCATCTAGATTATTAAGTTCATAAAGAACGGAATAACGCATTAAGTAAGATGACATGATGTAGAGGAATTAACTCAAGCAATATGATGAAAAACCCATCTTTTTATACTCGATGGCAACAATACAATACGTGCCTTGCTGCCCTTACTGTCACTGGGAAAGGACACGGCAAGATTGAACCCAAAGCTAAGCACTTCTCCCATTGCAAGAAAAACCAATCTAGTAGGCCAAACCAAACCGATAATTCGAAGAGACTTGCAAAGATATCAAATCATGCATATAAGAATTCAAAGAAGATTCAAATAATATTCATAGATAATTTGATCATAAATCCACAATTCATCGGATCTCGACAAACATACCGCAAAAGAGTATTACATCGAATAGATCTCCAAGAACATCCAGGAGAACATGGTATTGAGAATCAAAGAGAGAGAAGAAGCCATCTAGCTACTAGCTATGGACCAGTAGGTCTGTGGTAAACTACTCATGCTTCATCGAAAGGGCAATGGTGTTGATGTAGAAGCCCTCCGTGATTGAATCCCCCTCTGGCAAGACACCGGAAAAGGTCCCTAGATGGGATCTCACGGGTCCAGAAGGTTGAGGCGGTGGAAAAGTATTTTTGTGGCTCCCTTTGATGGTTTTGGGGTATAAGAGTATATTTGGGCAAAAGAATTATGTCAGGAGACCCACGAGGGGCCCACGAGGTAGGGGCGCGCCCTACCCGCCTGGGCACGCCCTGCACCCTCGTGGCTGTCTTGTTGCTTCTCTGACTTCATCTCCAAGTCTCCTGGTTCGCTTCTGGTCCAAGAAAGATCACCCCGGAAGTTTTATTCCGTTTGGACTCCGTTTGGTATTCCTTTTCTGCGAAACTCTAAACAGGCAAAAAAATAGAAACTGACACTAGGCTCTAGATTAATAGGTTAGTCCCAAAAACAATATAAAATAGCATGTTAATGCATATAAAACATCCAAAACAAATAATGTAATATCATGGAACAATCAAAAATTATAGATACGTTGGAGACGTACCAGCGCTTGTGACCCGCCAAGGATGGCCGCGACGACATGGGGCGCCGGCGCTGCAAAGCGTGCGATGAACAAATCACGCAACTCTTCCCAGGAGGCCACCAAGGAGTCTGGTAGGTTGAGGAGCGAGGCGCGCAGCACATCCGCGAGAGCCATAGGGATCCAATTCGCCATGACCTTGTTGTCGCCACCAGCCATCCATATGGCTACTACATACATCTGGATGAACTCCGCAGGGTCCACCGCACCGTAATATCATGGCGCAACTCTGACCTGAACTTCAGCGGCCATCGCACCCGCCGCAGGGTAGGGGAAAAGGCCCAGTGGCTCGCAGGGGCCCCACACGCGCTCAGCGGCCCTGCGACTGGAGCGATGCCTGCCATGGGAGCAAGGCAGCGAGGGAAGGGCACGGCCAGCAAGGGAGCAATCCTTCAACATGCCCCTACCCGGCGTGGCAAATATCGGATTCAGGGCTCCGCAGACGCAAGGAAGGTTTGAACTCTGGGGCATGTGCAAAGAACTCAACCTCACTGGCCAGCCAACTCGCTGCTCTCATAGCCTAGCTCGATGAACGGGAAAGGAAATGGATGCGGAAGTTTACCCAGGTTCGGGCCACCTTGCGGTGTAAGACTTTACTCCTGTTTGTGGTGGATTGTCCTCACAAGTGGCTGAGGATGAACTAGTACAGTGGAAGAACTACCTTAGGAGGATCGTTCTTGTGCTTGTGGTAGCTTTGGAGAGCTCTCCCTTTCTATGGTGGTGGCTAAGCTATATTTGTAGTGGCCTTTGGCGCTCTTCCCCCAAAACTTAGGCGGGAAGGGATCCCATAGTGGCTGATTTTGAAGGAGGACAAGTAGTACATCCTATCCTGAAGAAAGGTGGTCTTCGTCTGCAAAGCGGTCGTGACGCTGAGGTGGGCTCGGCGATGACGTTCGTCCTACCGTCCTAGCAAACTTGGTCTTGTTGCACGTGAATGGAAACCTTTAGCTGATTCCTCAGGACTCCGCGACTGTGCTTGCCTCCTTATCATCAAAGAGGAAACATGCCGCTCTGCGCCCGTTGGTGCCCACCTGGCCTTGGTCAGCATGGCTTGCGTCACCTCATCCTCGTAAGGTGAGCACTTGCATAGGAATGTCCACTCCTCGGGAGGCCGCCTGAAGAGGTCGCTCCCTTTGGAGGTCTTGGTGTCGTCCACCTCGCAAGGCTTGGCCCCTCGCGAGGTTCTTGTCTTGTCGATACTGAAGCTGGGACGTACCAGGCCGTCGATGGAGCCACGCCATGGGCCGCAGGCAGGCAAGTCTGGGTACCCTGGTTCCTAGAACGCCGACAATTGCCTACGGTGACGCCCGTCCTCAATGTCCTTGTTGTTCCCTTCCCGTGATCGATGGGTGCATCTCATTGTGTCCATGAGCGGCAGCAATGAGACCCATGAAGTGAAGGTGGAGTCGCCGAAGAGATAGAGTAGGAGATTGGAGAGAGACCGGTCTACTTGGGACTCAAGGCCCCGCTACCTCCCATGTAGTACTTCTCATCGGAGTCCGTGACATGTCCGTTACCAGTGGACGTGAGGTCCAAGATCGACGTGGATGGGGCGACACGCTTATCGTCCCACCGGTGCCCAAAAAAGTTTGTTGGCGGCACATAGGACATGTAGATGGCAGTGTTCTCATATGCGATCGCGTGTGCCGCCAATGCTGCATGCGTGTTCGGCTGCGCCGCGACCGGGTTGTGAGCGATGGCGTGCGCATGCATCGCCTCAGAGAGCATCGGCTGCTCAACAACGAAGTGGGGTTTCACTGCGGCCACGGCTGTGGGGTTTCACCTGCACCGCCAGCCACGTGGGCCAACGCATCCGGCCCATCTAGCTCGCCAGGCCTGCTACCTCTTCCGCCAGCCGGGCCGAGGCCCATGGTGAGGCCACACCCCAGCGCCCCTCTATTTTTCTTTCTCCTCCGGTTGGGCCGGCCAGATTCGGCCCAACGCGTTTTTTTGTTCTGGATGATTTCGCTAATTATCCAGAGAATTCCTATTTTATAGAAAAGTCCCTCATCTTCATGCATTTAATAACTAACAAACCATGCATCGGATTAAAATGTTCTATATATGTAAAATGCTTAGAATTTTGTGTAGATTAATAATTTGCAACTTCCATCCCTGTTTAAAATGCTTAACTTGTTATTTGAATTAATTTGCTTAAATAACATGTTAAAATGGTTTATTTCATAACTTAATAATCGTGCATCGATTTTCAATAAACTTTATATGTAAATGGGGTGGAAAATGCATAGATTAACTTGATTCACTTTATTTTGCTATTTAACAACTCTAAAATGTGGTTTAGGTAGAACAATACCAAACTTAAAATATGCACATAGGGATTATCTAGAATTGTTGTTTGTTGTTTCCGGTCTCATTTAAACTTGCCTAAATAGTTAATTTACTTGTGCTTAACCTCTTGCCATGTTCAACAACATTTAATATTGATGGGTAGAATAAACGAGAGTGAACTAAATATTTGAATGTGGTGTTTCGTCAATATGCAACTCGTTGCATATTGAGCTCCACTTAATTTGTGGTATTGTTTGTTGCATTTTTCCATGCCATGCATATTAACCGAACATGCATCATACTTGTTTGTGCATCATGCCATGTTTATGCTTATGTGTTTACCATGTCGTTTCCTTCTTTCCGGTGTTGCTTCTTATCGATAGTTCCGCTAACATTGCGGATTGTGAGGATTCGTTTGTCTATGCCCATTCGTCTTCTTCATGGACTCGGCCTTCTTCCTAGCGGGATTTCAGGCAAGATGTCCGTCACCTTGGACCTCACTACTGTCTTTGCTATGATAGTTTTCTCGATGCTATCGCTATGTCGCGCTACCCACCACTTGTTTATCAAGCCTCCCAAATTGCCATGAAACAACCTCGAACCTTTTTCCACCATCCCAGCAAACCGTTGTTTGGCTATCTTACCGCTTTGCTCAGCCCCTTTCTTATAGAATTGCTAGTTGCAGGTGCAGTTGCAGGTTGTTCCATGTTGGGACATGGATATCGTGGGATATCACAATATCTCTTATTTAATTAATGCATCTATATACTTGGTAAAGGGTGGAAGGCTCAGCCTTTTGCCTGGTGTTTTGTTCCACTCTTGTCGCCCTAGTTTCCATCATACCAGTGTTATGTTCCTTGAATTTTGCGTTCCTAATGCGACCGGGGTTTATGGGCCCCCCTTGACAGTTTGCTTTGAGTAAAACTCTTCCATCAAGGCCCAACATTGTTTTTACCATTTGCCTAATAACAACTAAAACTTGCATAGGGACTTGCCGGTACCCAAGGATAATTAATTAACAACCCCGGGCCAGTGCTCCTCATGAGTGTTGGTCCAAATCGGGTAACCTGCAGGTCCACCATGGGGAAACTTGAGGATTGGTTTTACTCATAGCTTGACCCATCCGATCGTGGCCTCAGACGAGATACGCGCGTCTACTATGAGGGTGTCAGCACGTTGGGAGGTCTTGCTAGACTTATTTTACCATTGTCGAAATGTCTTGTGCATCGAGATCCCGAGTTTGATCGGGTTGTTCCGAGATGGAGGATTGTCTCTGCAGATCGTGAGAGCTGATCATGGGATAAGTTGGGACACCCCTGCAGGGTTTAATCTCTCGAAAGTTGTGCCCGCGGTTATGTGGCAGATGGGAGTTTTTAATATCCGTTGTAGAGAACTTGACACCAGATCTGAAGTAAAATACACCAACCGCGTGTGTAACCGTGACCGTCTCTTTTCGAGTGAGTTCGGGAAGAGAACGCGGTGGGGTTATGTTTGACTTGTAGGTTGTTCAGGATCACTTATTGATCATTACTAGTTTGCGATCGTATGGGTAGTTTCTCTTCTTATTCTTGTACTTGTAAGTTATCCACCATACAATGTTTAGCCGCTTGTTGCAACCTCACCACTTACCTTTCCCTACCCATTAAGCTTTGCTAGTCTTGATACCCCTGGTAATGGGATTGTTGAGTCCTCGTGGCTCACAGATTACTACAACAATATTTGTAGGTACATGTAATGCGATGATCTGACGTGAGAGTGATGCTTGATTTCTTTTGGAGTTCTTATTCTTTGATCAAGGGATAGGTTCCGGGTCGGGAGCCTGGGATTAGCAGGGTGGATGTCGTTCTTCTTTTTTGTTTGATTTCATTCGTAGTCGGATCCTGCTCTTCTGTATTATGATTGCTATGTATTGATGAACTGTTGTACTCATGTTGTAGCTTGTGGCGAGTGTAAGCCTTTATCTTATATTCTCATCTATTCAGTACATGGTATGTTGTAATGATGTCCACCTTGCTATGCGCTCGAAATGGGGCTGTGCCCCAATCATGAATTCGTCACGTGATTGGGATAGTATTGCATCTTGGGCGCTACAAGTTGGTATCAGAGCCTTACCGTCCTTAGGAGACCCCTTGATTGATTGAACCATTGCCGTTGTCGAATCTAAAAAAACTATTTTGAGTCTTGTTATATCGGAGAGTAGGAATTCTTTTTACTCCTCATCCCCTTTGTCGCTCCGGTGAGGAATCGTGATGTAGCTATTTTGGATCCATCACTCTCCTTTTTCACTCAAATATTTTTAGGATCATGCGGGTATTATTGGAATCGTTGCTATATCGATGTGACGAGAATTCTGTCTTGGTGCCCTCCGATTGTATGGATTGGACCTGGGGAGTTGAGCTCCAAGGTGTTTTCGTCACAGTGCTATCGTTTCACTTCCGGAATACCAGAGGACGCCAACATCGTAACGCTGCCATACTTTTCGTGGTAGCAAATAGTGTCATGCCTTATCCCCAGTACTGGAGGAGATAGCACGGATGATATTCCATGACTAGTATCATTGTGTGTTCGAAGGTCTGAGGTACATGAGTTTCCAAGATTTCTTGGTTATGTGTTGAATGCATTCGGAACATTGGAGCGTAGAATTCTGCTAGGAGTTGTGTGATGATTTTTGCTCTGTGTAGCCCTAGGACCAGATTGCATAACCAAGAAGTTTCAGGAGTTCTCAGGTGGTTATTCAAGTTTACCTATTATTATCCTTCCAACAAATGCATGAGGGGTTATGTATTTGTTTCCGGCTTATTCTGCAAGTCAAATCCTTTGTTTTGTTTTGGTTGTCGTATTCGAGTTGCTCCAAAGCCAAGAGTTGATCCATACCTTTTTAAGTGGTGTTCTCATATTTCTATTTGAATGCTAATCCTTATGGATCATTGAGATTGTCATGTCAATCCTTTTCAACTGGTGCACTTCTCTTCAAGTTATTCCATACGGGCGCCATTGAGAAGCCTGAGGATTCGTTTGTTCCATCTGTCCCAAGTTGCATTTGTTTTTCCACCATCCCACCCTTTTCTTCAAGGACTCATATTTCTTAATCAAGCATCCAATTTATTCATGAGAAGTCTCTCCATTTTTCCCTCCAATGTTCTTATCCGGTGTTTCCTCATGAAGATGCTTAGGAGTTTCAAGTTTATCATTCTTCATTCTTTTCTTCTCCCGTGGATTAAATTCAAGATTTCGGTGCTGATCTTATCCCTTTCCTTGTTTCAAATGCTTTCTCAAGCCGGTGCACCTCTTAATTATTCACCTCTCGATATTCATTTGTTCCAGAGTGCTGAAGATATCTAAGAAGATTCGTGTTTCCAATCTTAATCCGTTCAACCTATTTGGAGGTTGTTATCTCAATGAAGCCATTTAATTCAGCCAGTGCAATCTCTCTTTCAAGCAATCTTTTCCGATGGTGTTTCTTTTGAGTGGGCCCTAACCCATAGGTCTTTTCCCAGGATCTTACCTGACTCTTCTAATTTTCCCGGAGTTATTCTCAAATTCTTTTCAAAAGTGTGACGCAAGATTGGATTCCATCGGTCATATGCCCTCTCCAATATCGCTTTCAAATTCTTTTCATCGTTGGTTCGACCTTTATATTCTTCATTCTTCCGGAGTATCTCCAAATTCTTCAAGGTGTTCTCGTCGTCATTCTAAGCTTTGAAGACCGAAGAAGAATTTCTCCTAAATCTTGGTTCATTCTCTTAAAGATGCATGCTTCTAGCTTCATGCTATCCTGTCAGATTGTTTCCAGTCGTGAGATTCTTTTCATATCCATCTGAAGCTTTTCACGAGTTGCTCTTGTTTTAAATCATCTGAAGGCCATCATTTCAGAAGATATATTCGTTCCGAGTTTTCAACTTAGTTCTCCAATTAATCTAAATTGATGCCTTTTCATTCATCCCGAATTCTTCCAGTGCTTCGTTCAAGTATTCTCTAGTCAGCTCGTGATCTCTTCGTTCTCTTGTTTCAGTTCCCTCAAGTACCTTCGTTGTTTTCTAATTCTTCCCGGTGATTTGTTCATTTTTCTTCAATTGTTTTCAATTCTTACGATGGTTCATTCAAGATTCCTTTTCCTTTGTTATCGTATCAATTCGTTCGTTCTTTCAAAATCCTACTGGTGGTTCATTGAAGATTTTCCCAAGTTTGCGTGATATCAATCCTTTTTGATGAGAATAAGTAGTATGCCAATCCATTGCTTGACATCAATTTAAGTTGATGAAGGGTAAGCATGACATAATTCTTATTCTTATTCCATCAAGAAGATTTAATTCCTACGTCCAGAGTTTGTTCATGATATCAATTCTCGGTTTCATGTAGTTCATTTTTCTTTTCTGGAGTTCCAAGTTTTCTTGATTGTTTCATCACAAATCTCCATCTAAAATCAGTGCAAGTCTTCAATTCTGTTTCTCTTCAACCTCCAATTCTCCTCCATAATCATTTCCTTTCCAGAGATCTTCCAAGAGTTTCTTCATGGTGGTTCGTCAAGGATTCCTTTCTTTCTCGAATTGATCTTCAAGATTTTTCTCGAAGTTAAGATCCACCAAGCTATACTCTGAAATAAACATGGTGTTCAACACATGTTTTGTTTTGAGGAGTTCAAGCATATTTCATCTAACATTTCGAAGTGCAATTCTTGCTCCCTTATCTTTTGAGGTGGTGCTTATCAATAATCCAATTTTCCTCCTATTCTCGCGGTGAAAGAAGTTTTCATCTCTTTGTTGCTTTCAAGCAAGCAATTGATTTAGTTAGTGGCAAAATTTCACCTGAAGTTTTGAGATGTTTTCCATAAGCCCACAACAAGCTTGTTCTTTTCGTTGTTGATGCGTCAACAACTCCACTCAACCCTTCTTTGTAAGGATGTTTTCAAATTCATTTCTAGTAGAAGATGTTGTTCTTCTTCGTTCTTTTCACTCCATTATTCGTTTCGGAGGCTTGGTGATTTGCTCTCTTCGGACCATCATCTTGTCATATCAAGATCATGTTCTTTTCCTTTCTGGTCTAGTTAACAGGGGTGTCATGTCCTCCATTCAAGTTCTCCCATCTTATCAAGTTTTTCCTCTCTTTTCAACCGGAGTACTGTCTGAAATTCTTCTTACCCCTTGTGCCATTCTTTCAATAGTTCCGGAGGCAGTGTGTTGTTGATTTCATCAAGTATCATCCCATCTTCTCAAGTTCATGTTCGATTCCTTCCATTTTCAGCCGGAGCGTTGCCCAAATTCTCTTGTATCCCTTGCTTCTCTTTTTAACCGGAGTGGTTTCAAAATCTATATTCTCCCTTGAGCTATTGTTTCATGTCTATCAACCTACAAGGTTCTCGTAATGTTCCTTGTTCTTCTTTTCTAATGTAGCTTTTCAATCTCGTTCATATCCATTGTATTCTTTCTTTCAAGTTGTTCAACATCTCAAATATTTGTTGGTTTCACTCGTTTGTCAAAGAAGCAACTTTGTTTTACCTCTTCCTCTTCCACTTCTCTCCAGTGCCATCCTTAGATCTTGGGACGAGATCTCTTGTAAGTGGGGGAGTGTTGTGACAGCCGGAGACCGACGCTCGCCACGTCTAGAGCTTGCGTTGGTTTTCCTAGAAGAGGAAAGGGTGATGCAGCAATAGTAGCGTAAGTATTTCCCTCGGTTTTTGAGAACCAAGGTATCAATCCAGTAGATGACATGATGTAGAGGGATAAACTCATGCAATATGATATAAACCCCATATCCTCGATGGCAACAATACAATATATGCCTTGCAACCCCTATTGTCACTGGGTAAGGACACCGCAAGATTGAACCCAAAGCTAAGCACTTCTCCCATTACAAGAAAGATCAATCTAGTAGGCCAAACCAAACAGATAATTCGAAGAGACTTGCAAAGATAACTCAATCGTACATAAAAGAATTCAGAGGAGATTCGAATATTTCTCATAGATAAACTTGATCATAAACCCACAATTCATCGGATCTCGACAAACACGCCGCAAAAAGAGTTACATCAAATAGATCTCCACAAGAGAGGGGGAGAGCATGGTATTGAGATCCAAAAAGAGAGAAGAAGCCATCTAGATAATAACTATGGACCCGAAGGTCTATGGTAAACTACTCACAACTCAACGGAGGGGCTATGGTGTTGATGTAGAAGCCCTCCATGGTCGATTCCCCCTCCAGCGGAGCACCGACAAAGGCTCCAAGATGGGATCTCGCGGATACAGAAGGTTACGGCGGTGGAAATTGTTTTTCGTTGGCTCCCTGGATGTTTTCGGCGTACGTGGGTATATATAGGAGGAGGAAGTAAGTCGGTGGCCACCTGAGGGGCCCACGAGATAGGGGGGCGCGCCCTACAGGGGTGGGCGCGCCCTCCACCCTCGTGGCCGCCTCAGCTGCTTCTTGGCTTGCATTCCAAGTCCTCTGGATCACGTTTGTTCCAAAAATCACGCTCCCGAAGGTTTCATTCCGTTTGTACTCCGTTTGATATTCCTTTTCTTCGAAATATTGAAATAGGCAAAAAAACAGCAATACGGGTTGGGCCTCCGGTTAGTAGGTTAGTCCCAAAAATGATATAAATGTGTAAAATAAAGCCCATAAACATCCAAAAGGGGTAATATAATAGCATGGAACAATAAAAATTATAGATACGTTGGAGACGTATCAAGCATCCCCAAGCGTAATTCATGCTCGTCCTCAAGTAGGTAAATGATAAAAACAGAATTTTTGATGTGGAATGCTACCTAGCATAATTCTCAATGTAATTTTCTTTATTGTGGCATGTTTGTTCGAATCCAAATGATTCAAGATAAAAGCTTATAAAACATAAAAATAATAATACTTTGAAGCATACTAACAAATAATCATGTCCTATCAAAATAGCATAGCCAAAGAAAGTTTATCCCTACAAAATCATATAGTTAGGTCATGCTTCATTTTCATTACACAAAATACTCCCATCATGTACAACCCCGATGACGAGCCGAGCAATTGGTTCATACTTTTTAACGCTTCAGCTTTTTCAACTCTTACGCAATACATGAGCGCAAGCCATGGACATAACACTATGGTGGTATATGGTGGTGGTTGTGAAGACAAAAAGGGAGAAGATAGTCTCACATCAACTAGGCGTATCAACGGGCTATGGAGATGCCTATTAATAGATATCAATGTGAGTGAGTAGGGATTGCCATGTAACGGATGCACTAGAGCTATAAATGTATGAAAGCTCAACAAAAGAAACTAAGTGGGTGTGCATCCAACTTGCTTGCTCACGAAGACCTAGGGCATTTTGAGGAAGCCCATCATTGGAATATACAAGCCAAGTTCTATAATGAAAAATTCCCACTAGTATATGAAAGTGACAACATAGGAGACTCTCTATCATGAAGATCATGGTGCTATTTTGAAGCACAAGTGTGGAAAAGAGATAGTAACATTGTCCCTTCTCTCTTTTTCTCTCGTTATTAATCTTTTTTTTCTCCTTTTTTCTTTCTTTTTTTTTCTTTTTTCTTTTTTTTCTTTGGCCTTCCTTTTTTTCTTTTTGGCCTTTCTCTTTTTTTTCCTTTTTTTGTAAAGTCCGAAGTCTCATCTCGACTTGTGGGGGAATCATAGTCTTCATCATCCTTTCCTCACTGGGACAATGCTCTAATAATGAAGATCATCACACTTTTATTGATTTACAACTCAAGAATTACAACTCAAAGCTAGAACAAGATAAGACTCTATATGAATGCCTCCGACAGTGTACCGGGATATGCAATGAATCAAGAGCGACATGTATGAAAATTATGAAGGTGGCTTTGCCACAAATACGATGTCAACTACATGATTATGCAAAGAGCAATATGACAATGATGGAGCATGTCATAATAACGGAATGGTGGAAAGTTGCATGGCAATATATCTCGGGATGGCTATGGAAATGCCATAATAGGTAGGTATGGTGGCTGTTTTGAGGAAGGTAAATACTGGGTGCATGATACCGGCGAAAGTTGCGGGGTATAATAGAGGCTAGCTAAGTGGAAGGGTGAGTGTGCGTATATCCATGGACTCACATTAGTCATAAAAAACTCATATACTTATTGCAAAAGTCTACTTAGCCCTCGAAGAAAAGTACTACTATGCATGCCCCTAGAGGGATAGATTAGTAGGAAAAGACCATCGCTCATCCCTGACTGCCACTCATAAGGAAGACAATCAAAAGAGCACCTCATGCAACAAATTTGTCACACAACTTTTACCGTACGTGCATGCTACGGGACTTGCCAACTTCAACACAAGTATTTCTAAATTTCATAATTACCCACTAGCATGACTCTAACATTACCACCTTTATATCTCAAAACAATTATCAAGTATCAAATTGATCCTACTGTTTAATGCACTTTCTATGATAGTTTTTATTATACCCAACTTGGATGCTCATCATTCTAGGACCAAATTCATAACCATAGCAAATACCATGCTGTTCTAAGAGACTCTCAAAATAATATAAGTGAAGCATGAGAGACTAACAATTTCTACAAAATTAAGCCACCGCCGTGCTCTAAAAGATATAAGTGAAGCACTAGAGCAAAAACTATCCAGCTCAAAAGATATAAGTGAAGCACATAGAGTATTCTCATAAATTCTAATCAAGTAGGCTTCTCCCAAAAGGTGTGTACAGCAAGGATGAATGTGGTAAACTAAAAAGCAAATACTAATGTCATACATGACGCTCCAAGCAAAACACATATCATGTGGCAAATAAAAATATAGCTCCAAGTAAAGTTACTAATGAACGAAGACGAAAGAGGGGATGCCTTCCGGGGGCATCCCCAAGCTTAGGCTTTTGGCTACTCTTGAATATCTTGGGGTGCCATGTACATACCCAATATTAGGCTTTTGCCACTCCTTATTCCATATTCCATCAAATCTTTACCCAAAACTTGAAAACTTCACAACATAAGGTACTAAAATGAACTCATTATTTATTTATATTGGTGTTAAACCTACTGTATTCCAAGTTTTCTATGGTTCATACCACTTAATATTAGCCATAGATGCATCAAAATAAGCAAACAACACACGAAAAATAAAATCTGTCAAAAACAGAACAGTCTGTAGCAATCTGTAACTAACGCAAACTTCTGGAAATCTAAAAATCCTACCAAAATATTAAGTCCTGGACAATTTGTCTATTGATCTACAGAAAAAAGAATCAACACAAAATCACGTTTCTGTGATTTAACAAAACTAAATTCGTGTGCGTAAAGTTTCTGTTTTTCAGCAGAATCAAATTAACTATCACCGTAGATTATCCTATAGGTTCTACTTGGCACAAACACTAATTAAAACATAAAAACACATCTAAACAGAAGGTAGATGCAAAAATTATTACTAAACAGAAACAAAAACAAAAACCACAAATAAAATTGGGTTGCCTCCCAACTAGCGCTATCGTTTAACGCCCCTAGCTAGGCATAAAAGCGAAGATAGATCTAAGTAGTGCCATCTTTGGCACTCAAATCCTCAATAGAGCACTTATAATTTTTAGGGGTTTCTCCCTTTTTAGCAATGATTAAACCTTTAGGCAAGAAATCAAGAAATTCATTTGTAGCAAAAGGTTCCTTAATGATAGAGAGACAATTGGGGTGAACACTTATTGATTTGAGATCCGCATTCCCCTTACTAGAAGATTCACCTTTATTTTTAGGAACATAGATAAATTTGGCAGTTTTTGTAGGAGGATTTGGAGTATATTTCACGGAAGAAAACGCTGACCCTAAGTTGGTAATGATATCCTCAAGTTTACCGATTCCTGCAGAATCTAGATCTATTTTTTCATTAACTATAGGTTCTTTCTCTTTAAGATTTTTCAAGGTAACTCCAACCCTAGATCTGTATTGGGTGATGTGATTATGAATATTTTTATCCAAATTTTCAATCAACTCAACAGTGGCAATTTTATTTTCAATGATCTCAAGCCGTTGCATCACATATTCTAAAGTTAAAACGGTTCCATTAACCAAAAGAGGTGGTGGGCCAAACAAATCTAACATAGCATTATAAGCATCAAGCGTATGGCTACTCAAGAAATCCCCTCCGGTAACGGTATCAAGAACGCATCTATTCCAAGGAGTAATGCCTACATAAAAATTGCGAAGAAGAACAGAAGTAAAGCTTCCTAGTAGATTTATTTTGAGCATTGCAAATTCTATGCCAAGCATCTTTTAAATTTTCTCCCTCCCTTTGCTTAAAATTAAGAATTTCATGTTCGGGAGTGATAACAAGGATAGGAGGACTAGCCATTAAGACAAGGTGAACGATCTAACACACGAGTAAACAGAAAAAGGCAAGCGAAAAAGAGAGGAGAAGAAGATTGGGAAAGAGAGGGCAAATAAAACGGCAAGGGTGAAGTGGGGGAGAGGAAAACGAGAGGCAAATGGCAAATAATGTAAATGTGAGGGAGATGAGTTTGTGATGGATACTTGGTATGTCTTGACTTGAGCGAAGACCTCCCCGGCAACGGCGCCAGAAATCCTTCTTGCTACGTCTTGAGCTTGCGTTGGTTTTCCTTGAAGAGGAAAGGGTGATGCAGCAATAGTAGCATAAGTATTTCCCTCGGTTTTTGAGAACCAAGGTATCAATCCAGTAGGAGGCTCCTCAAAAGTCCCACGCACCTACACAAACAAACAAAGAACTCGCAACCAACGCAATAAAGGGGTTGTCAATCCCTTCACGGCCACTTGCGAAAGTGAGATCTGATAGATATAATATGATAAGACAAATATATTTTTGGTATTTTATAATATAGATTGGAAAAGTAAATATGCAAATAAAAGTAGATTGAAATCTTATATGATAAAAGATAGACCCGGGGGCCATAGGTTTCACTAGTGGCTTCTCTCAAGATAGCATAAGTATTACGGTGGATGAACAAATTACTGTCGAGCAATTGATAGAAAAGCGAATAATTATGAGATTATCTAGGCATGATCATGTATATAGCCATCACGTCCGTGACAAGTAGACCAACTCCTGCCTGCATCTACTACTATTACTCCACACATCGACCGCTATCCAACATGCATCTAGAGTATTAAGTTCATAAAGAACAGAGTAACGCATTAAGAAAGATGACATGATGTAGAGGGATAAACTCATGCAATATGATATAAACCCCATCTTTTTATCCTCGATGGCAACAGTACAATACGTGCCTTGGTTCCCCTACTGTCACTGGGTAAGGACACCGCAAGATTGAACCCAAAGCTAAGCACTTCTCCCATTGCAAGAAAGATCAATCTAGTAGGCCAAACCAAACTGATAGTTCGAAGAGACTTGCAAAGATAACTCAATTATATATAAAATAATTCAGAGGAGATTCAAATATTTCTCATAGATAAACTTGATCATAAACCCACAATTCATAGGATCTCGACAAACACACCGCAAAAATAGTTACATCAAATAGATCTCCACAAGAGAGGGGGAGAACATGGTATTGAGATCCAAAAAGAGAGAAGAAGCCATCTAGCTAATAAATATGGACCCGAAGGTCTGTGGTAAACTACTCACAACTCATCGGAGGGGCTATGGTGTTGATGTAGAAGCCCTCCGTGGTCGATTCCCCCTCCGGCGGAGCGCCGGCGAAGGCTCCAAGATGGGATCTCGCGGATACAGAAGGTTACGGCGGTGGAAGTTGTTTTTCGTTGGCTTCCTGGATGTTTTCGGGGTACATGGGTTTATATAGGAGGAAGAAGTACGTTGGTGGCCGCCCGAGGGGGGCACGAGATAGGGGGCGCGCCCTACAGAGGTGGGCGCGCCCTCCACCCTCGTGGCCTCCTCGGCTGCTTCTTGGCTTGCACTCCAAGTCCTCTGGATCACGTTTGTTCCAAAAATCACGCTCCCGAAGGTTTCATTCCGTTTGGACTCCGTTTGATATTCCTTTTCTTTGAAATACTGGAATAAGCAAAAAAACAGCAGTACGGGCTGGGCGTCCGGTTAGTAGGTTAGTCCCAAAAATGATATAAATGTGTAAAGTAAAGCCCATAAACATCCAAAACGGGTAATATAATAGCATGGAACAATAAAAAATTATAGATACGTTGGAGACGTATCAACGCTCCAGATGCCTTCCAGTTATTTCGTTGTCGTCGTTTGATATTTTTTTTTGCTTGTTGCATTTCATCATGTCATCATCTTGCATTTATTGTGGTGATGGTTTCTCCCATTTGAATTGTACTTTGCAACCCCTTCTACTTCTCTTCACCCTCATACTATGTTTCTTGCCCACTTTCCAACAAGGTGCACCAAGTCTCAAAAATCAACAAGGCCTCCACCTTCCTTTCTTCTTCCATTCAATTTTATTTGTGGCATCTACTGGTTCGAGTTAATGCTCACTATTTTCCTGAAAATCATAAATGATGCTAAGCTCACTCCTCCATTTTGCAGATCTTTTGGATGTGATTTGGTTGGATTCTAAATTTATTCAAGTTTGACTTAATTTCAAGCTTGACTAAATTTTCAGTCCCTAAAAGTTGCCAAAGCATTTTATATTAATCAAGCATATTTCATGGTTTCCAGAAATATGTTCCTCCTTCCCTACTTCCACCCTAAATCCTCAGTACTTCTCTTTAGTCATGTTTATTAAATAAATAGAAAAGGGAGAAGATAAATCAGAGGTAGAGAGGCCCAACTCACCCGAAGCCCACCTAAACCCTATAACCCTAGGCCCTGAGCGATTCCCTCCTCTCGATTCCCTAGCCTCTCCCTCCTTCCCCTGCTCGTCCGTCCCTCGCCGGAGTCCTTCACCGCCCCACCAAGTCCCACGTCGCCGCTGCTATCCCCTGCGTCGCGCCCTTGTTCCTCTGCATAGAGGGCAAGCCAGGCACTCGCTCTAGATCGACCAGCACCGCCAGCCACGTGGGCCACGCAACGCATCTGGCCCAACTCCATCGCGCCCCGTCTAGCTCGCCAGGCCTGCTACCTCTTTCGCCAGCCGGGCCGAGGCCCATGGTGAGGCCACACCCCGTCGCCCCTCTTTTTTTCTTTCTCCTCTGGTTGGGCCAGCCAGATTCGGCCCAACGCGTTTTTTTGTTCTGCATGATTTTGCTAATTATCAAGAGAATTCATGTTTTATAGAAAAGTCCCTCATCTTCATGCATTTAATAACTAACAACCCGTGCATGGGATCAAAATGTTGTATATACGTAAAATGCTTAGAATTTTGTGTAGATTAGTAATTTGCAACTTTCATCCCTGTTTAAAATGTTTAACTTGTTATTTGAATTAATTTGCTTAAATAACATGTTAAAATGGTTTATTTCATAACTTAATAATCGTGCATCGGTTTTAAATATACTTTATGTGTAAATGGGGTAGAAAAATGCATAGATTAACTTGATGCACTTTATTTTGCTGTTTAACAACTCTAAAATGTGGTTTAGGCAGTACACCACCAAATTTGAAATATGCACATGGGGATTTTCCGGAATTGTTGTTTGTTGTTTCTGGCCTCATTTAAACTTGCCTAAATAGTTAGTTTACTTGTGCTTAACCTCTTGCCATGTTTAACAATATTAATATTGATGGGTAGGATAAACGAGAGTGAACTAAATATTTGAATGTGGTGTTTTTTTCCATATGCAACTCATTGCATAATGAGCTCCACTTAATTTGTGGTATTGTTTATTACACTTTGCCATGCCATGCTTATTTAAACCGAACATGCATCATACTTGTTTGTGCATCATGCCATGTTTATGCTTGTGTGTTTACCATGTCGTTTCTTTCTTTCCGGTGTTGCTTCGTATCGATAGTTCCTCTAACATTGTGGATTGTGAAGATTCGTTCGTCTACGCCCATTCCTCTTCTTCATGGACTCGGCCTTCTTCCTAGCGGGATTTCAGGCAAGATGGCCATCACCTTGGATCTCACTACTATCTTTGCTATGCTAGTTGTCTCGATTCTATCGCTATGTCGCGCTACCCACCACTTGTTTATCAAGCCTCCCAAATTGCCATGAAACAGCCTCTAACCTTTTTCCACCATCCCAGCAAACCGTTGTTTGGTTATGTTACCGCTTTGCTCAGCCCCTTTCTTATAGTGTTGCTAGTTGCAGGTGCAGTTGCAGGTTGTTCCATGTTGGGACATGGATATCATGGGATATCACAATATCTCTTATTTAATTAATGCATCTATATACTTGGTAAAGGGTGACAGGCTCGGCCTTTTGCCTGGTGTTTTGTTCCACTCTTGCCGCCCTAGTTTCCGTCATACTAGTGTTATGTTCCTTGAATTTTGTGTTCCTAACACGGGCGAGGTTTCTGGGCCCCCCTTGACAGTTCGTTTTGAAGAAAACTCTTCCGGCAAGGCCCACCATTGGTTTTACCATTTGCCTAATAACAACTAAAACTTGCATAGGGACTTACTAGTACCCCAGGATAATTAATTAACAACCCCGGGCCAGTGCTCCACATGAGTGTTGGTCCAAACCGGGCAACCTATGGGGCCACCATGGGGAAACTCGAGGATTGGTTTTACTTGTAGCTTGATCCATCCGATCGTGGCCTGAGACGAGATACGCACGGCTACTATCAGGGTGTCGGCACGTCGGGAGGTCTTACTAAACTTGTTTTACCACTGTCGAAATGTTTTGTGCACCGGGATCTCGAGTTTGATCGGGTTTTTCTGAGACGAAGGATTATCTCTGCAGATCATGAGAGCTTATCATGGGCTAAGTTGGGACACCCCTGCAGGGTTTAATCTTTCGAAAGCCGTGCCCATGGTTATGTGGCAGATGGGAGTTTTTAATATCCGGTTGTAGAGAACTTGACACCAGATCTGAAGTAAAATACACCAACCGCGTGTGTAACCGTGACCGTCTCTATTCGAGTGGGTTCGGGAAGAGAACATGATGGGGTTGTGTTTGACTCGTAGGTAGTTCAAGATCGCTTATTGATCATTACTAGTTTGCGACTGTATGTGTAGTTTCTCTTCTTATTCTTGTACCTGTAAGTTAGCCACCATACAATGCTTAGTTGATTGCTGCAACCTCATAACTTACCCTTTCCCTACTGATACGTCTCCAACGTATCTATAATTTTTGATTGTTCCATGCTATTATATTACCCATTTTGGATGTTTATGGGCTTTACTTTACACTTTTATATCATTTTTGGGACTAACCTACTAACCGGAGGCCCAGCCCGAATTGCTGTTTTTTTTGCCTATTTCAGTGTTTCGAAGAAAAGGAATATCAAATGGAGTCCAAACGGAATGAGACCTTCGGGAGCGATCTTTTGGAACAAACGTGATCCAGAGGACTTGGAGTGGAAGTCAAGAAACAAGCGAGGCGACCACGAGGGTGCCCGGCACGCCCCCCACCCTCGTGGGCCCTTGAGCGTCCACCGACCTACTTCTTCCTACTATATATACCCATGTACCCCAAAAACATCAAAAGCGACCACGAAAAACTATTTCCACCGCTGTAACCTTCTGTATCCACGAGATCCCATCTTGGAGCCTTCGCCAGCGCTCCACCGGAGGGGGAATCGATCACGGAGGGCCTCTACATCATCTCCAAGGCCTCTCCGATGAGTTGTGAGTAGTTTACCACAGACCTTCGGGACCATAGTTATTAGCTAGATGGATTAATCTCTCTCTTTGAATCTCAATACAAAGTTCTCCTTGATCTTCTTGGAGATCTATTCGATGTAACTCTTTTTGCGGTGTGTTTGTCGAGATCCGATGAATTGTGGGTTTATGATCAAGTTTATCTATGAGAAATATTTGAATCTCCTTTGAATTTTTTTATGTGTGATTAAGTTATCTTTGCAAGTCTCTTCGAATTATCAGTGTGGTTTGGCCTACTAAATTGATCTTTCTTGCAATGGGAGAAGTGCTTAGCTTTGGGTTCAATCTTGCGGTGTCCTTTCCCAGTGACAGTAGGGGAACCAAGGCACGTATTGTACTGTTGCCATCGAGGATAAAAAGATGGGGTTTATATCATATTGCATGAGTTTATCCCTCTACATCATGTCATCTTTCTTAATGTGTTACTCTGTTCTTTATGAACTTAATACTCTAGATGCATGTTGGATAGCGGTCGATGTGTGGAGTAATAGTAGTAGATGCAGGCAGGAGTTGGTCTACTTGTCACGGACGTGATGGCTATATACATGATCATGCCTAGATAATCTCATAATTATTCGCTTTTCTATCAATTGCTCGACAGTAATTTGTTCATCCACCGTAATACTTATGTTATCTTGAGAGAAGCCACTAGTGAAACCTATGCCCCCCGGGTCTATCTTTTATCATATAAGCTTTCAATCTACTTTTATTTGCATCTTTACTTTTCCAATCTATATTATAAAATACCAAAAATATATTTATCTTATCATATTATCTCTATCAAATCTCACTTTTGCAAGTGGCGGTGAAGGGATTGACAACCCCTTTATTGTGTTGGTTGCGAGTTCTTGTTTGTTTGTGTAGGTGCGTGGGACTTTTGAGGAGCCTCCTACTGGATTGATACCTTGGTTCTCAAAAACTGAGGGAAATACTTACGCTACTATTGCTGCATCACCCTTTCCTCTTCAAGGAAAACCAACGCAAGCTCAAGACGTAGCAAGAAGGATTTCTGGCACCGTTGCCGGGGAGGTCTTCGCTCAATTCAAGACATACCAAGTACCCATCACAAACTAATCTCCCTTGCACTTACGTTATTTGCCATTTGCCTCTCGGTTTCCTCTCCCCCACTTCACCTTTGTCGTTTTATTTGCCCTCTCTTTCACAATCTCCCCTATCTTTCGCTTGCCTTCGTGTGTGCCTGCTTGCCTTTATGGCTTTGCCTAAGAACACCGACCTTCACCTTAGAAGGCTGGAAGAGATTGAATCAAACATTAGAAGTTTTATGACTTTGCAATTTGAGCATAATAATTTTTTCAGAAAGGAGCTTAAAGAACAAAAAGGTTTTATGGGGTATATGAACAAAGAGTTCGATGATATGTCTAAAGAATTTTATGGCTTGAACTCTCAAATTACTCGTCTTGAAAAAGCTATAGCCCAAATTTCTGACAAGCAAGCCACCTTAGTCAATAAGATGGCTGCCAAACCAGAAAAGTTAGATGAAAATAATGATGAAGATCTATAAGTTATTGATGTGTCCCCTATTAAATCTTTGTTTTGCAATATGAATCTTAATAATGATGGGACTGGAGATGAGTCAACTTTAGTTAAAAGGCATCCCAATGATTTGGAGTTCTTAGATCTTGATGCTAAATTTGGTAAAAGTGGGATTGGAGAGGTCAAGACTTTAAATAGCATTGAACCCACTATCTTGGATTTCAAGGAATTTAATTATGATAATTGTTCTTTAGGAGATTGTATTTCCTTGTTGCAATCCGTTTTGAATTCTCCTCATGCTTATAATCAAAATAACGCCTTCACCAAACATATTGTTGATGCCTTGATGCAATCTTATGATGAAAAACTTAATTTGGAAGTTTCTATACCTAGAAAACTTAATGATGAGTGGGAACCTACTATAAAGATTAAAATTAAAGATGATGAATGTTATGCTTTGTGTGATTTGGGTGCTAGTGTTTCCACGATTCCGAAAACTTTATGTGATATTCTAGGTTTCCATGATCTTGATGATTGCTCTTTAGGTTTGCACCTTGCGGATTCCACCATTAAAAAGCCTACGGGAAGGATCAATGATGTTCTTATTGTTGCAAATAGGAACTATGTGCCCGTAGATTTTATCGTTCTTGACATAGATTGCAATCTTTCATGTCCTATTATTCTTGATAGACCTTTCCTTAGGATGATTGGTGCGATTATTGATATGAAGGAAGGGAATATTAGATTCCAATTTCCATTAAGGAAAGGCGTGGAGCACTTTCCATGAAAGAAAGTTAAATTACCTTATGAATCTATCATGCGAGCTACTTATGAATCAAGTGCCAAAGATGGCACTACTTAGATCTATCCTCGCTTTTATGCCTAGCTAGGGGCGTTAAACGATAGCGCTAGTTGGGAGGCAACCCAATTTTTTTTGTTTTTTTTTGCTTCTGTTTAGTAATAAATTTTGCATCTACCCTCTGTTTAGATGTGTTTTCATGTTTTAATTAGTGTTTGTGCCAAGTAGAACCTATAGGATAACCTATGGTGATAGTTAATTTGATTCTGCTGAAAAAAGAAACTTTGCACGCACGAAAATAATTTTAGTAATTCACAGAAACATGATTTTGCGTTGATTCTTTTTGATGTAGATCAATAGACATATTTCCCAGGACTTCCAATTTTGGTAGGATTTTTAGAGTTCCAGAAGTATTCGAGAGTTACGGATTGCTACAGACTGTTCTGTTTTTGACAGATTCTGTGTTTGTGTGTTGTTTGCTTATTTTGATGCATCTATGGCTAGTATGTAAGGGTATGAACCATAGAGAAGTTGGAATACAGTAGGTTTAACACCAATATAAATAAAGAATGAGTTAATTACAATACCTTATGTGGTGGTTTTTCTTTCTTGCACTAACGGAGCTTATGAGATTTCCTGTTGAGTTTTGTGTTGTGAAGTTTTCAAGTTTTGGGTAAAGATTTGATGGACTATGGAATAAGGAGTGGAAAGAGCCTAAGCTTGGGGATACCCATGGCAACCCAAGATATTCAAGGATAACCAAAAGCCTAAGCTTGGGGATGCCCCGGAAGGCATCCCCTCTTTCGCCTTCGTCTATCGGTAACTTTACTTGGAGCTATATTTTTATTTGCCACATGATATGTGTTTTGCTTGGAGCGTCTTGTATGATATTAGTCTTTGCTTTTTAGTTTACCACAATCATCCTTGTTGTATACACCTTTTTGGAGAAACCCACATGATTTGGAATTTATTAGAATACTCTATGTGATTCACTTATATCTTTTGAGCTAGATAGTTTTGCTCTAGTGCTTCACTTATATATTTTAGAGCACGGCAGTGGCTTAATTTTGTAGAAATTGTTAATAACTCATGCTTCACTTATATTATTTTGAGAGTCTCTTAGAACAGCATGGTATTTGCTATGGTCATAAAATTGGTCCTAGAATGATGGGCATCCAAGTTGAGTATAATAAAAACTATCATAGGAAGTGAATTGGCTGCTATGATCAATTTGATAGTTGATAATTGTTTTGAGATATGGAGGTAGTGATATTAGAGTCATGCTAGTTGGGTGATTATGAATTTAAAGAATGCTTGTGTTGAAGTTGGCAAGTCCCGTAGCATGCACGTATGGTAAAAGTTGTGTAACAAATTTGAAACATGAGGTGTTCTTAGATTGTGCATCCTTATGAGTGGCGGTCGGGGACGAGCGATGGTCTTTTCCTACCAATCTATCCCCCTAGGAGCATGCGCGTAGTGCTTGTTTTTTGATGACTTGTAGATTTTTGCAATAAGTATATGAGTTTTTTTTTGACTAATGTTGAGTCCATGGATTATACGCACTCTCACCCTTCCATCATTGCTAGCCTCTTCGGTGCCGTGCATTGCCCTTTCTCAACTTGAGAGTTGGTGCAAACTTCGCCGGTGCATCCAAACCCCGTGATACGATACGCTCTATCACACATAAACCTCTTTATATCTTCCTCAAAACAGCCACCATACCTACCTATTATGGCATTTCCGTAGCCATTCCGAGATATATTGCCATGCAACTTTCCACCGTTCCGTTCATCATCATGACACACATATTATTGTCATATTGCCTTGCATGATCATGTAGTTCACATCGTATTTGTGGCAAAGACACCATGCATAATTTTTCATACATGTCACTCTTGATTCATTGCCCATCCCGGTACACCGCCGGAGGCATTCATATAGAGTCATATCTTCTTCTAGTATTAAGTTGTAATTCATGAGTTGTAAATAAATAGAAGTGTGATGATCATCATTATTAGAGCATTGTCCCCAAATAAAAAAAGGAAAGGCCAAATAAAAAAGGCCAAATAAAAAAAGGCCCAAAAAAAGGGAAAATAAAAAAGGGGGCAATGTTACTATCTTTTTCCACACTTGTGCTTCAAAGTAGCACCATGTTCTTCACATAGAGAGTCTCATATGTTGTCACTTTTATATACTAGTGGGAATTTTTCATTATAGAACTTGGCTTGTATATTCCTACGCTGGGCTTCCTCAAAATGCCCTAGGTCTTCGTGAGCAAGCAAGTTGGATGCACACCCACTAGTTTCTTTTGTTGAGCTTTCATACATTTATAGCTCTAGTGCATCCGTTGCATGGCAATCCCTACTCCTCATGTTGACATTAATTGATGGGCATCTCCATATCCCGTTGATTATCCTCGTCAATGTCACGCCCAATATGCGATCCTATCCAAAAGGAACTCGAAGGTCCCACCAAGGATAGACCCGCATATTGAAACGCTTTTGCAAGGTGGATATCATTACATCAACATTACATAATAGATGGGGATACATACATAAGGCATACAATGCCACATGAATACAACAATACATTATACAAAGATCATCATCCGACTACGGATGAAACACAAACAGAAACTCAAACGACATCCACCCTGCTAGCCTAGGCTGCCGACCTGGAACCTATCCCCTGATCGAAGAAGAAGCAGAAGAAGAACTCAACGCAAACAAGCATCGCTCTCGCGTCATGATCATCGTGAAACCTGTACCTGCAACTGTTGTTGTAGTAATCTGTGAGCCATGAGGACTCAGCAATCCCATTACCATGGGTATCAAGACTAGCAAAGCTTAAAAGGAAAGGAAGGGGGGTAAAGTGGTGAGGCTGCAGCAGCAACTAAGCATATATGGTGGCTAACATACGCAAATAAGAGCAAGAAGAGAACAAGCGGAACGGTCGTCAACTAGTAATGATCAAGAAGTGATCCTGAACTCCTACTTACGTCAAACATAATACAGAAACCGTGTTCACTTCCCGGACTCCGCTGAGAAGAGACCATCACGGCTACACACGCGGTTGATGCGTTTTAATTCGGATCTGGTGTCAAGTTGTCTACAACCGGACATTAACAAATTCCCATCTGCCTATAACCGCAGGCACGGCTTTCGAAAGATTATACCCTGCAGGGGTGTCCCAACTTAGCCCATGACAAGCTCTCGCGATCAACGAAGGAATAGACCTTCTCCCGGGAAGACCCGATCAGCCTTGGAATCCCGGTTTACAAGACATTTCGACAATGGTAAAACAAGACCAGCAAAGCCTCCCGCTGTGCCGACAAATCCCGATAGGAGCTGCACATATCTCGTTCTCAGGGCACACCGGATTGTCCAGACTTCCGATAGGCCAGCCCAGAGTTGCCCCTGGTGGCCACCGGCGGCCGACATTTTGGACCAACACTCACAACGAGCACTGGCCCGGGGGGGGGGGGTAAATAAAGATGACCCATGAGTCTGCAGAACCCAAGGGAAAAAGGCTTAGGTAGGCAAATGGTAAAACCAAGGTTGGGCCTTGCTGGAGGAGTTTTATTCAAAGCGAACTGTCAAGGGGGTCCCATAAATCACCCGACCGCGTAAGGAACGCAAAAATCCGGGAACATAACACCGGTATGACGGAAACTAGGGCGGCAAGAGTGGAACAAAACACTAGGCAAAAGGCCGAGTCTTCCACCCTTTACCAAACATATAGATGCATTAATAATATAAGAGATATTGTGATATCCCAACATAAATCCTGTCCACCATGGAGAAATCTTCAACTTCACCTGCAACTAACAACGCTATAAGAGGGCTGAGCAAAAGCGGTAACATAGCCAATCATTGGTTTGCATAGGAACGGTGTCAAAGGTTAGAGGTTCATGGCAATATGGGATGGCTCGATAAACAGGTAATAGGTAGCGCAACATAGCGATAGAACGAAGCAACTAGCATAGCAATGATAGTAGTGAGATCCAGGGTAGCGGTCATCTTGCCTGAAATCCCGCAAGGAAGAAGAACGAGTCCATGAAGAAGATGAAGCCACGAAGACGAACCAAGCATAGAGAACGAATCCTCACGATCGCAACGAAACAGGAACTATCGAGAAGAAGCACACAACATAGTAAACACACCACACATGAACAAGGCATGATGCACAAACAAGCATGATGCATGACAAAGCTACATGAAGCTACTCATGGCAAGAGATGATGCAAACAAGAGCAACACATCAAGGCAAGTTTAAATGAGGCCGGGAACAACATATCACCATTCCGGTAAGTCCTCGTATGCATATTTCAAAGTTAGTCCAGATCTGAATAAACATTATGTTCAAGTAGTTAAACAACAAGTTAAGATGCACAACGATGATCTACACGAGATTCTAGTCAAGTTACATATAAAGTTCATTTAGTTCAGAGCTACGGCCTAGAAGATATGAGCAAAACAAGTTAAACATGGCATTGACGCAAAATGCATCCAAACATCAAGCAAACACCTCAAAACAGGGATGCAACATGATAATATGAAGCTACATGCAATTCTAAGCAAGTTTCATATAGAGCACACTCAAAACGGAGCAACGGTTCAACACATGCACACTATACAAGTTTAAAGGACAAGCTGTCCAAAACAGCAACTAGGCATATTGCAAGCATCAAAACAATATGCTACAGCACCCAAACATAATAACAAAAGGCATGGACATGATGTACAGGTAAAGCACAACAAAACATGAACACTGAGCTATCTCCAGAAATCACTAGAACATGCTCAAACACAAATGGTAAGATTGCAAGTTTTAACAATTTCAGACTTTGCAGAAAATTACAGCACGATGCAATGTTTAGAGCTATCAAACAACATGTTACAGGAACTTATCATGGCAAACAAAGGCATGGCATGAATCTACTAATTGCATAGATCAAAAGTCCCTTACTGACCATAAGCCAAAAAGTATCAGAAAATATGATGGCACCCACGTAATCATAGCAAGTTTAAACACAGATTCAAACATGGCAGGAACATAAAAATGAAGGCATGTAGATGAGCTTGTGCAACTCACTACAGAGCAATACATGGCATGGCAAGGCACCCAACAGTAATAAGGCATGTTTCTGAAGCAAACCAAGTCAAGAACAAGTCCATAGCATGCAAGGATCAACTATAGCAACCTTGGCCAAATTGAATAACATGTAAACAATCTGCCAGGAAACGGAATGAAGCAAAAGTAGAGCATGAAAATGACATGCTAGACTACTCCATAATTGCAACCAGGACCATGGATGGATAGAGCATAGCCATGTTTTCAAAACACCCTTACTAAAGTATCTCAAATTATGCATGGATCTCTCTGTAGCAACATGTTTACATGGCAACAATTTTACAGCAGAGCAGGAACTAAAAAAAGCGTTAACACGAAGCCTAGTTTGCATGCTTGTGCTAGTCACCACATTGATCACAAAAATACATGGCAAGCACCTCTGTAAAGAAGACATAGTCTAGTTCAAAACACATGTAGGAATCAACCTCATAGGATGCACACATCAATCATGGCAAAAATGACAAAAGAGCTCGTTCTGATAACAGACAGCAGATAACAAAATGAAGCACTCTTGCAACGATGATTCAGGCATCTAGATGACCTCAAATGAATATGATACAATGGAATGAAATGATGTACTCTTCGAGACGAACAATTTGACATATTACACGCACGAAACGGAGCTACGATGCAGAGTTACGGCAGGTCAAACATGGCAACATTTTTACAGAATCTGGGGACTTAGCAGTTTTTGAAAAAAAAAGGACGCGCGCAAGATAGCTAAAAATCGCACGGGCGGGGTCTTGCGGGTTCTCACCAGTGGGCCAAAAGGGCCGGATCGGTGGAGGAGCCGGACTGGCAGGCCGGGGACGCGGGCTGGGGACCTGGGCCGCCAGGAGGCCGCAGGGCCCACACAGCGATGGAGCCCCGGTCGTCCCTCTCGATCCCGACTGGATCGAGGGAGCAGGAGCATGGCGGCGGCGCAAGGAACTCCGGCGAGGGCTGCGAAGGGCGGGGACGCGCGGGAGACGCCGGAAATGGGTAGATCGGCGGCGGGGCATCCGGATCCGGAGCGAAGGCGACGTGCTCCGGCGACGGCGAGGCGGCGCACCTGCGAGAGAGGAGGTAGCCGGTGAGGGGAAGAGGGAGAGACGAGGGAGAAGGAAGGAGGGCAGGGCGGCGAGGCTCCGGCCTGGTCGACAGCTCCGGCGGCGGCGGAGGCAGCTCCGGCGAGGCGCTTGTTGCCGGCGGCGAGGGGACCAGGCGGCGGCGCGCGAGGCGCAGGCGCGGCCCCGGGCTGGCGCGGGCGTAGGATGGCGGCGGACGGGCTTGGCGGGCCCGCTTCGGGCTCGCGGGCCGACGGCAGCGCGGGGGGCGACGTGGAGGACGCCAGAGGGCATAGGAGTGCCGGATTGCAAAACGGACAACGGGGAAAAGGCTCGGGTGCATGAGATGAACATGTATGCAAAATGAAATGCACATGATGACATGATAAAATGCAACACGCAAGCAAATGACATGGCAATGACAGCGAATAACTGGCAGACAACTGGTGCATCGGATCCGGGGTGTTACAACACTCCACCACTACGAGAGGATCTCGTCCCGAGATCTAGGATGGCACCGGAGGGAAAACGGAAGAGGAAGAGAAGAGGTAAATCTAAGTTGCTTCTTTGACGAATGATTGAAACCACGAACCTTGAGAGGTTGAGAAATATGAAACAAAGAAAACAGCGAAGATGAACAAGATTGCAAACAAACTGTTAGAAAGGAGGAACAAGGAACATTACGAGAACTTGAAGGTTGCAAAGACATGAATCAAGAGTTTAATGGACAAGATAGAACTCGAAACCACTCCGGTTAAAACAAGATAAGAATGAAAAGGAATGATATAATTTTTGACAGCACTCCGACTGTAAATGGAAGGAATTGAACATGAACTTGAGAAGGTGGGATGATACTTGATGAAGACATGACACAAAACCTCCGGAAAGAATTGAAAGAGTATTCAATGAAAAGAATTTAGAAGGATTGAATGGAGTTGTTGAGAAAATCAACAACGAAAGAATAAGCTTGTTGTGGACTTATGGATAACATCTCAGAAATTATGAGGTGATAAACCGCCGCAAACGGAAATGATTGACTAGCTTAGAAGAACGAAGGAATGCAAAACTCCCCTTCAAAAGAAAATGAAGAATTAATTGCACTTCGAAAGGCAAGAATGAAAGATACTTGAACTCCTCCGACAAGAACCTTGATGAACACTTGAAGGATGAATTAAATCATGAAGTACCACCATGAAGAACTCCGGTAACAAAAGGATGAATAGATAGAATGAAGGATGAACGAATAAGATGAGCGTTGCGATGATATAGCCGAGAGAACTTGGAACTCCGGAAAGAAAAGATGATCACTAGAACCAAGAATTACTTCATCATGAACAATCTCCGGAAGAAAAGAATTGAATCGCCTCGAGGAAATAAGAATAAGATTTATTGTATGCTTATCCTTCATCAAATTAAATTGATGACAAGCAATGGATTTGGCATACTACTTATTCTCATAGAAAAAGGATTAAGGGGAAAACATAGCACAAACTTGAGAAAGTCTTCATGAACCACCGGAAGGATTGAAAAGAATGAATGAATTAGAATGATAATCAAGGAAAAAAGAATCTTGAACGAACCACCGTAAGAATCCAAAATTGAATGACGAAAGAGAATGAATCACCAGGAAGAATTAGAAGAACAATTAAGCTAGAGGGGATTACGATGCGAAAGAACAAAGAGATCATGAGCTGATTGAAAAATATTTGAATGAAGCACTGGTTGGATTTGGAGAACAAGAGCTGAAGGCTGAGAAAGAAGAATTATGACATGATGGCCTTCGGAGGAAAGAAATGGAAACAACTCATGAAATGCTCGGGATGGGTGAAAAGAATTTAAGAGAGCCATGAAACTTTGAGAGAAGGGACAAGATTTAAGAGATTCTCTTCTTCGGTATTCAAATGTTGAGAATGATGATGAGAACCACCATGAATTGTTGAAATACTCCGGAACAAAGAAGAATAGAAATGATGAACCAACGATGAAAAGAATTTGAAAAATCTTAGAGAAAGACATATGACTGATGATAACCCATTCTTACATCAAACTTTGAAAAGAATTTGGAATAGCTCCGGAATAATTAGAAGAGTCAGGTAAGATCCTGGGAAAAGACCTGTGGGTTAGGGCCCACTGAAGAGATAACACCGTTGAAAAGGATGATGAACAGATAGATGAAGCACCGGAACAATTGAAATATTTGAAATGAGGTGATAACCTCGAATTAATTCAAACACAGACGAATCTTCTGAGATGACTTGAACACTCCAGAAGGATAAACTGGCGAGAGACGAACGAGCAAGGAGAACACTTGATCCAAGGAAAAGAATGTGATCGCTACCGAAAAACTTGAATTGAGTCCACCGGAGAAAGAAAGGGGGTGAAGAATGACAAACAAAACGAGAATTCACCGGTTGAAATACTTGAGGTAAGACTGAAGAGACTCCGCACGAATAGAATTGATGGTCGTTACAGACAACTTGGAAGGGAAACCGACGAATATCTTGAAGAGATTAGGAATGATAACACGAAACTTTTGAGATATCTTCAGCACACCGGAACAAATGGTAAGCGAGAAGTGAAAGATTAAGAGGTGCACCGGTATGAAAAAGCATTTGACACGAGGAAAAGACTATGATCAACAATGAAAGCTTGAATTGGATCCACCGGAGAAGAATACGAGAATGAAGAATGATGAACTTGAAACTATTGAGCATCTTCATGGGAAATCACCGGATAAGAACATTGAAAGAAAAGAATGAAGAGACTTCACATGAATAAAATGGATACTTGATTAAGAAATCTAGGTCCTTGAAGAAAAACGGTGGGAGGGCGGGAAAACAAAGGCAACTTGAGGACGGATGACACAAACACCGTTGAGAAAATTGATCTTGCAAATATTGAAATGATTGGATCCACTTGAAGAGAAGCACGCCGGTTGGAAGAGAGTAGACAAGACAACGTCGATGATCAAGAAGGATTACTATTCACATAGCAATATGATAACACCATTTGAAAGGTATGGAATCAACATTTGACTTCGAAGCAACTCGAATACCACAAATAAAACAAAACAAAGGATTTGGCATGCAGAATAAGCCGGAAACAAACATATGATAGATCCCATATCGTATCATGTGTCTGTTGGAAAGATAAAACTAGAGCTACTTGGCTTCCCACCTATAAAACTCCCGAAACTTTCTGGTTATGCAATCTGGTGTTGGGGATACAGGGGAAGCAATATATCTCACGCAAACTAACAATCCCTACATCCAGCTGTATCCATCCGTCAACACATAACCAAGAAACCTTCGGAAATCGTGTACCTCAACCTTCGAAAAGCATCCGTTATACGAGCTATGGCAATACTCCCGAACTCCCCAGTACTGGGTGACGTCGAGGTTATCTCACCAACAACTGCATAAAAGAGATTTTCGATGTCGGCAAAACTCAGATATTCCAGAACTGCAACGGTAAAATTGTGACGACAACACCTCAGAGCTCGACTCCCCGTGTCAAAGCCACATAAATAGACAGGAGGCACCAAGAACAATGTTCTCGTCACAAAACCATCGAAACGATTCCAAGATACCCGCGTGATCCTAAAAAAAATTAGTGAAATTTGAGGAGAGGAAAAGACAAAACATCTATGTCAGGAGACCTCACCAGAGCGACGAAGGGGGCTGAGGAGTAAAAAGAATCCTACTCTCTGATATATATAATCCTACGACTCAAAATAGTTTTCTTCTAGACTCAACAACGGCCAACAATCAAGGGGGCTCCTAGGGTCGGTCGAGGCTCTGATACCAACTTGTCACGCCCAATATGCGACCCTATCCAAAAGGAACTCGAAGGTCCCACCAAGGATAGACCCGCATATTGAAACGCTTTTGCAAGGTGGATATCATTACATCAACATTACATAATAGATGGGGATACATACATAAGGCATACAATGCCACATGAATACAACAATACATTATACAAAGATCATCATCCGACTACGGATGAAACACAAACAGAAACTCAAACGACATCCACCCTGCTAGCCCAGGCTGCCGACCTGGAACCTATCCCCTGATCGAAGAAGAAGCAGAAGAAGAACTCAACGCAAACAAGCATCGCTCTCGCGTCATGATCATCGTGAAACCTGTACCTGCAACTGTTGTTGTAGTAATCTGTGAGCCACGAGGACTCAGCAATCCCATTACCATGGGTATCAAGACTAGCAAAGCTTAAAAGGAAAGGAAGGGGGGTAAAGTGGTGAGGCTGCAGCAGCAACTAAGCATATATGGTGGCTAACATACGCAAATAAGAGCGAGAAGAGAACAAGCGGAACGGTCGTCAACTAGTAATGATCAAGAAGTGATCCTGAACTCCAACTTACGTCAAACATAACACAGAAACCGTGTTCACTTCCCGGACTCCGCCGAGAAGAGACCATCACGGCTACACACGCGGTTGATGCGTTTTAATTCGGATCTGGTGTCAAGTTGTCTACAACCGGACATTAACAAATTCCCATCTGCCTATAATCGCAGGCACGGCTTTCGAAAGATTATACCCTGCAGGGGTGTCCCAACTTAGCCCATGACAAGCTCTCGCGATCAATGAAGGAATAGACCTTCTCCCGGGAAGACCCGATCAGCCTCGGAATCCCGGTTTACAAGACATTTCGACAATGGTAAAACAAGAAGACCAGCAAAGCCTCCCGCTGTGCCGACAAATCCCGATAGGAGCTGCACATATCTCGTTCTTAGGGCACAGCGGATTGTCCAGACTTCCGGTAGGCCAGCCCAGAGTTGCCCCTGGTGGCCACCAGCGGCCGACATTTTGGACCAACACTCACAACGAGCACTGGCCCGGGTGGTAAATAAAGATGACCCTTGAGTCTGCAGAACCCAAGGGAAAAAGGCTTAGGTAGGCAAATGGTAAAACCAAGGTTGGGCCTTGCTGGAGGAGTTTTATTCAAAGCGAACTGTCAAGGGGGTCCCATAAATCACCCGACCGCGTAAGGAACGCAAAAATCCGGGAACATAACACCGGTATGACGGAAACTAGGGCGGCAAGAGTGGAACAAAACACTAGGCAAAAGGCCGAGTCTTCCACCCTTTACCAAATATATAGATGCATTAATAATATAAGAGATATTGTGATATCCCAACATAAATCCTGTCCACCATGGAGAAATCTTCAACTTCACCTGCAACTAACAACGCTATAAGAGGGCTGAGCAAAAGCGCTAACATAGCCAATCAGTGGTTTGCATAGGAACGGTGTCAAAGGTTAGAGGTTCATGGCAATATGGGATGGCTCGCTAAACAGGTAATAGGTAGCGCAGCATAGCGATAGAACGAAGCAACTAGCATAGCAATGATAGTAGTGAGATTCAGGGTAGCGGTCATCTTGTCTGAAATCCCGCAAGGAAGAAGAACGAGTCCATGAAGAAGATGAAGCCACGAAGACGAACCAAGCATAGACGAACGAATCCTCACGATCGCAACGAAATAGGAACTATCGAGAAGAAGCACACAACATAGTAAACACACCACACATGAACAAGGCATGATGCACAAACAAGCATGATGCATGACAAAGCTACATGAAGCTACTCATGGCAAGAGATGATGCAAACAAGAGCAACACATCAAGGCAAGTTTAAATGAGGCCGGGAACAACATATCACCATTCCGGTAAGTCCTCATATGCATATTTCAAAGTTAGTCCAGATCTGAATAAACATTATGTTCAAGTAGTTAAACAACAATTTAAGATGCACAACGATGATCTACACGAGATTCTAGTCAAGTTACATATAAAGTTCATTTAGTTCGGAGCTACGGCCTAGAAGATATGAGCAAAACAAGTTAAACATGGCATTGACGCAAAATGCATCCAAACATCAAGCAAACACCTCAAAACAGGGATGCAACATGATAATATGAAGCTACATGCAATTCTAAGCAAGTTTCATATAGAGCACACTCCAAACGGAGCAACGGTTCAACACATGCACACTACAAGTTTAAAGGACAAGCTGTCCAAAACAGCAACTAGGCATATTGCAAGCATCAAAACAATATGCTACAGCACCCAAACATAATAACAAAAGGCATGGACATGATGTATAGGTAAAGCACAACAAAACATGAACACTGAGCTATCTCGAGAAATCACTAGAACATGCTCAAACACAAATGGTAAGATTGCAAGTTTTAACAATTTCAGACTTTGCAGAAAATTACAGCACGATGCAATGTTTAGAGCTATCAAACAACATGTTACAGGAACTTATCATGGCAAACAAAGGCATGGCATGAATCTACTAATTGCATAGATCAAAAGTCCCTTACTGACCATAAGCCAAAAAGGATCAGAAAATATGATGGCACCCACGTAATCATAGCAAGTTTAAACACAGATTCAAACATGGCAGGAACATAAAAATGAAGGCATGTAGATGAGCTTGTGCAACTCACTACAGAGCAATACATGGCATGGCAAGGCATCCAAACAGTAAGAAGGCATGTTTGTGAAGCAAACCAAGTCAAGAACAAGTCCATAGCATGCAAGGATCAACTATAGCAACCTTGGCCAAATTGAATAACACGTAAACAATCTGCCAGGAAACAGAATGAAGCAAAAATAGAGCATGAAAATGACATGCTAGACTACTCCATAATTGCAACCAGGACCATGGATGGATAGAGCATAGCCATGTTTTCAAAACACCCTTACTGAAGTATCTCAAATTATGCATGGATCTCTCTGTAGCAACATGTTTACATGGCAACAATTTTACAGCAGAGCAGGAACTAAAAACAGCGTTAACACGAAGCCTAGTTTGCATGCTTGTGCTAGTCACCACATTGATCACAAAAATACATGGCAAGCACCTCTGTAAAGAATACATAGTCTAGTTCAAAACACATGTAGGAATCAACCTCATAGGATGCACACATCAATCATGGCAAAAATGACAAAAGAGCTCGTTCTGATAACAGACAGCAGATAACAAAATGAAGCACTCTTGCAACGATGATTCAGGCATCTAGATGACCTCAAATGAATATGATGCAATGGAATGAAATGATGTACTCTTCGAGAAGAACAATTTGACATATTACACGCACGAAACGGAGCCACGGATGCAGAGTTACGGCAGGTCAAACATGGAAACATTTTTACAGAATCTGGGGACTTGGCAGTTTTTTGAAAAAAAAAGGACGCGCGCAAGATAGCTCAAAATCGCACGGGCGGGGTCTTGCGGGTTCTCACCAGTGGGCCAAAAGGGCCGGATCAGTGGAGGAGCCGGACTGGCAGGCCAGGGACGCGGGCTGGGGACCTGGGCCGCCAGGAGGCCGCGGGGCCCACGCAGCGATGGAGCCCCGGTCGTCCCTCTCCTCGATCCCGACTGGATCGAGGGAGCAGGAGCATGGCGGCGGCGCAAGGAACTCCGGCGAGGGCTGCGAAGGGCGGGGACGCGCGGGAGACGCCGGAAATGGGTAGATCGGCGGCGGGGCATCCGGATCCGGAGCGGAGGCGACGTGCTCCGGCGACGGCGAGGCGGCGCACCTGCGAGAGAGGAGGTAGCCGGTGAGGGGAAGAGGGAGAGACGGGGGAGAAGGAAGGAGGGCAGGGCGGCGAGGCTCCGGCCTGGTCGGCAGCTCCGGCGGCGGCGGAGGCAGCTCCGGCGAGGCGCTGGTTGCCGGCGGCGAGGGGACCAGGCGGCGGCGCGCGAGGCGCAGGCGCGGCCCCGGGCTGGCGCGGGCGCGGGATGGCGGCGGACGGGCTTGGCCGGCCTGCTTCGGGCTCGCGGGCCGACGGCGGCGCGGGGGGCGACGTGGAGGACGCCGGAGGGCATAGGAGTGCCGGATTGCAAAACGGACAACGGGGAAAAGGCTCGGGTGCATGAGATGAACACGTATGCAAAATGAAATGCACATGATGACACGATAAAATGCAACACGCAAGCAAATGACATGGCAATGACAGCGAATAACTGGCAGACAACTGGCGCATCGGATCCGGGGTGTTACAGTCAATGTGAGACTTTCTCCTTTTTTGTCTTCTCCACACAATCTCCATCATCATATTCTATTCCACCCATAGTGTTATATCCATGGCTCACGCTCATGTATCGCGTGAAAGTTGAAAAAGTTTGAGATTACTTAAGTACGAACCAATTGCTTGGCTTGTCATCGGGGGTGTGCAAGATGGGAGCATTTTTGTGTGACAAAAATGAAGAATGACCTAACTATATGATTTTGTAGGGATGAACTTTCTTTAGCCATGTTATTTTGAGAAGACATGATTGCTTTGATTAGTATGCTTGAAGTATTACTATTTCTTACGTCAATATGAACTTTTATTTTTGAATCATTTGGATCTGAACATTCATGCCACAATAAAGAAAAATCACATTGAGAATTATGCTAGGTAGCATTCCACATCAAAAATTCTGTTTTTATCATTTACCAACTCGAGGACGAGCAGGAATTAAGCTTGAGGATGCTTGATACGTCTCCAATGTATCTATAATTTTTTATTGTTCCATGCTATTATATTACCCGTTTTGCATGTTTATGGGCTTTACTTTACACTTTTATATCATTTTTGGGACTAACCTACTAACCGGAGGCCCAGCACGAATTGCTGCTTTTTTTCCTATTTCAGTGTTTCGAAGAAACGGAATATTAAACGGAGTCCAAACGGAATGAAACCTTCGGGAGCGATCTTTTTGGAACAGACGTGATCCAGAGGACTTGGAGTGGAAGTCAAGAAACAAGCGAGGCGACCACGAGGGTGCCCGGCGCGCCCCCTACAGGTGGGCGCGCCCCCCACCCTTGTGGGCCCCTCGAGCGTCCACCGACCTACTTGTTCCTCCTACATATACCCATGTACCCCGAAAACATCAGAAGCGACCACAAAAAACTATTTCCACCGCTGTAACCTTCTGTATCCACGAGATCCCATCTTGGAGCCTTCGTCGGCGCTCCGCCAGAGGGAGAACCGATCACAGAGGGCCTCTACATCATCTCCAATGCCTCTCCGATGAGTTGTGAGTAGTTTACCATAGACCATCGGGTCCATAGTTATTAGCTAGATGGCTTCTTCTCTCTCTTTGAATCTCAATACAAAGTTCTCCTTGATCTTCTTGGAGATCTATTCGATATAACTCTTATTGCGGTGTGTTTGTCGAGATCCAATGAATTGTGGGTTTATGATCAAGTTTATCTATGGAGAAATATTTGAATCTCCTCTGAATTCTTTTATGTGTGATTAAGTTACCTTTGCAAGTCTCTTCGAATTATCAGTTTGGTTTGGCCTACTAGATTGATCTTTCTTGCAATGGGAGAAGTGCTTAGCTTTGGGTTCAATCTTGCGGTGTCCTTTCCCAGTGACAGCAGGGGCAGCAAGGCACGTATTGTATTGTTGCCATCGAGGATAAAAAGATGGGGGTTATATCATATTGCATGAGTTTATCCCTCTACATCATGTCATCTTTCTTAATGCGTTACTCTGTTCTTTATGAACTTAATACTCTAGATGCATGCTGGATAGCGGTCGATGTGTGGAGTAATAGTAGTAGATGCACGCAGGAGTCGGTCTACTTGTCACGGACGTGATGCCTATATACATGATCATGCCTAGATAATCTCATAATTATTCGCTTTTCTATCAATTGCTCGACAGTAATTTGTTCAGCCACCATAATACTTATGCTATCTTGAGAGAAGCCACTAGTGAAACCTATGGCCCCCGGGTCTATCTCTTATCATATAAGCTTTCAATCTACTTTTATTTGCATCTTTACTTTTCCAATCTATATTATAAAATACCAAAAATATATTTATCTTATCATATTATCTCTATCAGATCTCACTTTCGCAAGTGGCGGTGAAGGGATTGACAACCCCTTTATTGCGTTGGTTGCGAGTTCTTGTTTGTTTGTGTAGGTGCATGGGACTTTTGAGGAGCCTCCTACTGGATTGATACCTTGGTTCTCAAAAGCTGAGGGAAATACATACGCTACTATTGCTGCATCACCCTTTCCTCTTCACGGAAAAACAACGCAAGCTCAAGACGTAGCACCTACCCATTAAGCTTTGCTAGTCTTGATACCCATGGTAATGGGATTGCTGAGTCCTCGTGGCTCACAGATTACTACAACAACAATTGCAGGTACAGGTAATGCGATGATCTGACGTGAGGGCGATGCTTGATTGCTTTTGGAGTTCTTCTTCTTTTATCAAGGGATAGGTTCCAGATTGGGAGCCTGGGATTAGCAGGGTGGATGTCGTTCTTCTTTTTCGTCTGATTTCATATGTTGTCGGATCCTGCTCTTCTGTATGATGATTGCTATGTATTGATGAACTGTTGTACTCATGTTGTAGCTTGTGGCGAGTGTAAGCCTTTATCTTGTATTCTCATCTATTCAGTACATGGTATGTTGTAATGATGTCCACCTTGCTATGTGCTCGAAATGCGGTTGTGCCCCAATCATGAATTCATCACGTGATTGGGATAGAATCGCATCTTGGGCGCTACGCGCGGTCATGGCGGATGTGGTGCATGGAATGAGGGTGTTGAGCAGACTTGTAGTGGTGGTAGTTTGAGCCGGGAGTGGCCGCCTTTAAATAGTGAGTGTCAGTGAGGCCAAGCGTCCGGGTATGTCAATACACAGGGGGGGCGTGATACGTCTCCGTCGTATCTACTTTTCCTAACACTTTTCCTCTTGTTTTGGACTTTGCATGATTTGAATGAAACTAACCTGGACTGACGTTTTTTCAGCAGAACTACCATGGTGTTGCTTTTTGTGCACAACCTCTGAAGATTTTTTATATAATAAAAGATAATTACTAGAGCCAAGAACCACCGGAGGGGGCACCTGGGTGGGCACAACCCACCAGGGCGTGCCCCCCCCCCTCCTGCCCCACCTGGTGGCCCCACTGACCCTATCTCTGACGCTATAAATTCACATTTTTGGAGAAAAAACAGGGGAGAAAGAATTATCGTGTTTCACGAGACGGAGCCACCGCCACCTCTGTTGTTCATAGAGAGGCCAGATCTGGAGTCCGTTTGGGGATCCGGAGAGGGGGATCTTCGATCTTCGTCATCACCAACCCTTCTCCATCGCCAATTCCATGATGCTCCCCACCGGGAGTGAGTAGTTCCTTCGTAGGCTCACTGGTCGGTGAGGAGTTGGATGAGATTCATCATGTAATCGAGTTAGTTTTGTTAGGGCTTGTTCCCCAGTATCCATTATGTTCTGAGATTGATGTTGCTATGACTTTGCCATGCTTAATGCTTGTCACTTTTGTCCGGGTGTCATGATTTCAGATCTGAACCGCTTATGTTATCACCATTATATCTATGTTCTAGATCCTATCTTGCAAGTTATAGTCACCTATTACATGTTATGATCCGCAAACCCCGGAGTGACAGAAGTCGGGATACTTTCTGGTGATGACCGTAATTTGAGGAGTTTATGTATTCACTATGTGTTAATGCTTTGTTCCGGTTCTCTATTAAAAGGAGGCCTTAATATCCCTTAGTTTCCATATGGACCTTGCTGCCACGGGAGGGTAGGACAAAGGATGTCATGCAAGTTCTTTCCATAAGCATGTATGACTATTTACAGAATACATTCCTACATTATATTTATGAACTGGAGCTAGTGTCGTATCGCCGTAGGTTATGACTGTTATATGATGAATATCATCCAACGAATTCACCGATCCAATGCCTACGAATTTCTCTTATATTGTTTTTGCTAAGTAACTACTGTTATCGTTACTATTACACTTGTTACAAAATCATTGCTATCATTGTTACTGTTACTATTGATGTTGCTACTACTATCAAAACTATCATACTGCTTTTCTACTGATCACTTTGCTGCAGATAATTAATCTCCAGGTGTGGTTGAATTGACAACTCAACTGCTAATACTTGCAAATATTCTTTGGCTCCCCTTGTGCCGAATCAATAAATTTGGGTTGAATACTCTACCCTCGAAAACTGTTGCGATCCCCTATACTGGTGGGTTATCAAGACCTTTTTCTGGCACCGTTGCCGGGGAGCATAGCTATATTTGTTGAGTCACTTGGGATTATTATTAAATTATCACTATGAAGAATCTGAAGGACGCTAAGACTAAGATTTTTCCCTCTAAGACAAGGGGAGGTAAGGAATTGCCATCTAGCTCGGCACTTAATTCACCTTCTGTTATGAGTAGACTTGCAACACCACCATATGCTATTAATCCTGATATGTCGCAAGTCGTCAATGATGCTACTTCTGCTATGAATGATACTCATGATGATGCTAATACATTGCTCGATGATAATGTGCCACTAGGTGAATTTCTTGATGAACAACTTGCTAGAACTAAAGCTTTTGAGAATGCTGAAACTGATGAAATTATTGAAACTGATGAAGAACTTGAAACTGAAAATCTTGAAACACCTATTAGATCTAGTTCTCCTAGATATGAATTGCCTAAGATACCGGAAGGTTATGTTATGGACAACGAGACAACTAGAGACTTTCTTGCTTGCAATGATAGGGATGATCTTAAGAAATTATTATGCAAACTGAAAGAAAAATCCTTGAATGCTAGAATGAAATGTGATCCTAAGTTTGCTACTTCACTTATCTTTGTTGATGATAAGGATTATGAATTCTCTGTCGACCCAGAGTTAATTACTTTGGTTGAATCTGATCCTTTCCATGGTTACGAAACTGAAACTCTTGTGGCACACCTTACTGAGTTGAATGACATAGCCACCCTTTTTGCTCATGATGAGAAAATACGCTACTATTATATCCTTAAGTTATGTATGTTCTCATTAAAGAGTGACGCTAAGACTTGGTATAATACTCGTGCTCCTGGTTGTGTGCGTAGTCCCCAGGATATGATTTACTCCCTCCGTCCAGGTGCATAGGGCATCTAAGAAGAGGCACTGTGATTTAGGCGCATAGAGATTGGGTGAGGTGAAAATTAAATGATCTATTTTATGGGCAGCTAGCGCGCCATTCAAACATGACAGCCAACCAACTTGCTTGTTAATAGGTGGATTGCATGCAAACACAATTAGTGCTCTTTGCATGCACGGGAAGATGGGTAGGCTATTTGCATGCACTGGACGTGCAGATTCATGTCCTATCTAGGTTTCGTCACATAATTAATTACTACCTCTTGCGAATTGACAATAGCGACTTACACTCTTGGAAAGCTTGAATTCTCTAAGATACCCTACGCACATGGACGGAGGGAGTACTATTTCTATGAAAAATATTTTCCTGCTCATAAGAAACAAGTTGCCTTACAGGAAATATTTAACTTTGTGCAAATTAAAGAAGAGAGTCTCCCCACAAGCTTGGGGGAGGCTTTTCCAATTGCTTAATGCTTTGCGTGATCATCCTCTTAAGAAAAATGAAATACTTGATATATTCTATAATGGAATAACCGATGCTTCTAGGGACTTCCTAGATAGTTGTGTTGGTTGTGTTTTCAGGGAACGAACTGTTGAACAAGCTGAAGAATTATTGAATAACATATTGAAAAATTATGATGATTGGACTCTTCCAGAACCACCGCTTAAACCTACTCCGAAGAAGAGAGGTATCTTATATCTCAGTCCCGAAGATATGTAAGAGGCAAAGAAATCTATGAAGGAAAAATGTATTAAAGCTGAGGATGTGAAAAATTTACCTCCTATTGAAGAGATACATGGAGTTGACACACCACCACCCAAGTTGGTAGAGGTAAACTCTCTAATGAAATTCAATGATAATGACAATCCTTATAATATGCATCCTAGTTAATGCCTTTATGAGTTTGATAATTAAATTGGGAAGCGAGATCACTTCAATGCGAATGTTATGAAACAATTGAAATACAATTCTGATATGATTGCTCGCTTGAGTGATTTGTTATTTAGAATCTCAAATGATGTTAGAGGTGTAGGAAAGTATGCCTCTATGGTTCAAACTCAATTAGAACAAGTTGCTAAATCTCAAAGAGAGTTGCTAGATGAAATGGATAATAATATCAATGATCATGATGTCAGAGTAATGACTAGAGGAGGTAGAATGACTCAGGAACCACTTTATCCTGAGGGACACCCAAAAAGAATTGAACAAGAATCTCAAAGAATCAACACTGATACACCTAGTCCTTCTAAAAGGAAGAAGAAGAAGAAGAAAAATGATAGGACTTTGCATACTCTAGTGATCCTGAAATAGAAAAACCTCCTGAAAATGATAATGATGTATCTATTTCAGATGTTGAAACTCAATCTGGTAATGAGAACTCACCTACTGATAGTAAAAAACATAATGATGAGGTTCATGAAGACACTCAAACAAATAACAAAGAACCAGACATTGATGTTGAAATAGAACCAACTGTTGATCTTGATAACCCACAACCTAAAAATAAAAGATATGATAAATAGACTTTGTTGCTATAAAACAAGGTAAGGAAAGAGAACCATGGGTTCAAAAAACCATGCCCTTTCCACTTGAATCAACTAAGAAAAAGGATGATGAAGAATTTGAACGCTTTGCTGAAATGCTTAGGCCAGTCTATTTGCGCACTCACTTGACTGATATTTTAAAGATGGCCCCTTATGCAAAGTACATGAAAGACATCATCTCTAATAAAAGAAAGATACCCGAAGCTGAAATCTCCACTGTGCTTGCTAATTACTCTTTTAAGGATGGTGTACCTAAAAAACTTGGAGATCCGGGAATACCAACTATACCTTGCTCCATAAAAAGAAATTATGTGAGAACTGCTTTGTGTGATTTAGGGGCTGGTGTTAGTGTTATGTCTTTCTCTTTATATAAAGACTTGATTTAAATAAACTTACACCTACTGAAATATCTTTGCAAATGGCTGACAAATCAGCTGCCATACCTATCGGTATTTGTGAGGATGTGCCCATTGTTGTTGCAAATGTTACTATCTTAACTGACTTTGTTATACTTGAGACACCCGAGGAGGACAACATGTCAATTGTCCTTGGTAGACCCTTCTTGAATACTGCAAGGGTTGTTATTGATTGCAATAAAAGCAAGGTCACTTTTCATATCAATGGTAATGACCATATGGTGCACTTTCCGAAGAAATAATTCCAAGTGAATGGTGTTAATGTTATTGAAAAATCTCCGACACTCATTATTGGAAGTTTTCAAGTATTTCTACCTACTGCCAAAAAGAAATGTGAAATGCTTATTGTTGGGAACATGCATATCCCCGTTGAGGTAACTTGGTGTTTTACGAAAGTTCTTCGGTTTCATGCTAATCGAAAGTGGTTGTTAATAAGACTTGATCAACCTTATTAATGGATCATTTTTAGAGGTATGAAATTGATGAATATAGTGAGCACTGCCTTCTATCTTTACCTTTTGTTTTCTTTTTTTCTTAGTTAAATAAAATAAAATGCTATGTTTTGTCTGTTTTCTGAATTTCCCGTGGAATAAAAAAATAACCAAAAATAAAAGTTCTCAGAATGTTGTGAAAATTTAATATGATTTTTTCTGAATATTTAAGAATTTTTGATGCAAATAACATCAGAGGGGGGGTACACCAGGTGGGCACAACCCACCTGGGCGCGCCAGCACCCCCAAGCGCATCCTGGTTGGTTGTGGTCCCCACGTTGCCCCCCTCACTTATATCTTTAGCCCATGTCATCACATAACTCCATAAACAATTCACCATTGCTCTCTCTGTCTTGTGTTCTTGCTCTCAAACTGGGGGATTTCGATCTCTTTGCTCGAAGCTCCATTTTTGAAACTGTTTTGGGGGATTGCTTCTTGGTATGTGACTCCTCCATTGGTCCAATTCATTTTTGCTTTAGTGGTTTATATTTTGAATAATTAGCTACTCTTGGTGCTGTTGTAGATGAGCTTGCATGCTGAATTCTTAGAGTTCTAAGTAGTTTGAATGCTTGATATGGCCTCTATGCATCCCTATGAGTAGTTGCTATTAATCTTGTGAAGTTTTGTTGACAAAATTTTGTGGACTAAAAATTTCAGAATTCTATTCATACGAAAAAGATGAGTTTCTTTAGGAAGTTTGCTTCCAAGAAGAACTCCAAGGGGGCTATTGGGGAGTCATCGGACAATGATCTCCACACCCAGAGAATGGAGGAGGTGCGCCCGTGCGAATGGCCGCACAACCCATTCATCGATGGAGCTGGAATCCGTCACGAGTTTGCACAATTTGCTGCTAATGGCCGGCCTCACCGACTTCATCGCAGCTAAGTGTGAACAGTGTCATCTCCTCACAAATTCCTTTGTGCAAAGTTTCCATTTTTTGAGTAGGAATAATCCCCTTGAGGTGCAGTTTAATTTATATGTTGAACCCCGTCAGATACCACTTACTGAATTTTGCAATATATGCTTGATCCCTTCTGACGGGGAAATAAGGGAGCCTAGGCCTGCAGAGTTCGAGGGCTTTTATCGTACTTTGTTAGTGGGAGATGAGAGAGGGGTGTCGAGTGCCACTATCACTAGCTTGCATTTTCCTTCTGTGCATTATTTTGCTCTATTCATTGCAAAGTGTTTACTTGCTAGAGAGAAGGTTGGTGCACTTAGTGCCCCAAATTTCATTGTCTTATATCGTGCACTACATGGCAATGACACTTATAGCTTAGGATCTACTGTGGCACGTCGCCTTCACCTTAATAGGTCCAAGGGTAAAATTCATGGCGGTATTTATGCTACTCACTTAGCGAGTCACTTTAACGTTCAGATACGCCAGCATGATTATCCCTTGCCCAAGGTTTACTTAGATCGCCAGGCTATGGCACACCATCAGTTTATTGATGGTGAGAACACTACTATTGATATTCCTTACAACCTTGTTTTTAGTGTGATTACTCATGATATTATTTCGTTGCCTGCACCTACTTTGTTTGATTCTATTGCCAGGGCGAATACAGAACTAAGTCAGAGGATATCGTCGCCTACAAGAACAACCGGGTGGCGGCAGACGAGGAGCCTTAGGAGTGGGACGCTTAGGTGCCCGCTCCACAGCACTTCAATGTAGGACCTGATGGCTACTTCGAGTGGTGATTACCAGGCTAGGACAAAAGCCAAAGCTTGGGGGAGTATGTATGCCCATCGACATTACATTCATGTTTATACATTTCATTCCAGTTGTCGGTGTCCACACTTTTTCATTGTATTACCCATGGTAGATTTATTTTTCTTGCTTTCTTCTTGTGTGTTTGAAAAACTTTGAGAAAATACAAAAATATTTCCTGCTTCTTTTTGGTTTTTCTTTCTAGTTTAGTTAGTTGTAGTATTAAAAGAAAACCCAAAAAATATTTCCTCGTTCTTCTTTTGCTTATTGGGAGCTTTCCCGTGTAAATAGTTTTTCTTGTTTTTGTTTTTCTTTTCTTCAATTTGTTTTCTTCAAGAAAAACTAAAAACTCCAAAAATATTTCAGAGTGTTTCTCTGAATTTCTTTTCCTTTTATTGAGTCATACCGAGGAGAAGGCCACAATGAAAATGTTGAGTGGCTCTCATATGCATTATAGTTGATCTAACAAAAGAGCTCAAATTACCTTGTCTTCTCCTTTGAATAAAATGTTTGCAGATTCCAGCTTAGTCCATGGCACTCTTGCACTATTATCATTTTCATATCGTTCGTTCGTGCAAGTGAAAGGCAATAATGACGATATTTGGGAACTGGTTGTGGCAGAGAGAAACGAGTATGAACTCAACGTGTTCTTTTTTTGTAAATATGTTTAACCTACTATCCATGATTCAGCCTATTATGATCAAACATGTTTGCAATGACAATTAGAGATTATAGTTTCTCATGACATGCTTAAGTAGCTAGGAGTGGATAATGATTTATCTTGGATGTCAACATTGCGTTAAAATAATTGTGATGTAGTATGATGATATGGTATCCTCCTCTGAACGTTCGAGTGGGTTGACTTGGCACATGTTCATGCATGTAGTTAAATCAAAACCAACATAGCCTTTATGATACTTATGTTCATGGTGTCCATATCCTACTCATGCTAGTATCCAATGTTACTTATGCATAATGCATGTTCATGACCGTTTTCGCTCTCTAGATGGCCGCTTCTCAAACTATTTGCTAGTCTTCGCCTGTACCAAGCGGGAATACTGCCTGTGCATCAAAATCCTAAAACTCAAGTTATTCCGGATGAGCCCACCATACCTACCTATACGCGGTATTACCCCGCTATTCCAAGTAAATTTGCATGTGCCACCTCTAAAAACTTCAAATAAATATCTTTTTTGTGTGCCTGGATTATTCATAGAGCAACAGGAGGTAGTCAGTATCTTACATGCTAAGCGGGTTATTCTGATGATGAGTGTTTATTCACTCGTCCTTGCACGAGAGGGGCGGTAATGGGGATTCCCAGTCCTGAATTCAAAATTGCAAATAATTAACCAAAACTCCCCCAGGACTGTTGTTGGTATGGACGGTACCCGTGGATTCGGTTAGCCGTGGAGTGTGTTTGTTGGTGGAGGGGGAGTAAACCTTTACTTTTTATCGCTTGGGAACCACCACTAATGTGTTTAGCATGGAAGATACCGATAACTAATGGTCGCGAAGTAAACAAGAAGGGTGCATTTCTCAAAATTTCATTTACCTCTGTTTTTAAAAAAAAACTGAGCTCTTGCACCGCTATAAATCACTGCTTCCCTTTGTGAAGGGACTATCTATTTACTTTTATGTTGTGTCATCACTTTCTCAAATAAGCGCCAGACATGAGAGCACTATTGTCATCCTCATGCATTGTGTATAGCTAATGCTGGGTGCATCATGACTGGATCTTTTCTACCATGAATTACAATGTTTAGTCGCTGCTTGAACTTTGGAGGTGCTCTGCATTTATATTTTGCGGTCTCAGAAAGGGCTAGCGAGATACCACTATTGTCATGTTATATCATGGTTGTTTTGAAAGTGTTGTCATTTGAGATATCTTATTATTGCTCGCTAGTTGATTATGTCATCGATATGAGTTAATATAATTTTTAAGAGTCATTGTCAACATGGTTAGTCATGATCTTTGCTGAAAATCTAGGTGCTAGTTAAGCTTATTTATGTAAACAAGAACAAAAGAGTTCGTAAAAGTTTTTTTCTTTTTCACTTTTAGTTTATCAACTGAATTGCTTGAGGACAAACAAGGTTTTAAGCTTGGGGAAGTTGATACGTCTCCGTCATATCTACTTTTCCTAATGTTTTTCCTCTTATTTCGGACTCTAATTTGCATGATTTGAATGAATCTAACCCGGACTAACGTTGTTTTCAGCATAACTACCATGGTGTTGTTTTTTGTGCAGAAATAAAAGTTCTCGGATTGGAACAAAACTTTGTGAGGATTTTTTATATAATAAAAGATAATTACTGGAGCGAAGAACCACCGGAGGGAGGGAACCTGGGTGGGCACAACCCACCAGGGCGCCCCCCCCTCCTGGCGCACCCAGGTGGGTTGTCCCCACCTGGTGGCCCCGCTGACCCTATTTCCGACGCTACAAATTCACATTTTCAGAGAAAAATCAGGGAGAAAGAATTATCGTGTTTCACATGATGGAGCCACCACCACCTCCTGTTCTTCATTGGGAGGCCAGATCTGGAGTCCGTTTGGGGCTCCGGAGAGGGGGATCTTCGATCTTCGTCATCACCAACCCTTCTCCAATCCATGATGCTCCCCACCGGGAGTGAGTAATTCCTTCGTAGGCTTGCTGGTCGGTGAGGATTTGGATGAGATTCATCATTTAATCGAGTTAGTTTTGTTAGGGCTTGATCCCTAGTATCCATTTATGTTCTGAGATTGATGTTGCTATGACTTTTCCATGCTTAATGCTCGTCGCTTTAGGCATGGGTGCCATGATTTCATATCTGAACCGCTTATGTTATCACCATTATATCTATGTTCTAGATCCGATCTTGCAAGTTATATTCACCTATTACGTGTTATGATCCGCAAACCCCGGACTGACAGAAGTCGGGATACTTTCCGGTGATGACCGTAATTTGAGGAGTTCATGTATTCACTATGTGTTAATGCTTTGTTTTGGTTCTCTATTAAAAGGAGGCCTTAATATCTCCCAGTTTCCATATGGACCCCGCTGCGACGGGAGGGTAGGACAAAAGATGTCATGCAAGTTCTTTCCATAAGCACGTATGACTATTTACGAAATACATGCCTACATTATATTTATGAACTGGAGCTAGTGTCGTATCGCCCTAGGTTATGATTGTTATATGATATCATCCAACGAATTCACCGATCCAATGCATATGAATTTCTCTTATATTTTTTTGGTAAGTTACTACTGCTACTGTTACTCTTGCTACAAAATCATTGCTATCACTGTTACTGTTACTATTGTTGTTGCTACTACTATCAAACTATCATACTATTTTTCTACTGATCACTTTGTTGTAGATAATTAATCTCCAGGTATGGTTGAATTGACAACTCAGCCGTTAGTACTTGCAAATATTCTTTGGCTTCCCTTGTGTCGAATCAATAAATTTGGGTTGAATACTCTACCCTCGAAAATTGTTGTGATCCCCTATACTTGTGGGTTATCAGGGCGGAATTGGTTTCTCTGTCAGTGTGCCTGTTTAATGGCGGCAGGCGGACGAACGGACATCTCGTTTGAATGCGGTTGACATCCCTCCCGCCCCGTCCAGTAACGCCTCTCCAGCATCAAACATGCGCGGATAACAGGGACCCGGTGCGGGCAGTGCTCTCGGCCAGCGAGTCGCTTCAGTGTCGACGCCAGTGAGAGGTCACTTCCACTCTGGACCAGTTTCAATGCGCAGCTGTCGCTCTAGAATGACATGAATGCGGGAAACCGCTTGGGACGAGAATGTACGCGGGCAAGGAAGAGGGTTTTGGTCGGGCATGGTTGTCGGACGTGTGTGTGTGACAGCGGTCCAGACCCCCGCAAAGCCCCCCGGTTTGCTTCTGGTTCGTAGGGAAAAGGATGTCTGAACCGGCCCACGGACGGATACGGGACCATGTTAGATGGCAAAACACGTCCGGACCTTGCGGTCCGGATGGATGCGAGCGGTTTGAGGGTCCGTGTTGGAGATTCCCTTATTACAACGCAGGCTAGGCAAACAACATTTACACACCATTTTCTTTTCTTTTTTGCGAGAAACTTCCAATCTATTCAGCTTCAATTATGGCAGTAAAAGAACAACAGAGGTAATACAAATTACAACCAAGTCTGTGGACCACCTAGTGAAGACTATAAGCACTAGAGCGAGCCGAAGGCACGCCGCCGTCGTCGCCCCTCCCTCACTAGAGCCGGGCAAACTTTTTGTAGTAGATAGTCGGGAAGTCGTCATGCTAAGGACCCATAGGACCAGCGCCCCAAAGCAACAACCATCGCCGATGAAGAAAGTCCTAGATCAGAAGGATCAAGCGAAGATCGGATCCAAACAGATCCTCAGAAGACCAACACTTGAATCTCGCGAGACCCGACAGAGACGTACCTCCACACGCCCTTCGATAATTCTAGACGCACCATCGGGGCGGGGATAGAACGTGGGAGATATTATTCCTACTAAGGTACACTGTCGTCGCCACACAACCCCAACCAACACACTGAATCTAACAAGAACGAGAACGAGATGTCGGGATCCCTCCCACC
>NC_041393.1:205942959-205951859 GCF_002162155.2 Triticum dicoccoides
ATCCTCCGCAGCTCCATGGCCCAGACGCCATCAAAGATGGGACAGACACGCGCACACACCGTTTTCTTACTGACAATGTTGTTTGGAGTTTGTTTGAACCAACTCTCTTGGTTGATAAGGCTGGTCACAGTGATCTAAGTAGTGGATAGCGTCATATATGTAATAACATATAGACATTCGTTTATTATTTTTTAGAGTTATTTTTTATTAAAAAATAATATGTGATGTTAACATATTATGTTACTCTATTTATCTCTCTCATCTTTAATTATTTGGCACATCGTCTTTTTTGCCCATATGACATGCATGTTACTATCTATATTGCTCCCAATGAGTAGTTAACCAATAATGAGACCTTCACTGGCAGAGTGCACAATGAAGACGTATGTGCTTCATTCTCCTATTGCAGGCCGCAAAGTCTCTTTTACCGGTGGCGGGATGTATCGCCACTGCACCCACCACACAATGCCTTTAAGATCCGTGTAGTTTTTGTCCTACTCCATAAGTATAGCTATGTATTGTCCAACTCCATCTTCGTATCTCAACATTTAAGTCAAATCAGTGGTCCCCTCCATCCCATCCACGCATGCATGACACATATTGGGCGTGCTTGGTTTCATGCATAGCCTCACGCTGCATCGTATCCACCATCCTGGGCGAGTCTAGCCTGGCTAAGCCGATGCAAAAACGGGTAGAGATGTATGTTTGGTTGTGTGTATGATATTGGGCAGGCCAATGTGAGATGGTGTTTGGAAGTCTGTATGTGAAATTGGTGAGCTCCTGCACCACCAGCGCCCCATGGCGCCGCTGCGACCACCGGCGGTCGGGCCGAGCCGGCACAGGCATGCCTCCTCCTCCAACACAGCTCTTGCAAGCACGCACATCCAGGTACCGGCGAGTAGAGGAGCATGGACGTTCGGTGACGGGCTCGCAACGGATGATGGAGCTCGAACCGGTGGCGAAAGAGGGAGGTAGGATGGCGGGGTTGAGACGGGCGAGGGGGCTTTGCCAGTTGCGGAGGTGGTAGCTCTGACCGGCGGCGCAAGAAGAAGCTCCGGACAGCGGCCGCAGCGATTGATTTGTTTCCTCGATCCGATCTGTGAGTAGAGGAAAGAGAGTTGAGGTGGCAGTTTTGAAGTAATTCTAGACAATAGTAGGGTCATTCTCGTATACCGCTTCGCTTTAAGTGGAAGCGCGGGTGCAAGCGCGAGGCTGCATCGTAGGAACGCTCAATTTCTGCGTTCCTCTCAGCCTGGCTGGGAGGCCTACTTTTGCATCAGTTGGGCCAGGCTGAGAAGGTCGCACAAGACACCAAACAGGCCAGCTTTTGCATGCCTGGTGTGATGCAGGTGCGAGCAAAGAAACCAAACACGCTCATTATCTCTCCTCCCCAGCATGCATAACACGGGCACAATCGCTCTCATCTCTCCCTCACTAAATTCATGTCCTTTTATTTCTCTTTAGATAAATTCAATCATTCGTATCTTTTAAGCTACAAATTTATTTTTGAAACTTTTTATATATTTGAATTCCTAGCGACGAGACTTTCGAACAAGACCAATTTTTAATGCATTTAAACTAGTTTCAATTTTACCGTTTCAAACAGATTTATGTTGTCAGAACTATGTTAAAAATCCGTGTATTGAAATAAGTGAAATTATTTTAGAATTCAGTGAAATCCAGTTTTGAAACGACTGAAATTGTTAAAAAATGATAGTTGTTTTGAAATAAGTGAAATAACCTTTCTATAATAAGTGAAATTGTTTTCTTGAAATGGGTGAAATCTTTTTTTTCATACACATGACAGATATTCCGGTTTGAAATACGTGAAACTTGTTATTTCAAAGTTTTGAAACTAGTTATTTGATACAAGTGAAATATGTGTTTTAAAATGAACAAACTCACTTTTCCAAAATATGCTTTTTCTGAGTGAAATCTGTATTTTCAAACGACTAAAACTTGTTTTCTTAATTGTGTGAAATTATTTTCTCTAAATTGAGTGAAATCAGTTATTTCAAATAAGTGAAATCAGTTTATTTAAGATACGTGAACCAAGTGTTTTTGTAATGAGTGAAACCTTTTTTTAACTCATGAAAAATAAATTTCTCAAAGGAGTGAAATGTGCCTTTTCAAATTAGTGAAATACTTTTCTGACAGAAGTGAAATACATTTTTTCTGAATTAAGTGAAATAGGTTTTTCGAATTGAGTGAAACTAATTTGATGAAATAACTGAAATCATTGTTTGAATGATTGAAATATTTTCTTGAAATGAATGAAATATAATTTCTGAAACGAGCAAAATCTATTTTATGAACTTGTTTTTTCAATTGAGTGAAATCGGCTTCTTTAAAGAACTGCAATGAGTTATTCAAAACGAGTGAAATCAAATGAGTGAAGTTAGTTTGTGATTTTCTTTTGAAACCATAGATAACACTTATATGAAATAGTGAAACCTTTTAATGTTTTATGAAACTGATTTCGCAGATAATTGAAATATATGCAAAAAAATGTAGTTCAAATATATCAAAAATTGATCTTGTTCTGAAGGTCTTCACACCATGAGTTCAAATATATAAAAAGTTTTAATAATGAACTTTTGGTTCAAAAGATATGAATCATTAAAAATCTGAAAATGAAAATAAAATGCATGTTCAGTGTATGTGGAGATAGAATATTTTAACATGCATGCAATGATACAACGTTGTGCTTCGATTGACACATTCTCTCTCTCCTAACAAAAGTTGAAATGACATGCAAAGGGCCCACATGTATTCCATTTGTATTCCATTAACTTGTTCTATACCTTAAATAGCTGCACGAATCCCTAAAATTGCATGGATGGCTGATTCTCCACCGGTACATCCCGCCACCAGTAAAAAAAAACTTAGCCGTATTGCAGGCATTGCTTTCTCCCTTCATTCTCTTCAGTAGTCGAATGCAGCGCTTTCCAAGATTTGAGACTCTAGAAATACCCTTCTCTTCAGGAATGTAGTGCATGCCCCTTCAGTAACCATTAGAAACATTGTATCGGACTTTTACTTTGCGGTTATTCAGATTTAAATGCTAGTCAGAAGGTGTCTTCCCAGCACTACCTTGCCTTGTGCTCTCGCACATCTCTGTGACTTTGCCCATGTGGCACTTTGAGTGATATATTTAGCTGGGACCCTCTCTCCCCCGATGATTGTTCAAAAAAAAATCGATCGCTCTTGTGTGCCGATTGACCATTGGTTCCCGTGTTGTCTTTTCTGGTATTATATTATCATGTGCTCTTGAGTGGTAATTATGGTGGAGACTTGCATTATCTTCACACAGTAATAGTGTCCATTTCATAAGGAAAACACATGACATTTTTCACTTCCACGAACTCTTCTCAAGTAGCATAAACAAAGGCACAGCAACAACTGATTTATGCTTCTTTTTTCGAATACGCACGAATGTGCGTATCATTCATTCACAACTTATTTATGCATCGCATCATCGAATTTGAACACGGATACATGTTCATGCGAGTATGTAATTCAGCTCTCCAGTAGAAGACCTCTGTAGCCATCAAATTAAAGAGATGCAATCACGCGTCAGAAGGCGAGACCAGAACCTCTGAGCTTCTCTTGAACGATGTCGTCCAGCTTCTTTGCCATCTCCTCAGTCAGAGTTATTTACCCAAAACCACCACACTTGGAGCTAGGGTAACAACTTAGTACCACATACGAGGCAGGGCACAAAAAACCACCAGAATTGCACCTAATACGTAACGCAGAGCACTGATTCTCGAATTTGTTCGCGAACACAGCGGATCTGATCGGTTGGGCCCACCTGTCAGGCTGATGTGGCATGTCTATATGTACAAATTGCTGAGGTGGATGCGGGTCCAACTGTCAGCCCCCACACACTTCTTCCTCCTCCCATCTCTGCCCTTTTCTCCGTACAAATTGCAGAGTCAACGCGAGCATGATTTCCTGCACTCGGCTGCGACGCCGCCCAATCCAGCGAGGGAGCCATCGAGGCGCATCCTCACAGCTCCGGTCGTCAGATCCCATCGTTTGCCTTCTTGCCCTCCAGATCCTCGCCTCCCTTCGCCGGACCCCACGGATCCTCCCAACTAGTCAGCTGCCGCGCCGTTCTTCTTCTGCTCCGGCGTCCACGTACAGCGGCTGTGCTATCGTGGAGAGCAGCACGCTCCCTCCCGTGACCAGGTATGGTGCAGGAAGTCGCGTCCGCGGCCTACACGGGAGCGCCGGTGACCGAGTGCTGGAGCTGTTGTGCTGCGGTGCACGGCGGCGCCGGCGCCGCCATACCTAGGCACGCCGTACCTTGGCCCGTGCGAGCACGGGCGTGGCCATGGTGCTCCATAACGCACGCGCGGCCAAGGCCTCCTCGCGGGCGTCGCGAGCACGGGCGCGGCCATGGTGCTCTTCCACGGCGTTGTGCGAGTTACCGTCAGAAACTTGCCGGATCCAGGCGTGGTAGAGGGCTGGGGCGGCGCGGTGAGGTGGAGTTCATCCATGGCGGTCGGCATGGCAGCTGGCTCTCGTTTGATAGAGAGATCAGGGAGGAAGGAGGGGGAAGGAAAAGAAAGGAGCGGCGAGGGGAACTCCAGCGGCTGGCCACGGCGGCCAGGTCTTGGATGACCAGCAAGGGCGGCGAGCTGTGCCGGCGGCGTGCAGGAAGAAATGCCCATTACCTGTTTGTTGAAACGCCCAGGAAGAAAATCCACACGAGAAAAAGAAAAAAAATAGAAAAGAGATAAACACTTGAGTCATTTACAGGTGGGACCCTTGTCCAACTCAGCATATTGTCCATACAAGCAAGCCACATCAGCCTGACAGGTGGACCCAACTTGTCAGTTTTGCTGTTTTCGCGTGCTTATCAGACAATCAGTGCTCTTCGTTAGTCATTAGGCACAAAGTTGATGGTTTTTTATGTCCTGTCTGAAAAGTGGTACTAAGTTATTACCCTAACCCAAGTGTGATGGTTTTGGATAAATAACTCCCTCGGTCAAGTGTGCCTTCCAGTCCCCCACCTTCCCAGCCCGGAAGTAGGACGAATTCTCCATGGGCAACCCACCAATCCGATCGGACACTCCTGAAGAGTTGACCGGCAGGCTCTTCAAATTCTCGAAGCTACACAGGGCCACGACCTCCTCCACGGCTCCGCCGCTAACCTCCTCCACGGTGAACGGGACGCGGAGGAACTCGGCGAGCATCTTGACGTGCTTGCCTGCGTCGGCCATCATGTCGTCGTACTTGAGGAAGAGGACCCTGTCGGGCTCCGCCACGCTCTGCTCCCAGTACCCGCGGACGTGGTCCCAGAGAGGACCGTACAGAGAGAACCCCTCGCAGAAGAGCTCGAAGGTGGCGTCCATGTCGAGGGAGAAGTCGGCGCTCACCTTGTTCATGTAGTGCCAGCTGGAAACGAACACGTCCTTGGGCTCCCGGCACAGGTACACGACGCGGCAGCCGAGGGCGGAGATGCGCGGGGGCAGCAGCGACGGCGGCATGTGGGTGGAGAGGAGCCTCGGGGAGGGGAGCTTGTCAAGGACGGCGACCGGGTGGACGTCGCGATGGACGCCGGAGGGTGGGTGGTGAGCAGCGGGTGGGCGCCGGAGCCGACGGGGTGGCGGGAGCGGTTGGCGACGGCGAAGGCGAGCGCCTTGAGCCAGGTGGTGCCGCACTTCGGGAAGGTGGCGAGGACGACGTCGTCGGGGCGCGGCGCAAACTCGGACTGCAGGAGCGTGATGCTCGTCACGGCCCGGGGTGTGAGCCAGCAGCCTCGGTAGAGGAAGAATGGCTTCCACATTCCTTCCTTCTTCGGGAGCGTGGACAGGAGCTGCCCGTCTCCTTCCTCTGCGGCGTCATGGTTGTTCTCGGCCATGGCGGATGAGGCACGCAGTTAGCTAGAGTGACCGAGCAGGTGCGACCTTGCTCGGTATATATGGCAATGCATGTGTGGAGGGAGAGAGTAATGATGCAGACATATAAAATGTATTTTTAGCACCTAATGTACTTTCATTAGTTTGCATGTGCGGTGAGATGTCTCGTCCTCGTGGTCATGGGTTACGTACCACGTTCTCTGGCAACCAAGGGAATTACAAGAGCATCCCCAGCAGATGATCCCAATTCACCCCAATAGGTTGAGACTACTAATATCACGTTCTGAATTATTATGAGAGTTGCTTTTGCAGCTCTTCATTATTGCAATGTCGAATTCCAGCAGCGGAACATGTCCTGAGCCATTAATCCCGGCACGCTACCGGAGCAACCTTGGCCGTGGTGGTGGCCAGCAAGCTCGCCTGCGCGGGCCAGGACAGGCTTTCATGGAACTCGAGCATGAGACCAGCAGAAACCTACATTCAGGAGGTGCGTTGACCATATTGGCTTGAAACGCTGGAATCAGCTCGTTGATATGGTCAAACAACATCCCCCGAGAGAGGAAACAGATACCCCAATTTGGGGTTTAGAACCAAGTGGGATTTTTTCAGTTAAATCTTTCTATAAACAGATCAATTTTGGAGGGGTGGTTTCGAATATTAGTCCTAAAATGTGGAAAAATTTATGTCCACAGAATATTCATGTATTCTTGTGGCTGTGTGTTCATAACAAGATACTAACTAGAGATAACCTTGCGAAGAGAAGGGAAGTGGAAGATCCTTCATGCTTATTCTGTGCAGAACCTGAAACTGTTCAACACTTGTTGTTTGATTGTGTGGTGGCCCAACAAGTGTGGAATGGGTAGGAAGAAACAAAGCTGATCCTGCTCTCGCATTCAGCGCAGGAGGTGGGCGCTGTTTAGGGACATTGCTTGAGGCTTCCGTCTGATACATTCTGCGTTGGATCAATGGAGGTGCCGACCTCCCAGAAGGGGGTGGTGGTTTGGGGTGCTGCTCACCGGCGGAGCCGGCCACCCTCCCCGTCGCCATTGTTGCGCTCCCCGACAAGAGGCGCATGGAGGAGGCCCCCACATGCCAGCGACTTGGATGTACAAGGCCCAGTGATCAGAGAGGGAAAGTTGGGAAAAGCGAGTCAACAGGTGAAGGCGCTTTCTCAAAATCCGCTTCCGCGGTGGGCTGCGAAAAAGGATAAAATCTCAGCTAGGGCTCGTCGCCGCCGGGGAGATCTCTCTAATTTGGTATGGGTGCGGAAGGATCTGTTCCAGTCAGGCGTGTTCTCGGTGGATGATTGTCATCCTGTGGGGCGGACTGATTGGCTGCCAAATCCTAAGTTCTTCAAATTCTCTAGGGATTTCTGGGGGAGACGTGAAGGAAGAGTTCCTTACGCGGCGATCGTGAAGAAGATGGCAGGCGCAGGAGGGCAAGGATCCAGAGGAGGGAGATACGGTGCGGGGAGGGGGAGGAATGAAGGAGGGTGTATAATTCCCCCTACGGCGCAGGGTGCTGAACCAGCTGCTCATCCGCCTCCTCCAGTCCGCCAGGTGACCCCCGTCAGATCTAATCCTCCTGTCTCCATTTTTGCCAAACCTCCAATTGTTCCCTTGGCTGCGGCACCACCGATGATGAATCACGGGGCGCAGATGTACCCTCAGTATGGGGGGGTGGAACCCGCACTTTGCTCCTATGGGTCCCTGGGTGCCACAGCCGCAGTATCCATACCAGTTCATCCCCCCGCCTGCAGGGCACCCGGCAAGCTTTCTTGCGCCAATGCAGAGCAGTGGGAGTCAAGCAGGTAGCAGTGGGCAGGCTGGCGCAGGCAAGAGCAAGAAGAAGCCGAAGAAACCTACTGGAAAGACTGAACAGAGGAAAACTGATGAGACGGATCAAAGTTCAGATTCCGGTGAACCTTTTCGCATAGATCCTAAGTATGCAGGTGCCATATGCTACAACTGCGGTCTGCCTAGTCACTTCGTGGGGATGTGCTCTGTCCCAAAAATTTGTTTCATCTGCAGAAACCCTGGTCAACGTATGGATGTCTGTCCAACTTGGTATAAAGCCTATCCTTTCAGCCAGTACTTGGGCAGTGCAAACAGTGGTCTGGGATTCTACCACATTGAGACTGGGGAAAAGAGTGATGCTGATTGGCTCAACTTTGGTAATGTTGGGCTAGTTTTTGTTCAGGAGGGTGAGATCAGTGCCAAGGAGCTGGAGAAATGCTTTACTGATATGTGGAAGACTAACTGGCCATGGCAAATCAGAGCTTATGATGAGAAACAATATTTGGTCAGATTTCCACCCAACAAAAAGATCCAGGACCTGGTTGAATATCCATCCATCAATATCAAGAAGAAAGGGGTGACCATCCTGTTTAGGGATTGGAATGGAGAGCACCCAGCCTATGACAGTCTACAGGAAATATGGATTGAAATTGGAGGACTCCCACCTAAGTGGTGCTCTTGGAATGTAATTGCTCAGATTACATCCTCTCTGGGTTTCTTATTGAATGTTGACTCGCATGGCATTTTCAGGAGTTTTTATGAGAAGGTTAGAGTCCAAGTAGCTGTCAGAGATCCCACAAAAATTCCTGAGGATAGAATTTTTGAATTCTGTCAAGATTTATTTCTGCTGACCTTCAGAGTGGAGGATGATACTCTTATGGCCTCACCACATGACCCCAGTGATCCTGGTGAAGATGATCAAGCTGAACAAGATAAAGAGGAGGATGAGGAAATTGAGGATGATGACCTTCTCGGTGAATAAATGAGGAGAGGACATGAAAGTGGAAAGACACCTGCACCTGATGGTAGACCCACCCCCACAACAAGAGGGACAGGAAATACTCTGGCCCTTGTTACCCCTGCTCCTACAGCTGACATGGAGAAAATCTTTGTGAAAAAAGGACAAGGTGCTCCACTTGCCAAAAGCTATCTGGAGGTAGCTAAGAAAAAACCTGCTTTGAACGTCTCTGGACCTTTGCTAGCTCAGTTTGAAGAGGCAGTGGATTGTAAAGGA
>NC_041393.1:205952213-206056899 GCF_002162155.2 Triticum dicoccoides
AGGATCCAGAGAAGTGGGGTACCCAGCCTAAAGAAAGCTCAGGAGCTGAAACAAATCCAAAATCTGGAAGTACCAAAAGGTAAGAAAAATCCTGGTTTTAAGAATTCTTTTAGTTGCTTAGATGATAATGTACTGGCTAACATAGCTGATAAAGCTGGGGTGATCCTTGGTAAGGATCCAACTCAAATCACTGGTAATATTAAGATCATCAAGCAGCTGGAAGATGCTAGATTAGATAAATTCCATCAGGACAACCCTGACATGTTTCTACCACCTAACATTGATGTTAGTTGGGAGGATTTTGTTCATGGTGAGAAACCTGATTTAAATTTTGATTTCCCTTCTTCTAGTACTCACATTAGTGAGATACAGGAGACTGATCATCCTTGGCTTGAGGTGAGCAGTAAAAAAGGGAGTAGATCTAGGAGGAAAATTTATTTCCCTGATAAATGATAGGGTTATTTTGGAATGCTAGGGGCCTAAATGGGCCTCATAAGAGCTTGAGAGTGCAAGAGCTTATGAAAGCACACTGCCCTGATTTTGTATGTATTTCTGAAACAAAGAAAAATGATTTTACCTTGTCTCAACTGGAAGCTTTAGGCTCCAGGAATGATTTTCTTTGGAAATGGCTGCCTGCAGTGAATACAGCTGGAGGCATATTAGTTGGTCTTAAGGAGGATACCTTTGAGATCATAGCTTGTAACATACATAATTTTTGTGTTTCTTGCCTTCTTAAACATAGAAAGGACCTTAAAGAATGGAGACTTATCTCTGTTTATGGTTCTGCGTATGATGAAGGCAAGCTTGACTTTATTAATGAATTACACAATGTAGTAGTTGGGTGGAGTGGTCCCACAATTGTAGGTGGGGATTTTAATCTTATTAGAACTGCTGCTAAGAAATCAACTGGTGCTATTAATCATCACTGGGCTGATCTGTTCAATGAATGGATTAATAAATTCAGTCTGATAGAGATTAGCAATATTGGTAGGAGGTTTACTTGGGGTAACAATCAGGAGGATATGATTATGGCAACTCTGGACAGGGTCTTTGTAACTACTGACTGGGAAGCTATGTTCCCTGCAGTACATTTGAAGGCACTGCCTAGGGTGGCCAGTGATCACACACCTCTGCTGTTGGACTCTGGGGGTATACCTGCTGCTAAACATAAGATGTTTAGATTTGAAAAATGGTGGATTGGTATGGAAGGTTTTGATGAACTAGTTCACAAAACCTGGAATACCAAGTGTATACATACCAAAGCAATTGATATTTGGCAGTTTAAAATTAGGCTGTTAAGAAAGGTCCTTAAGAGCTGGAGTATTAATATAGAAGCTGCTAAGAATAGGCTTAAGCAGTCTCTAGTTGCTGAATATAATTGCTTGGATATAATGGTTGAAACTCAACCTTTATCCCCTATTTCTAAAGAGAGAATGAAAAAAAATTCAGGTGAGTTGCAGGACATATGGAGAAAGGAAGAAACTAAGGCCAGACAGAGATCTAGAGAGAGAGAAGTGTTGGAGGGGAAACTAAATACAGGCTATTTTCAAGCTGTTGCAAACCAGAAAAGAAGGAAAAAACAGATTGGAATGCTGGAGGGAGAGAATGGACCTGTTGAAGACCCTAAAGGTATCCTAGACCTTACTGTTCAGTTTTATAAAAAGCTTTTTGGCTTTACCCCTCAGCCTAATATTCATCTTAAGGAAGGGTTTTGGGGAGAGGATGGATTAGTTTCTAGGGCCCATAATGAAAAGCTTGATGCTCCTTTTTCTGAGGATGAAATCAAGACTGCTATCTTTGGCTCTTATGCTGAAGGGGCCCCAGGCCCAGATGGCTTCTCCTTCCTGTTTTATCAGCACTTTTGGGATTTGATTAAACTAGACTTGCTTGCTCTCTTTGCAGATTGGGAGAATGGAGAGCTTGATTTATATAGGCTTAATTTCTCCCTTCTTACTCTGGTTCCTAAAGAACCAAATGCTATTAGACTAGAAAGATTTAGACCTCTTGCCATGACTAATTGTAGTTTTAAAATCTTCTCTAAATGTTGTACTAATAGGTTTGGCCGAGTGTGTGATGATATTATTTTACAAAACCAAACTGCCTTTATGAAAGGGAGGTTCATTATGGAGAGTATAGTTGCTTCTCATGAGATTGTTCACTCTCTGGCCTCCTCTAGACTTCCTGGTTTTGTTTTTAAGCTAGACTATGAGAAAGCTTATGACATGATTAATAGAGATTTTCTTTTTGAAGTGCTATCCAGTAGAGGCTTTAGCCCCAAATGGATTGAGAGAATTAGGACTCTAATAGTTGATGGATCTATTGGTATCAGAGTTAATGACACCAATAGTGATTTCTTTATTACAGGTAAAGGGGTGAAACGGGGTGACCCTATTTCCCCTCTACTTTTTAATGTGGTGGCTGATGCATTCACTAGAATGTTAGTTGAAGCAGCCAGGCACAATTTGATTTCTGGTGTTTTTCCAAAAAACAAACCTTCTGGAGTTATCAGTATGCAGTATGCTGATGATACTCTCCTTTTCATGAGTAAGAATTTAGATCATGCCAAAAATCTCAAATGGCTCCTGTCATGCTTTGAGCAGATGTCTGGCATGAGAATTAACTTTCACAAATGTGACTTGGTTCCCATCAATGTAGATGGGGACGAAGCCCAAATTTTTGCCCAAGTTTTGGGTTGTAGATTAGGTGGGTTCCCCATTAAATATCTAGGTGCCCCTCTTCATTATACTAAGCTGAAGAGAGAAGATCTTCAACCCATGGTTGATAAGATTATTAAAAAAGCCTCTGGGTGGAGAGGACGTCTCTTATCCACAGGTAAGAGACGAGTGCTGGTCCAAGCTAACTTGGCTAGCATCCCTGCCTATTTGATGGGGGTAATTAAACTCCCAAAATGGGCAACCACCCTTATCAACTCGCATTTGGCTAATTGTTTTTGGGATGACTATGAAGGCCATCATAAATACCACCTGACTTCTTGGGGGAATGTTGCCCTCCAAAAAGAACATGGTGGTCTTGGTATTACTAATATTGCGGATCTGAATTTATGCCTCCTTGCCTCCTGGGCTAAAAGGTATTTTTCTGGAGACAATAAGATTTGGAAACTTATCATTGATAATAAGTACAACACTGATAAACCAAACATTTTTGCTTGCTCCAATAATGGGGCCTCCCCTATCTGGAAGGGTATTTTGTGGGCCATTAAAGCCTCCAAGATGGGCTACTCTTGGGTGGTAGGGAATGGTAAGAAGATTCGTTTTTGGGAGGATCGGTGGTGTGGGAATGCACCACTATCAATTCTGGGATTTGTATTCTTTGGCTAATGAGCACAACATTTCTATTTATAAAATCTGGGATGGAATTGATCTTAAGATCAATTTTAGGAGGTGTCTGAGGGATGATCAAATCTCTGACTGGATGGACCTTGTCTCCATCGCTGGTACTATTACTTTTAAAGACTGTGAAGATACTCCAGTCTGGAAGTATAGTGCAAATGGGCAATACTCGGTTAAATCCTTTTACAACATTGTAAACTTTAGAGGTATCCTCCCTGTCCATACACAACATGTGTGGAAGCTGAGGATTGTCCCTAGAGTTCAAATTTTTCTTTGGTTAGTTTATAATAATAAGATTCTAACCAGGGACAATCTTGCTAAAAGGCAGCATGTCCTGGACATGACCTGCGTGTTTTGCTCTGAAGCAGAATCTTGCCAGCATCTATTTTTTGATTGTGTAGTGTCGATTGAACTCTGGAGAGCTATTGCGGACATATCAGGAGTTGGCAAGGTCTCTAATATTGAGAACCTTGCAGCCTGGTGGGTGTCCAATAAGAAACATGCAGTGGTGAATGCTTTACATGCAGATGCGATGTGGGGTCTCTGGAAGATCAGGAATAACCTGTGTTTCAATCGATCTGTGTGGTATGGTATGCAGAAAATCTGGAGACAGGTGGCCTTGCAGCTAGCAGCATGGGAGGTCCTATTCTTAACCGATGCAAGAACGCAGGTCTCTGCTATGGTGAAAAAAATCGAGAAGAGCTGGCCAGAGATCCTCCTATGCTGATGTGGCCAGACCCCGGCTGATCCTTTCAAGCTGCACAGGGGGGCGGGACTGATGAAGAAACAAGGAGAAAGAAGATTGATGTTGCTGTTACTCTCCTCCTGTCTGTATGAAGAGCAGACTAGATGGAAAAATCCCCCTGTGTACCTCTTATATTTACTTTCTGTTTTAGTAGACTTGAGCTTTCAGTAGGCCTGAGCTGTTTGTTAGTTTCCTGGTGCAGTTTAGTCCCAGGTAGCCTTTTTCTTGTGCTGAGACAGCTGCTTATGCTGTGCTCCGCGGGCTATATTGGTGAATGCTTGTCACACTAATTTCGTTGCCTGAAATGGAATCGGGGCTGCGTGCCCTTTTGCTCTAAAAAAAAGTGTGGAATGTTGTGACAGAAATGTTTAATGTTGATATATCCTGCTTTACAAACATTGTCTCCTTTTGGCATAGGCGCAAAGAAAAGGCTGTTTATGGTAACAACTGCTACCTTGTGGAGCTTGTGGAGACTAAGGAGTGATTTTTGTTTTCAGGGGCGCAAGTGGAAAAATGTGAAATGCATTCTTGCAAAACTAAGCTGCTTTTTACACCAGTGGATGGTTCTCTGCGACGATGGACAGGCGAAGATTCTGAAGCAATGCTTGCTGCTGCTGGACAAGCACCGTGGGGAACTCCTCCGGATCGCTTGGAAATGAGACTGGAGGAGGCCAACTGAAGATCGGGGCGATGGATGCTTCGCTTCTTTTCTTCTGTTGGACATCTGTAATAGTTTCGGTCTGGTTATGTGGCTTTGCTGCCGTTAAGCTTAAACTGTTATTTTGGTCTTAGGATAATTTCCTGTGAGAGGTTGATGCTTTGTAGTAGTCAGGTCATTTTCGTTTTCAAAGACTCTGTATTCTTGTGACTGGCTGTGTTCTGCTTCATTCTATAAAATGGGGCGGGGGGTGGGGGGTGGGGACAGCCCCCTTTCTTTCAAAAAAAAAACCATCATGTACTCGCCGGAGTTGATCCGCACCACTGGAACAACACCACTCACATTCAGCAGAAACGCATAAGGACAAGCTCAAAGATATAGAAGTGGAGAATATAAGGGAAACCACCGGCCTTTCAATAGACCAAACGGCGCTGCAAGCTCCACAGATCGATCCTCCGCCATGGCACCACCGGATGGTTCATGCCGCCCGGGATCGCTCTGGCCTTTGGAAGGTCGAACTTGCTGCGGCTAAACGGCCTTTCCCGGTTGTTGTGGATCCACAATCCCCTTTCTTCGCCTTCTTCGCCTTCTTCACCATCAACATCAAGTCAGGCCCAACAAGATTGATTAATGGCCAAGGAATGAGGTTACTAGAATGTATCACAAGGAACAAAGGAAGCAACCCGTAAAGGACAATCGTGCCAAAGCAACACTAATTCTGCACTGCATTCTAACAATTCTTCTCTCTAAAATTCAACAGCATGAAAAGATCTGCACACCAACACTATGCACTGCATTTTATAGCAAAATGGTAGCCACCAATGATTAACAGTTACTTTCACCACTGAGCATTTTATATCAGCAACTCACATTATCCGGGAGAAGCATAGTAACCATCGGAACACCAAAACGGACACGCACTCAGCCTCTACACAAACTGAGCACAAGCATCATATCCACTCTTAGATACGTAGTAGAGGAAGCCATGATTAGATGACCAACCACAAACCAAATCCTAGAAATTGCATCGGCGTGATGGCCATGGGAACACAAAGCAACATAAGGGTGTTGAAGAAAAAAGAAAGCCAATCAGGTCATATGGACAAAAATGCACTATGAAAGTCATTGTTTTCCAGAGTATTTTATTTTCTTCTCTCCTGTAATATTCAAACAGCCAAGTAAGATCTCTCAGTGAACAAAATGCAGAACAAAGGTGCTGACTAAATAAGTGGAAAAAGTCCATGGCTCTTTAGTCTTTAGATTATGTCACAGACTGACAAGGACCCGTGAGTTGCAGCTAACCAAAAACTTTAAAAAAATGTAGATAAATCAAGATTCAGTTGAACCATTGTGAATTTGCTATCAAGTAAACGAGACCTATAAACCATTGCCAGATTGCAAACAAATACGGCTTTGCTAAAACCAATAGCGGATTGCTCAAAGATAAATAAATGACACTTCATACAAGCAGACCAAGGTAAACATAAGATTAATCAAACGGTGTCAATACAGGGTGACCGCCATAGAATGCACAGTCTGAACACTGCGTGATAATTACATGAGAATCCCCAACAGCAGCCCCAAAAATGCAGCTGTGCCCAAAAAAACTGCTTTTTAAGTCACTTGGGGGTCAAATAAAACGCCTCCAACAGCAGCGCTACAGGTATATGGTGCCCAAAAAAATTTAGGTCGTGCCCAAAAAATTGCTACAAGTGATGCAAATATACATCACCACTAACAGCTGCCCGAAAACCAAAAGGGCTGCGGCGGGAACCCCAACCACCCAAAAGGAAACTTCACCCCACAGCTGCCGTCGCGCCCAATTCCGACCGCCCTACGCCAATGGAGTCATACGAAGCAAGCCTTAACCCTGCACAGTGCAATGCAGAGGGACTGCGTCGAACCCATGACCTCTTGGCACAAGTGGGCAGATCCTCCCCACTGCGCCAGACAGTCAAAAGATCATATAAACTCAATGGACCCAAAAATATCCTAAATCAAAAGGGAAGCAGCAATATCTCTACTCCTATAAAAAGCTGAGTTGGTGGTGATGGTGTGTCTGCCATCCTGCGTTTATGACCGTCGGATCTGCATCTAACGCACACGAAGCACTCCGTGGCAAATTTGCACAAAAACCCCCATTACTTCGTCACACATCTGCAGCAAACCCCATTTCTCCCAAACAATCCAGTATGTGCCCCAAGTGACCCGACCATCCCATGGAAATAGCGGAACCACCCGCCGGCAAGATTGGAATCGATCTAGCACGGCGGCCGCTGTCGGCGCCATCCACCTCACCATCCCCTCCCCCCTCGCCCGTCTGCTCCGAGGCTGACCTCGCCAAGGACGTCGCTGTCGCCGTCCGCCGACGCCCTCCTGCTTCCTCCTCTGTGGCCTCAGTCCCTCCGCCTATTATCGCCATCACCCCCTTCCTGTTTGTCATCCCCTTCACGCCGCCGGTTGCGCCCGTGGCCCCAACGCCCCTCCTGCCTCATCCCTTAGTTGCTGCAGCAGGCACGCCACCAATATGAGCTTTCTCTCTCTGATTCATAGAATGGCTGAACTGACCACGTGAGCTGTTGCCTCTTTGATTCGTAGATTGCTGAATTTCCCATTTGGTCTCTGGCCATTATGGTTTGTAGTTTGCAAAATTGCCCATTATCGCTTATTCTGTAACCTACCTGCAGCCTTTTGTTTTAAAGCATAAGTGAAATGTATGTAAGTACAGAATTTATTTAAGATTCCAAAGGCACTCAAGACAGTATAAGCTACCATATGGGCAGTGTCTATGAGTTGGAATTGTGTGGCAATTTTCTTTTTCCAGAGAAGCAGCTTATTTCTGTGCGAATTCCACTTAACCATGCAATGTTGTCAAATTGATTGTGTTTTTTTTTGTAATGATGTAACCAACTCCAGCACACTGTTGTTTTCTGTAAGTTATACATATTCAACTATGTAGTTAAATTATTTTACCAATAACTTGTGCAGATAATTATCTTCTCTAATAGTGCATTGAGGTTTATGAAATTGTGGGGTCTCATTATTACTGTCGCTAGAACATCTTATGGGGTTTCCTTTATTTATGCACTGGATCAGGGCAAGGAGGAGGTTTGGCTTATGAATTTTATGTATGATGTATTTGACCTTGGGAACATGCAATCGATCATTTTTCATAAGGTTTTCTTGATTGAATACTCTGTTTTTAAGGCGTCTGTGAAGCATCGCTTAGGCGACGCCTTAGCGTCGGGGCGCCCTCCGATGGCAAGGCGTCGAACCTGCCTTACACATCGTCGTAAAGCGTCCGCTTTAGATCCTAGGGCGTCTGAATCGTCCGCCTAGGCGCGTAGGGCGGCGCCTTGGGCCAGATCGGACGCCATGGGCTGCACCAGGCGGGAAAGAGTGGCCCACGCGGGAAGCTTTCATGGGCTTTCGCTGGAAATATTGGGCTCGCGCGCGAGTGCGAACAGGTATAAGGCGAAGGGCGGGACAGAGAGGATCGAACCAATCATCCAATCCACCCGATAGGGTTTCCTTCTCTCCTCTCTGACCTTTGGCGGCGGCTCCTTCCTCTACAGCTCCGATCTGTGCCCCTCCTCGCCGGGCTCAGCTCTCCCTCCAACTCTGGCGCAACAGCAAGGTGTGGCTCCCGTTCTCATCTCACTTCTACCCTGGCCTCTGAATTTTCTTCTACCCCTCCTAGTACTTTGTTTCTTCCTGCATTGAAGGTAGATCTGTAGATGTGCTTGGCTGCTTGCCTGCTCCTCCTCTGCATCTGTTTGCTCCCAAATCTGCTTCTCTATCCACAAGGCAGCAACCCCACCATCGCTTCTCTCCTTCCCCATGCTTGTCTGCTTGCTCTAGTGATTTGGCTCTTCTCTCTTTGACGGTTGATTGGGTCTTTTCTCAGTGTTGCTGCAGCAGCGAGGTGTCCCTGCTCTGATGGATCCTAGGAGAAGAGCTACATCAGATGATCCAGTTTGGAAGTATGGGTTCTGGCCAGATTTAGAGAGGAAAGATTTACTCCAGTGTACATTGTGTGGCAAGATAGTCCATGCTGGAGTGAGAAGGCTGAAGCAGCACCTTTCTGGGGGTTGTAGTGATGCAGATATGTGTCCCGAGGCATCTATGGAGATTAGGATAGAGATGCGCAAATCCTTAAACACTAGAAAGTTTAAAGCTATGGAGCGATATATTGATGAGAAGGATGAAGCTGAAGTTCAAAGGCGCCGTTCTGTCATATACAGAAGATGATTTGAGGCCTATGATTTGGCAACAACTAATTATGTTACTGTTAGTTGTTAAATTTCCTAAATGGCTGCCATCTGTTATATATGTATGTACAATTTATGATGTCAATGCTAGTAGTTAAATCTCCTAATTGGCTGCCATCTATTATATATGTATGTGTATAAGGCGTCGCCTCGCCTTATGCCTTACCGCTTAGGCAGTGAGGCGCCCTAAAAATGAGAATCCCCAACAGCAGCCCTAAAAATGCAGCTGTGCCCAAAAAAACTGCTTTTTAAGTCACTTGGGGGTCAAATAAAACACCTCCAACAGCAGCGCTACAGGTATATGGTGCCCAAAAAAAATTTAGGTCGTGCCCAAAAAATTGCTACAAGTGATGCAAATATACATCACCACTAACAGCTGCCCGAAAACCAAAAGGGCTGCGGCGGGAACCCCAACCACCCAAAGTGAAACTTCACCTCACAGCTGCCGTCGCGCCCAATTCCGACCGCCCTACGCCAATGGAGTCATACGAAGCAAGCCTTACCCCTGCACAGTGCAATGCAGAGGGACTGCGTCGAACCCATGACCTCTTGGCACAAGTGGGCAGATCCTCCCCACTGCGCCAGACAGTCAAAAGATCATATAAACTCAATGGACCCAAAAATATCTTAAATCAAACGGGAAGCAGCAATATTAGAAGTTTAACTAAGTGCACATTGTTCTATTTGACAACAGAGGTCTAATTGATAAAATGAATCAAAGCTATCAAATTATTCTTTCATGCCAAAAAAAATTGAGGCGGAAGAGATTGGCACATACTGCACGATGTTTGAAACTACCAGATATGCAATGAGATGACTGCACAGTATGGCCATAGCACGAAGGTTAGATCCCAGGACAGACAGAGGAGAAAGGAGAGAGCAGGGACTCACCTAAGTAGTGGTAGCCGAGGAGGCAGTCGTGGGAGACCGGCGCTGAGATTACGGGGTGATAACCCCATTGTCTCATCGGCGCTGGAAGCAAGGTGGTGAATCACCGTCATCCGAGACCGCGGCAACGACCACCAGTCATGGAAACGAGAGCTGCGGGTCTATGTGCACGTGACGCCATGACCAACTTGTTCACACGTCAAGATTAGTTGCTGCCAAACATCCTGGATAACGGGAGAGATAAATAAGGAACATGTTCTTGATGGTTAGAACCTGAATCTAAACTATGCTGAGTTAGGGCAACTCCAACACGGATCATCAAATCGCCACTAAATGTCCGGACTGGACTGTTAGGACATTTTTTACCATATCACGTCGGTCACCAAATTTTTCCAGACCGGTCCAGATGTCGGAAATCCCACAAACCGGAACCAAACATAGGGGAGGTTTGCAGGCGTCCTGACGTTCGCCGCGTCAGACTCCTACACGCCCGACCGTCCCAAGAACCCCACCCGGAGCACGCGGATTTGGACATTCCCACAACTGTTTAAGCGGGAAAGCCCACCCTTTCCCACTGCCTCCAACCCAATTGCCAACACCCCCCCTCCCCATTCCCACCGTTCAGTCATCCGCCACCGCGATGGAGCCGGAGGACCCCGAGCGTGGTGACCGCCCGCAAGGCCGCGTTTGCGGAGCGCAACACCCGCCCCCACAGGGCGAATAAGAAGGCGGGGGGTTCGTCGACGGACGGTCAAAGTGCGCCGCCACCCTGGTGTCGTCCGGGCAATCGACACCGTGGCCATCACAGTTGAAGCCGCTCTACTACTACGCCTCCCAGCACCTCGTTCTGCAGCAATCACCACACAACAGTCCACGTCCTCCTTCACCTCCGGCCATCGAGTCTCACCATCGACATCAACACCAACTACGCCTTCACGGAGTCGCAGTCACGGGAGCTTGTCCGATCACGGATGGTGGCTGTGGACTGCTCGTCCGTCGATGTCCAATCAATGTTTGCCGGAATGCCTCGTCCAAGTGGGACAACGGTAGCCGACGAGGCGATGATGAACATTACCCACGACGAAAGCGGCTAAGAAGACGAACAAGTGGATGACTCCTAGCTGTAGAAACAACCACAGTTGAACACCCAACAGACGTGCACCCAACAGCTGGACATGGATCCGGATGAGCAGTGGGCGCCGGGTGTCAACCCAAAGAAGAAGCAAAGGGACTAAATTTCTCCCCAGAGGATGAACTGTTGTGTGAGGCATTGGTTGGCCACTAGTAACGGAGTGTGGCATTTTGGCAGAGCGTGCATATTTGGTTTCACGAGCAAAAGCACTACAATCCCTACCACAAGGAAGTGATCCATCAACGCAATTCAAAATCGCTCAACCATCAACGGTACAACATTCAAAGAGGGTGTCAACAAGTTTTGCGGCTTTTACAATCAAGTGAAAACCCAATGGCCAAGTAGCACAGCAATCCAAGATCTCGTAAGTTTTGTGCCTTGTTGCTCTATGTGTTGGTCATTTCATTGATTTGCTCAATGTTGAACTTGTTGACCATCCATTGTCTTCCTTTGCTAGGTCGTGTGTGCACATTATATCACAAGATGGAGAAGAAGCACTTCATCTATATGCATTGTTGGTTGAAGTTGAATAGGGAAAGAAAGTGGACCGCCTTGATTGCCAATTCCGTCAACGCCATGCTCAATGAAGATGAAGGTGGTGATCCAACCGTTCCAACACAAGATGGCTTGCTTCGGCCAAGAAGGTGATTAGGAACCAGGGAAGGAAGTGGGAGGAGAAAGAGAAGGGAGAAGGGGCGGCGGCCAAGATGACGAAGAAGTTTGAGGGCATCATGACGAAGGAGGAGGCAAGTGTCGCCCGCAATGAGGTGAAGGAGGGAAATAAGGGGGAGAGGTTTGGCATCTTCATGGAGATGCAAGACAAGAAGCTCAAGCTCCAAGAGAAGAAGCTTGAGATCAAGGCCGCTTCGGAGGACTCCAAAATGTTGTTCCTGAAAACGTCTGACTTGGATTCCGATGCGGCAAAGATTATCCAAACCGTGTGAGCATAGTGAAGCGCTTCGCGCAAAGTGAGGAGGCCGGACCAGCCAAAGAACGTCGGACTTGGATTCCGATGCGGCGAAGATTATCCAAACCTACCGTGTGAGCATAGTGAAGCGCTTCGCGCAAAGTGAGGAGGCCGGACCAGCCAAAGAGTGAGGTCTTTGCCACGGACAGTCGGACTAGCAACTTTTTGAAGATCCGGTGCTTTTTGCTTGTGATTGCATATGTTTGCAACTATTAAACGTATGCTTAAATTGGTATTGATCTAGATATGCATGTCAAATGGAGGAGGCCGAACCAGTGGCGGACATTTGGTGATTGTGGTTGGATGGTCTCCACCCCTATCCCTGTCCATGGACATTTGGTGAGGCCTGTTCTGGTGATCCGCGTTGGAGATGCCCTTAGTGAGCCATTACCATATCTAAAAGCAGGTGTTTGAGTGTCCATCTAAGAGCACCAAATATATATGTAAATACCAACAGAAGATAAGCTACTCTCTAGTATTATATGAATCTATGAACTGCACTGTAGGAATCTCAGAAACACCTATAGCATATCTATGACTAAATTTAAATAGATAAACCACAACCGAAGACCAAACATTGATGCTATTGTTCTTATCCCAAATTGATTGCTATCAAACAGTAGCATAGAATATCTCTCTCCACTTCATCATACATAGCAAATATAACCTGAAAACAGGGGCAGATTAGCACTGTTGAGACATCTAAGATTATTTAGCAAGCCTCAGTAAACAGTATCACTTCCCAAATTGTGGCATAAACAGATGTGATAACCATGACATCCAATTAATCAGAGCCTAACCGTTCACAAACCAAATCCATGGTCCTTAATAGAGAGCATATCACTAAGCCTGAACATGTCAACAGTAACATAGCACCATAGGCCAGAGAACAGCGCCAAAGAGCACATGCACTACATCATCGACTCGGCGGCAAGAGAAGAGCACAGCATGGCCATAGCATGAAAGCTAGTTCCCACAGCAGACAGAAGAGGAAGGAGAGATAAGGGACTCGCCTAAGTAGTTGTAGCCGAGGAGGTAGTCATGGGAGCCCAGATCATCAAACTGTATGGATTGCTGGATGTTCTCGATGCCAAGCCCCTTCAGCTTGACAACCGACTCCGCGTTGCCCTTGAGTGTATCAAGTTCCCCAAGCCTGTAACAACCAGGACTTCCAGGTTATTTTATTATTATTATTTTACATATGCTCTCTAGTGAACACAACACAAACGAAAAGTGCTGACTGAATAGGTGAAAAAGTTTCATGGCTCTTTAGATTGTACAACGGAGCAACAAGGATCCGTGAGTTGCAAATAACCAAAAACCTTTACGATGTAAATAAACCAAGCTTCAGTTGAAACATTGGCAATTTGCCAAGAAAACGAGACCTATAAACCATTTCCAGATTGCAAATAAATACATCATTGCTAAAACCAATAGCAGGTTGCTCATAGATAAATCGCACTTCATACATGCAGACCAAGGTAAGCATAAAATCCTTCAAATGGCGTCTATACAGGGTGACTGTCATAGCATGCAAAGTGCCAGAGAGAGATTGAAGACTGCGTGATAACTACTTGAAATTACATGACTATGCATAGTTAGGAAGCTCATTCTCTTTTCAGACATCAATTAAGGCGTACATAAAGATAGTTTAACAGTTAACATACGATCTTGCAAGTGCAGCAACTGGAGGTGAAATAGATGTTTCCTTGTATATTACAGGAGACACATGTCAACCTGAATTGAATCTCCAATTTGAAACTTAAGGTGCAGCAGGTGCAGTAAAAGATTTGTTCCTTCCATATCAAGTTCTACACCCTAAGCAGTAGCACACCAAGATCCTAAATAAATATCAAACCATGACAAATAGCGTAAAATAGCAAAAGGGCCTAATCACTACATGGGACAATTCATCAACAAGATCATCACAATCACAAGACTGTGGTGGGCAGAAGACCACCACCACAGACAACATGACCACATAACCGAACCCTATGATTGGCTCGATAATCAGCAATGACTAATGGCTAGATAATCTCAAGGCATGAGGGAGAGAGGGAGGAGACCAGGAATTCACCAGAACCAAGGAAGACGCGACCACCGCTGTCATGAGGCTGTCATCGCCCTGCAGTGAAGAAGCTAAAGTAGCTGAGGAGGTAGTCCACCGAAACCCATTGTTGTTGAAATCACCAAGAAAGACGAAAGCAACCAAAATTCCTATATGCAGCAGCAGAGCCTAGGCATTGGCCTACAATCAAGAGCAACTAATCAAATCAAAAATCTCAAAGAATGCCATTGTGGGATCAGGTTGAGTTTACATGCCTATAACAAAGAAATATAAGATACAGTTGTTTTTGCCATTCTGTGCAGCAGGCTATAATTAACATAGTATGCTCTTACAAAAACCACACGTTGTTTACCTAGTGTTGTTCACAAGCCAAGATGTCCCCTGTTCATGGGCCAAAATATCCACAACTTCTAAATTGCTAATACATGAGATACGTGGATCCAACGTACATACATGAATAAAACAAACAGGCTTCTAAACGGCAGCAAAACAAAAACTCGTTAAGATTACTCTTACAAACTAGATTCATATATTCACAAATACACGGAGATGTCAATTACAGTGAATAATCAGAAGACACGGATAATAGCTTTAATGAACATCTATATAAATACATGAGGTGCTCTCTGCAGCAGAGAAAACAAGGCTGTACATGCTCAAGCATAATGCCAAAAGAATGATATATGTCATAACTCAAACATATTCGTGAAAGGCAGAACAGAATCCTACATAATCATGCATATAGGCAGCACAACATAGTAGCCACAGAATCTTGCAAAGCACAAATATTGTGACATATTTCATCAGCAAAAAGATTATCACAATAACAAGATTGTGGTGGCCAGAAGACCACCACCGCAGATCCAAACACCAAATCATCAGCTGGGTGACCTGCTCTACGCTCGGCCACGGCCCGATGGCCGGACCATCACATACGGAAAAATATAATTAATTAGTGCTTATACTGTACACATGCAATCCTCCTCAGAAACCTACAACTAAAAATAAACACCAGTCATCGATAGCTTAATTAACAGTCTTAAATTAACCTTGGACTTTGAGTGGAGATTTATACTGTTTGAGGGTTTGGGTAATGTGGTGGTATTTTTGCACACAAATGTCTAGGCTACTGAACTATGTGTGTTAAACAAAGCATGGCATATGCGTTTTGTTTAGATGATTGCTATTGTAGTTACACCTGTTGTTTTCAAAATGGATCATGCATCTTTCTGGGAAAATCCAAGTTATGCTAGTGTCACTTTCAAATTTCAGCTCATAATACATCTTTCTGAGAAAATCCAAGTTATTCTTGAACTGGAGGCAGCTGAAGAAGATCATGTGAAGGACCTCTGTTGCTCCGCGACATGGCTTGGGTGGTAGATGGACACGGGCAGCTTGATGAACCTGAAATGACCTTGATCCAGCGATGAGAAGGCAAACTTGTCAGGAAAAACTGAAGATACAATCACTCTGAATCAGAATCTTAGATCAAAGATTGCAGAGCAAACATGGACTGAGGAACACAATCTATCTCTCAGTGAAGTGCTGCAAAACTGATTTTACCAAGAATATTTCTGACAGTGTACAATACTAAACTGAGCATTCAGCTATGACCATATCATATATTTTCATATCTAGCATTGTATATTTGCATCACAGACCATGACAACAGCCCAAAACACTAGAAATTGCAATTGCTTGATGGCCATGGGCACATAGAGCACGAGAGAACAGAGCACAACTATTCTAAATAATAATGCAGTAGCATCTGTGTCATGGAGAACAGGGCACACGGTAAAACTATGATGCCAACATGGAGATACATAACAAGATGAAGATTGAGGCAGGGCGCTGTGATCTAATTACTTACACCTTGTTCAAGAGGTAGGCCTTGCCATGCTTGCAGCGAAACATCTGGTGAGGAAACAAGATGAATAAAAATGGAATAGGGATGTAGATGGAGATGGGAGACATAGGGGGAGACCGAGACCTTGGAGACAATGCGCTGGGCATAGGCAACGTCGGAGTCGCAGTGCTTGCAGCAGTAGATGGTGCCCGTTGGCGCACGACCCCGTCGATCACACACCCTGACCGATTAGTCTCGTCTTCTTCTTCCTCCTCCTCCTACTCTCTTTGTCTGGCTGGCTAATTGACATCTGCTTGCTTGCCTCCTCCAGGCTGGCGACCATTGTGTCATGCCAACGTCCCTCATCGACACCAAAAACATTGATCGTGTGGCTAATGTTTTCAAGTAGCTCATGTGATTATGAAATTTGGCTATTACCCAGTATCTAAAACTTTGATTGTATTGCTGCCGGAAGCAACAATAACTGTCTCGACAGGCACATGTCTAAACTTTGGGGATCTATTATTGCTCATGGTGTTGTACGTTATGAGCATTAAGAACTCGAGAAACATACATTTGTCAATATCAGCAACTCTACCCTGGAGGTCATCATCCATCTCCTTGGAAGCCCAGTCAAGTATATTCATTGTAGCGTCATCAAAAGCAACAGAATCTTCTCTGAGCTTCTCAGCCCACAGAAGGGCTCGCCTTCCAAGACCTTGCTTACAGAAATGAGAAAAGAAAACATTAACTGTGATGGTGTTGGGTTGAAAAGCCATCTTAATCAGTTTACCAGTGAGAATCATAGCTCGATCAAGGACATCATTGCAAATGCCATCCATCAGTGTGTTGTATGTAACTGAATTAGGTGTGAAACCAACAGCAACAAGTTCATCCAGCACTCTCGCTGCTCGATTCATCGAATGATTGTTGCAGAGGCTATGAATCCAAATATTATATGTGAAAATATCTGGATCACAGCCATCTGCAAGCATCTTGTTCATGAAAACCATGGCACCGTTCATATCCTGGGCCCGGCAATATGCATTAATAATTGTATTGTATGTCACTACATCAGGAGTTAAGCCACTACTGCGCATGTCCAAGAAACGGTTATTCACCATATCCAACCTTCCTTCTCTGCAAAAACCATCAATCAGAATGTTGCTTGTGAAAACGTCAGGAACAAGACCACTCTGCCTCATCTTCTGCTCTAGTTTCAGTGCTTTGGCCACATGGCCAACCCTACAAAACGCAGATATCAGAGAATTGTAAGTAATATTGTTCGGAACAAGACCTCTTCTTGTCATCTCCACAAATGCCCGATAAGCCTCATTTACATGATCTAATCTGCAAAGGCCACTGATATATGCAGAGAAAGCGATAAAATCAGGCTGCCCACCAACTTTCACCATATCATCCCAGCATTTCAAGGCACCTTCTACATTACCAGACCTGAAGCATGAATCCATGTAAACGGTAAATGAGGTACCAACAGAATATCCCTTACTAATCATATGTTCTAGCAAAAGCTGTGCATCATCTAGTCTTCCTTGATTGCATAGACCCAGTATCAAGTAATTGAAAGTGGAGGATAAGGGTGCAAGGCCAATCTCTTTCATAAGTTTATATAACTCGAGAGCTTCTTCTTCAAATCCCTCCTTGCTATATGCAGCAATCAAAGCATTAAAACCTGCAACACTCACTGGAGCACCCTGCTCGATTGCACAACACACAAGCTGCCGGGCATCATCCAATCGTCCATCCCAACAAAGTCTACAGATCGTCATATCTATATTGTCTGCTGATATCTGTGAACCAAACATTTCATACAGCTCCTGCTGCTCATGTGCTAAGTGCACGGTCTTTCCAAACTTGTAAGCTCCAGCAGAAAGAATGTTGAAGGTGCAGCAATCTGGCAGCAATCCCCTCTCCTTCATCTCTCTGTAGGCGGCATCAGCCTCATCCATCTGCCCAGTCTTTGCATATCCATCGATTAAAACATTGAAGGTGATTGTATTTGCTTCGACCCCCACCGCCACCATCTCATCGAACAGCCTCCTTGCCTCCACCATATTCCCATCACGGCACCGTACATTCACCAAAATGTTATACGTCACAACAGTCGGCTCGCACCCTGACTTGTGCATTTTTTCAAACAGCTCAAAAGCATCCCCTGCCTGCCCAAACACACAATGTCCCTTGATCAGGATGTTATAGCTGCACGCATCAGGGATAACATGGAACCTCCACATGACACCAAGCAATCCCACAGCTACAGGGACGAGCCCCATGTGGCATAACCCTAGGATCATGGCGTTGAAGATGGGGAGGCTCGGCCGTGGCCCCATCGCTGTCATTTCCACGAACACCTTCCACGCGGCCTGGACGTTGCCCTCGCGGAACAGCAGGCGCAGCAGCGTCGCGAGCGCGGAGAGGCTGGGCGTTTTCCCAACGCTGCGGATGCGTGCGAGCACGACGAGCGCCTCAGCCGGCATGCCGGCGGCGAGAAAGGCGTGGAGCGCGAGGCGGAGGGCCGCGTACGGGGCGCCGCCGGGCGAGGCGCACCAGGCGAGGAGATGCGGGGAGGCGGCCGGTAGGAGGGCGGCGAGGAGGAGGGATGCGAAGGGGCGCAGCGCCGGGGACAAGATGGCGAGACGGGAGGCGGCGGCGAAGCGGGCATGGAGCGGGGGGGTCTGGGAGGTGAGGGTGCGGAGAGCTAGGTGGCATTGCAGGGAGGACTTGAGGATGCGCGCGAGGCCGAGGATGGAGTCGCGGCGGAGGGAGGTGGGGAGGGAGAGGTGCCGGGGAGAGCCGGAGGGGAGGAACTGCGCCGCGGGGTCGTAGAAGGAGCAGAGATGGGAGGAATTGGTGCCGCTGGTGGTCGTGGTGGAGAGTTGGTGGTAGGGGGATACGGAGAAGAATAAATGCCGCCGCCGGGATGGTTTCGCCGCCGCGACGAGGTGGCGCATCGGGCGCCGGCGGCGGAGGAGAGTGGGAGAGGGAAAACTGAGGGCAGGCGGCAATGGCTTCCGCGCACGAGGTATACTGGTTGACTATGAACATGATGCCAACTCACTCACTGTTTACCGTTGGATTCAAGATGGAGCGACCAGATCGAAGCGAGTGGCCTTGCCGTGCGTCGTTCAAGGCTTTTGTCGTTTCCAAACAAAATGCATTTTTGTTTTTGATGTAGGTTGGCACATTATGGTTTTCCTAGAAACATAGAGCACGACATAGTTTCAAAATTAAGTGTTACTACGTCGAAACGTCTTACATTTAAAAACAGAGGATGTACAAAACATATGTCTACAACCTCTAAAAAATTTAAGTCAAACTTCACATTGCACATGGAGACACTATTCACATATGGATTTGACTCTTTTTTCTCAATGTGTATTTTAAGGAAATGCACATGGAGACACTATTCACATATGGGTTTGTCTTTTATTTCTCAATGTGTATTTGGAGTTTGGATCTGAATTTTTTAGGGGTGATGTCACATCCCTAGCTTCTGGTTCTGCCTGGTGTTTTGCATCTTGTTGCATCATGTTTAAATTCTGTTTAAGTTGAAATGGGGATTGACCAAACCCTAGCATCAGAAAGAATTCAACTAGGTTCAAATAAAAATATTTTTAATGAACCCAAAATGCCTTCCCAAAAATGTTCATCATCTTTGGATTGGTCTTGAACCTCTGCCAAAAATATTGCACATTTTTCTAGGTCAATTGGGGTCACTGAATTAAATCATATAGTATTTGCATTTGGGCATTTAAATCCTATAAAATATCACAAACTGAAATGTTTATTGTTGAAAATATTCCAAACAGTGGCCACAGTCAGTTGCATGATTTTTGGAAATGCTCTGGCATTTTTAATAAAGCCAAACACAATTACAGAAAATAGAAAAACAGAAATAAGAGAGAGAGAGAGAGAGAGGGAGAGAGAGAGTTACCTGGCCTTACCTGGCTGGCCCAGGTCCTGTGCAGCCCAGCTGACGGCCCAGCCCATCTGGCCACCTCCTCTTGTCGTCTTCCTCCTTGCCAGGAGAACGGGCGCGTGCCCGACGCGCGCGCACCGCCGTGCGGCCACCTCCTCCCTCCCTGCCTACCTGGCTCCTTCCCGACGAGGCCACGTACATCGCCCCGACCCCCTGGATCTCTCTCACTCTCCCTGGACCCCTTCCCCTGTTGGAGAACGTTGCAGAAAATTAAAAAATTTCCTACGGTTTCACCAAGATCCATCTATGAGTTCATCTAAGCAACGAGTCAAGGGAGAGAGTTTGCATCTACATACCACTTGTAGATCGAGTGCGGAAGCTTTCAAGGGGATGGTGATGAGGGAGTCGTACTCGCCGTGATTCGGATCACCGATGACCAAGTGCTGAACGGACAGCACCTCCGCGTTCAACACACGTACGGTACGGGCGACGTCTCCTCCGTCTTGATCCAGCAAGGAAGAATGAGAGGTTGAGGAAGACAGCTCCAACGGCAGCACGACGGCATGGTGTTGTTGGTGCAGCAGTACTCCGACAGGGCTTCGCCAAGCACGTACGGAGGAGGAGAGGTGTTGGGGAGGGGAGGGGTTGCGCCTTGAGTTGTGTCCAGCAGCCCTTCCCTCACCCCTCTATTTATAGGGGAAGGGGCAAGGGGGGCCGACCCCTCTAGATGGGATCTAGAGGGGGGGCGGCGGCCAGGGAGGGGAGGCTTGCCCCCCAAGCAAGGGGGGCGCCCCCTTTAGGGTTCCCCCCCAACCCTAGGCGCATGGGCCCAAGGTGGGGGGCGCGCCCAGCCCTCCAGGGGCTGACTCCCTGCCCCTTGCGGCCCATGTGGCCCTCCGGGAGGGGTGGCCCCCCCCCGGTGGACCCCCGGATGTTGGGGAACGTAGCCGAAATTCAAAATTTTCCTACGTGTCACCAAGATCTATCTATGGAGAAACTAGCTACGAGTAGAAGGAGAGTGCATCTACATACCCTTGTAGATCGCTAAGCGGAAGCGTTCAAGTGAACGGGGTTGATGGAGTCGTACTCGTCGTGATTCAAATCACCGATGATCAAGTGCCGAACGGACGGCACCTCCGCGTTCAACACACGTACAGCCCGGTGACGTCTCCCACGCCTTGATCCAGCAAGGAGAGAGGGAGAGGTTGAGGAAGACTCCATCCAACAGCAGCACAACGGCGTGGTGGTGATGGAGGAGCATGGCAATCCAGCAGGGCTTCGCCAAGCACCATGGGAGAGGAGGAGGAGGGAGAGGGGCAGGGCTGCACCAACGAGAGATCAAATCGCGTGTTATGGGCAGCCCCATGCCTCAATATATATAGGGGGGAAGGGGGCTGCGCCCCCTTTAGGGTTTTCCCACCCCCTAGGGGCGGCGGCCAGCCCTAGATGGGTTTTGGGGTGCGGCCAAGAGGGGGGGGGGAGGAGTCCATCCTCCCCAAGGCACCTCGGAGGTGCCTTCCCCCTTGAGGACTCTTCCCTCTAGGGTTCCCTAGGCGCATGGGCCTCTTGGGGTTGGTGCCCTTGGCCCATGTAGGCCAAGGCGCATCCCCTACAGCCCATGTGGCCCCCCGGGGCAGGTGGCCCCACCCGGTGGGCCCCCAGGACCCTTCCGGTGGTCCCGGTACAATACCGATGACCCCGAAACTTGTCCCGATGGCCGAAATAGGACTTCCTATATATAAATCTTTACCTCCGGACCATTCCGGAACTCCTCCTGATGTCCGGGATCTCATCCGGGACTCCGAACAACATTCGGTAACCACATACAAGCTTCCTTTATAACCCTAGCGTCATCGAACCTTAAGTGTGTAGACCCTACGGGTTCGGGAGACATGCAGACATGACCGAGACGTTCTCCAGTCAATAACCAACAGCGGGATCTGGATACCCATGTTGGATCCCACATGTTCCACGATGATCTCATTGGATGAACCATGATGTCAAGGACTCAATCGATCCCGTATACAATTCCCTTTGTCTATCGGTATGTTACTTGCCCGAGATTCGATCGTCGGTATCCAATACCTTGTTCAATCTCGTTACCGGCAAGTCACTTTACTCGTTCCGTAACACATCATCCCGTGATCAACTCCTTGGTCACATTGCGCATATGATGATGTCCTACCGAGTGGGCCCAGAGATACCTCTCCGTTTACACGGAGTGACAAATCCCAGTCTCGATCCGCATAAAACAATAGATACTTTCGGAGATACCTGTAGTGCACCTTTATAGTCACCCAGTTACGTTGTGACGTTTGATACACCCAAAGCACTCCTACGGTATCCAGGAGTTACACGCTCTCATGGTCGAAGGAAGAGATACTTGACATTGGCAAAGCTCTAGCAAATGAACTACACGATCTTTTGTGCTAGTCTTAGGATTGGGTCTTGTCCATCACATCATTCTCCAAATGATGTGATCCCGTTATTAACGACATCCAATGTCCATAGCCAGGAAACCATGACTATCTGTTGATCACAACGAGCTAGTCAACTAGAGGCTCACTAGGGACATATTGTGGTCTATGTATTCACACGTGTATTACGATTTCCGGATAATACAGTTATAGCATGAATAAAAGACTATTATCATGAACAAAGAAATATAATAATAACTTATTTATTATTGCCTCTAGGGCATATTTCCAACATTCTCCCACTTGCACTAGAGTCAATAATCTAGTTCACATCACCATGTGATTTACACTCACAGGTCACATCGCCATGTGACTCATACCCAAGAGTTTACTAGAGTCAGTAGTCTAGTTCACATCACTATGTGATTAACACTCAATGAGTTTTATGTTTGATCATGTTGCTTGTGAGAGAGGTTTTAGTCAACGGGTCTGAACCTTTCAGATCCGTGTGTGCTTTACAAATCTCTATGTCATCTCCTAGATGCAGCTACCACGCTCTATTTGGAGCTGTTCCAAATAACTGTTCTACTTGGAGTTATTCTAAATTGTTGCTCCATTATATGTATCCGGTATCTCTACTTAGAGCTATCTGGATAGGTGTTAAGCTTGCATCGACATAACCCTTTACGACGAACTCTTTTACCACCTCCATAATCGAGAAAATTCCTTAGTCCACTAGTTACTAAGGATAACTTTGACCGCTGTCCTGTGAGCCATTCTTGGATCACTCTTGTACCCCTTGACTGACTCATGGCAAGGCACACTTCAGGTGCGGTACACAGCATAGCATACTGAAGAGCCTACGTCTTAAGCATAGGGGACGACCTTCGTCCTTTCTCTCTATTCTGCCGTGGTCGAGCTTTAAGTCTTAACTTCATACCTTACAACTCAGGCAAGAACTCCTTCTTTGACTGATCCATCTTGAATACCTTCAAGATCACGTCAAGGCATGTGCTCATTTGAAAGTACTATTAAGCGTTTTGATCTATCCTTGTAGATCTTGATGCTCAATGTTCAAGTAGCTTAATCCAGGTTTTCCATTGAAAACACTTTCCAAATAACCCTATATGCTTTCCAGAAATTCTACGTCATTTCTGATCATTAATATGTCAACAACATATACTCATCAGAAATTCTATAGTGCTCCCACTCACTTCTTTGGAAATACAAGTTTCTCATAAACTTTGTATACACCCAAAATCTTTGATCATCATCAAAGCATACATTCCAACTCCGAGATGCTCACTCCAGTCCTCAGAAGGATTGCTGGAGCTTTGCATACTTATTAGCATATTTCAGGATAGACAAAACCTTCCGGTTGTATCACATACAACCTTTCCTCAAGAATCGTCGAGGAAACAATGTTTTGACATCCTATCTGCAAGATTTCATAAATAATGCAGTAATTGCTAATATAATTCCAACAGACTCTTAGCATCGCTACGAGTGAGAAAGTCTCATCGTAGTCAACTCCTTGAACTTGTCGAAAAACATCTTAACGACAAGTCGAGCTTTCTCAATGGTGACACTTACCATCATTGTCTGTCTTCCTTTCAAATCCATCTGTACTCATTAGCCTTACGACCATCGAGCCGTTCTGCCAAAGTCTACACTTTGTTTTAATACATGGATCCTCTCTCGGATTTTATGGCCTCAAGCCGTTTATCGGAATCCGGGCCCACCATCGCTTCTCCATAGCTCGTAGGTTCATTGTTGTCTAGCAACATGACCTTCAAGACAGGATTACGTACCACTCTGAAGTAGTACGTATCCTTGTCATCCCACGAGGTTTGGTAGTGACTTGATCCGAAGTTTCATGATCAATATCATAAGCTTCCACTTCAATTGGTGTAGGTGCCACAGGAACAACTTCCTGTGCCCTGCCACACACTAGTTGAAGAGACGGTTCAATAACCTCATCAAGTCTCCACCATCCTCCCACTCAACTCTTTCGGGAGAAACCTTTCCTCGAGAAAGGACCCGATTCTAGAAACAATTCATATTGCTTTCGGATCTGAATTAGGAGGTATACCCAACTGTTTTGGGTGTCCTATGAAGATGTATTTTATCCGCTTTGGGTTCGAGCTTAATCCTGAAACTTTTTCACATAAGCGTCGCAGCCCCAAACCTTTAAGAAACGACAACTTAGGTTTCTCTAAACCATAATTCATACGGTGTCATCTCATCGGAATTACGTGGTGCCCTATTTAAAGTGAATGTGGTTGTCTCTAATGCCTAACCCATGAACGATAGTGGTAATTCGATAAGAGACATCATGGTACGCACCATATCCAATAGGGTGCAACTATGATGTTCGGACACACCATCACACTATGGTGTTCCAGGTGGTATTAATTGCGAAACAATTTCCACAATGTCTTAATTGTGTGCCAAAACTCGTAACTCAGATATTCATCTCTATGATCATATCATAGACATTTTATCCTCTTGTCACAATGATCTTCTACTTCACTCTGAAATTACTTGAACCATTCAATAATTCAGACTTGTGTTTCATCAAGAAAATATTCTCAACATTTACTCGAATCATCTGTGAAGTAAGAACATAATGATATTCACTGCATGCCTCAGCACTCATTCGACTGCACACATCAAAATGTGTTACTTCCAACAAGTTGCTTTCTTGTTCCATCTTACTGAAAATGAGGCTTTTCAGTCATCTTGCCCATGTGGTATGATTTGCATATCTCAAGTGATTCAAAATCAAGTGAGTCCGAACGATCCATTTGCATGGAGTTTCTTCATGCATATACACCAATAGACATGGTTCGCATGTCTCAAACTTTTCAAAAACGAGTGAGTCCAAAGATCCATCAACATGGAGCTTCTTCATGCGTTTTACACCAATATGACTTACATGGCAGTGCCACAAGTAAGTGGTACTATCATTACTATCTTATATCTTTTGGCATGAAAATGTGTATCACCACGATCGAGATTCAATAAACCATTCAGGTTTAATACTAATCTTGATGGTAGAGGGAGCGTGCGATGCTTGATCACATCTAGCTTGGAAAAAAAAACTTCCAACACATATCGTCAGCTCACCTTTAGCTAGTCTCCGTTTATTCCGTAGCTTTTATTTCGAGTTGCTAACACTTAGCAACCGAACCGGTATCTAATACCCTGGTGCTACTAGGAGTACTAGTAAAGTACACATTAACATAATGTATATCCAATATACTTCTATCGACCTTGCCAGCCTTCTCATCTACCAAGTATCTAGGGTAATCCTGCTCCAGTGATTGTTCCCCTTATTACAGAAGCACTTAGTCTCGGGTTTGGGTTCAACCTCGGGTTTCTTCATTGGTGCAGCAGCTGATTTGCCGTTTCATGAAGTATCCCTTCTTTCCCTTGCCCTTCTTGAAACTAGTGGTTTCATCAACCATCAACAATTGATGCTCCTTCTTGATTTCTACTTCCGCGATGTCAAACAACGCGAATACCTCAAGGATCATCATCTCTATCCTTGATATGTTATAGTTCATCACGAAGCTCTAGCAGCTTGGTGGCAATGACTTTGGAGAAACATCACTATCTCATCTGGAGGATCAACTCCCACTCGATTCAAGTGATTGTTGTGCTCAGACAATCTGAGCACAAGCTCAACGATTGAGCTTTTCTCCCTTAGTTTGCAGGCTAAGAAAATCGTCGGAGGTCTTATACCTCTTGACGTGGGCACGAGCCTGAAATCCCAATTTCAGCCCTCGAAACATCTCATATGTTCCGCGACGTTTTGAAAACGTCTTTGGTGCCTCTACTTAAACCATTTAATTGAACTATCACGTAGTTACCAAAATGTGTATGTCCGATGTTCGCAACATCGACAAACGATGTTGGGGTTCAACACACTGAGCGGTGCATTAAGGACATAAGCTTTCTACTGATCGCATAATCGCTACTATCAACTTTCAACTATATTTTCTCTAGGAACATATCTAAACAGTAGAACTATAGCGCGAGCTACGACATAATTTGCAAAAGGTCTTTTGACTATGTTCAGGATAATTAAGTTCATCTTATGAACTCCCACTTAGATAGACATCCCTCTGGTCATCTAAGTGATCACATGATCCGAGTCAACTAGGCCGTGTCCGATCATCACGTGAGACGGACTAGTCATCATCGGTGAACATCTTCATGTTGATCGTATCTACCATACGACTCATGCTCGACCTTTCGGTCTCCGTGTTCCGAGGCCATGTCTGCACATGCTAGGCTCGTCAAGTTAACCCTAAGTGTTTTCGCTGTGTAAAACTGTCTTACACCCGTTGTATGTGAAAGTAAGAATCCATCACACCCGATCATCACGTGGTGCTTAGAAGCGACGAACTGTAGCAACGGTGCACAGTTAGGGGAGAACACTTCTTGAAATTTTGTAAGGGATCATCTTATTTACTACCGTCGTCCTAAGTAAACAAGATGCATAAACATAATAAACATCACATGCAATTATATAGTTGTGACATGATATGGCCAATATCATATAGCTCCATTGATCTCCATCTTCGGGGCGCCATGATCATCTTGTCACCGGCATGACACCATGATCTCCATCATCATGATCTCCATCATCGTGTCTTCATGAAGTTGTCACGCCAACGACTACTTCTACTTCTATGACTAACGCGTTTAGCAATAAAGTAAAGTAGTTTACATGGCGTTCTTCAATGACACGCAGGTCATACAATAAATAAAGACAACTCCTATGGCTCCTGCCGGTTGTCATACTCATCGACATGCAAGTCGTGAATCCTATTACAAGAACATGATCAATCTCATACATCACATATCATTCATCACATTCTTCTTGGCCATATCACATCACATAGCATACCCTGCAAAAACAAGTTAGACGTCCTCTAATTGTTGTTGCATGTTTTACGTGGCTGCTATGGGTTTCTAGCAAGAACGTTTCTTACCTACGCAAGACCACAACGTGATATGCCAATTGCTATTTACCCTTCATAAGGACCCTTTTCATCGAATCCGTTCCGACTAAAGTGGGAGAGACTGGCACCCGCTAGCCACCTTATGCACCAAGTGCATGTCAATCGGTGGAACCTGTCTCACGTAAGAGTACGTGTAAGGTCGGTCCGGGCCGCTTCATCCCACAATACCGTCGAAACAAGATTGGACTAGTAACGGTAAGCATATTGAACAACATCAACACCCACAACTACTTTGTGTTCTACTCGTGCAAAGAATCTACGCAATAGACCTAGCTCATGATGCCACTGTTGGGGAACGTAGCCGAAATTCAAAATTTTCCTATGTGTCACCAAGATCTATCTATGGAGAAACTAGCTACGAGTAGAAGGAGAGTGCATCTACATACCCTTGTAGATCGCTAAGCGGAAGCGTTCAAGTGAACGGGGTTGATGGAGTCGTACTCGTCGTGATTCAAATCACCGATGATCAAGTGCCGAACGGACGTCACCTCCGCGTTCAACACACGTACAGCCCGGTGACGTCTCCCACGCCTTGATCCAGCAAGGAGAGAGGGAGAGGTTGAGGAAGACTCCATCCAACAGCAGCACAACGGCGTGGTGGTGATGGAGGAGCATGGCAATCCAGCAGGGCTTCGCCAAGCACCATGGGAGAGGAGGAGGAGGGAGAGGGGCAGGGCTGCACCAACGAGAGATCAAATAGCGTGTTATGGGCAGCCCCATGCCTCAATATATATAGGGGGGAAGGGGGCTGCGCCCCCTTTAGGGTTTTCCCACCCCCTAGGGGCGGCGGCCAGCCCTAGATGGGTTTTGGGGTGCGGCCAAGAGGGGGGGAGGAGTCCATCCTCCCCAAGGCACCTCGGAGGTGCCTTCCCCCTTGAGGACTCTTCCCTCTAGGGTTCCCTAGGCGCATGGGCCTCTTGGGGCTGGTGCCCTTGGCCCATGTAGGCCAAGGCGCACCCCCTACATCCCATGTGGCCCCCCGGGGCAGGTGGCCCCACCCGGTGGGCCCCCGGGACCCTTCCGGTGGTCCCGGTACAATACCGATGACCCCGAAACTTGTCCCGATGGCCGAAATAGGACTTCCTATATATAAATCTTTACCTCCGGACCATTCCGGAACTCCTCGTGATGTCCGGGATCTCATCCGGGACTCCGAACAACATTCGGTAACCACATACAAGCTTCCTTTATAACCCTAGCGTCATCGAACCTTAAGTGTGTAGACCCTACGGGTTCGGGAGACATGCAGACATGACCGAGACGTTCTCCAGTCAATAAACAACAGCGGGATCTGGATACCCATGTTGGCTCCCACATGTTCCACGATGATCTCATCTGATGAACCACGATGTCAAGGACTCAATCGATCCCGTATACAATTCCCTTTGTCTATCGGTATGTTACTTGCCCGAGATTCGATCGTCGGTATCCAATACCTTGTTCAATCTCGTTACCGGAAAGTCACTTTACTCGTTCCGTAACACATCATCCCGTGATCAACTCCTTGGTCACATTGCGCATATGATGATGTCCTACCGAGTGGGCCCAGAGATACCTCTCCGTTTACACGGAGTGACAAATCCCAGTCTCGATCCGCATAAAACAATAGATATTTCGGAGATACCTGTAGTGCACCTTTATAGTCACCCAGTTACGTTGTGACGTTTGATACACCCAAAGCACTCCTACGGTATCCAGGAGTTACACGCTCTCATGGTCGAAGGAAGAGATACTTGACATTGGCAAAGCTCTAGCAAATGAACTACACGATCTTTTGTGCTAGTCTTAGGATTGGGTCTTGTCCATCACATCATTCTCCTAATGATGTGATCCCGTTATCAACGACATCCAATGTCCATAGCCAGGAAACCATGACTATCTGTTGATCACAACGAGCTAGTCAACTAGAGGCTCACTAGGGACATATTGTGGTCTATGTATTCACACGTGTATTACGATTTCCGGATAATACAGTTATAGCATGAATAAAAGACTATTATCATGAACAAAGAAATATAATAATAACTTATTTATTATTGCCTCTAGGGCATATTTCCAACACCGGAACCCCTCCGGTGGCCCCGGTACAATACCGATAGGACCCCGAATTCTTCCGGTGTCCGTATGACAACTTCCCATATATAAAACTTCACCTCCGGACCATTCCGGAACTCCTCGTGACGTCCAGGATCTCATCCGGGATTCCGAACTACTTTCGGTAATCACATACAAGTCTTCCTAATAACCCTAGCGTCACCGAACCTTAAGTGTGTAGACCCTACGGGTTCGGGAGACATGCAGACATGACCGAGACTCTCCGGTCAATAACGAACAGCGGGATCTGGATACCCATGTTGGCTCCCACATGCTCCTCGATGATGTCATCGGATGAACCACGATGTCGAGGATTCGATTAAACCCCGTATACAATTCCCTTTGTCAATCGGTACATTACTTGCCCGAGACCCGATTGTCGGTATCCCAATACCTTGTTCAGTCTCGTTACCTGCAAGTCACTTTACTCGTACCGTAATGCATGATCCCGTGATCAACCACTTGGTCACTTTGAGCTCATTATGATGATGCATTACCGAGTGGGCCCAGAGATACCTCTCCGTCATACGGAGTGACAAATCCTAGTCTCGATCCGTGTCAACCCAACAGACACTTTCGGAGATACCTGTAGTGCACCTTTATAATCACCCAGTTACGTTGTGACGTTTGATACACCCAAAGCACTCCTACGGTATCCGGGAGTTACACGATCTCATGGTCGAAGGAAGAGATACTTGACATTGGAAAAGCTCTAGCAAACGAACTAACCGACCTTTGTGCTATGCTTAGGATTGGGTCTTGTCCATCACATCATTCTCCTAATGATGTGATCCCGTTATCAACGACATCCAATGTCCATAGCCAGGAAACCATGACTATCTGTTGATCACAACGAGCTAGTCAACTAGAGGCTCACTAGGGACATATTGTGGTCTATGTATTCACACGTGTATTACGATTTCCGGATAATACAGTTATAGCATGAATAAAAGACTATTATCATGAACAAAGAAATATAATAATAACACTTTTATTATTGCCTCTAGGGCATATTTCCAACAGTCTCCCACTTGCACTAGAGTCAATAATCTAGTCACATTGTGATGAATCGAACACCCATAGAGTCCTGGTGCTGATCATGTTTTGCTCGCGAGAGAGGTTTAGTCAACGGATCTGCGACATTCAGATCCGTATGTACTTTGCAAATTTCTATGTCTCCATCTTGAACATTTTCACGGATGGAGTTGAAACGACGCTTGATGTGCCTGGTCTTCTTGTGAAATCTGGGCTCCTTTGCAAGGGCAATAGCTCCAGTATTGTCACAGAAAAGTTTGATCGGCCCCGACGCATTGGGTATGACTCCTAGGTCGGTGATGAACTCCTTCACCCAAATAGCTTCATGCGCTGCCTCCGAGGCTGCCATGTACTCCGCTTCACATGTAGATCCCGCCACGACGCTCTGCTTGCAGCTGCACCAGCTTACTGCTCCACCATTCAACATATACATGTATCCGGTTTGTGACTTAGAGTCATCCAGATCTGTGTCGAAGCTAGCGTCGATGTAACCCTTTACGACGAGCTCTTCGTCACCTCCATAAACGAGAAACATGTCCTTTGTCCTTTTCAGGTACTTCAGGATATTCTTGACCGCTGTCCAGTGTTCCTTGCCGGGATTACTTTGGTACCTACCTACCAAACTTACGGCAAGGTTTACATCAGGTCTGGTACACAGCATGGCATACATAATAGATCCTATGGCTGAAGCATAGGGGATGACACTCATCTCTTCTTTATCTTTTGCCGTGGTCGGGCATTGAGCCGAGCTCAATCTCACACCTTGCAACACAGGCAAGAACCCCTTCTTGGACTGATCCATTTTGAACTTCTTCAAAATCTTATCAAGGTATGTGCTTTGTGAAAGACCTATGAGGCGTCTTGATCTATCCCTATAGATCTTGATACCTAATATATAAGCAGCTTCTCCAAGGTCCTTCATTGAAAAACACTTATTCAAGTAGGCCTTAATGCTGTCCAAAAGTTCTATATCATTTCCCATCAAGAGTATGTCATCTACATATAATATGAGAAATGCTACAGAGCTCCCACTCACTTTCTTGTAAACGCAGGCTTCTCCATAAGTCTGCATAAACCCAAACGCTTTGATCATCTCATCAAAGTGAATATTCCAACTCCGAGATGCTTGCACCATCCCATAAATGGATCGCTGGAGCTTGCATACTTTGTTAGCGTTCTTAGGATCGACAAAACCTTCCGGCTGCATCATATACAGTTCTTCCTTAAGATGCCCGTTAAGGAATGTTGTTTTGACGTCCATCTCATATCATAGTATGCGGCAATTTCTAACATGATTCGGACGGACTTAAGCTTCGCCACGGGAGAGAAAGTCTCATCGTAGTCAATCCCTTGAACTTGCCGATAACCCTTAGCGACAAGTCGAGCTTTATAGATGGTGACATTACCATCCGCGTCCGTCTTCTTCTTAAAGATCCATTTGTTTTCTATCGCTCGCCGATCATCGGGCAAGTCAGTCAAAGTCCATACTTTGTTTTCATACATGGATTCTATCTCGGATTTCATGGCTTCAAGCCATTTGTTGGAATCTGGGCCCGCCATCGCTTCTTCATAGTTCGAAGGTTCACCGTTGTCTAACAACATGATTTCCAGGACAAGGTTGCCGTACCATTCTGGTGCGGAACGTGTCCTTGTAGACCTACGAAGTTCAGTAGCAACTTGATCCGAAGTACTTTGATCATCATCATTATTTTCCTCTTCTGTTGGTGTAGGCATTACAGGAACATTTTCCTGAGCCGCACTATTTTCCCGTTCAAGAGGTAGTACTTCATCGAGTTCTACTTTCCTCCCACTTACTTCTTTCGAGAGAAACTCTTTTTCCAGAAAGGATCCGTTCTTGGCAACAAAGATCTTGCCCTTGGATCTTAAGTAGAAGGTATACCCAATGGTTTCCTTAGGGTATCCTATGAAGACGCATTTTTCCGACTTGGGTTCGAGATTTTCAGGTTGAAGTTTCTTGACATAAGCATCGCATCCCCAAACTTTAAGAAACGACAGCTTAGGTTTCTTCCCAAACCATAATTCATACGGTGTCGTCTCAACGGATTTAGACGGTGCCCTATTTAAAGTGAATGTAGCTGTCTCTAGAGCGTATCCCCAAAATGATAGCGATAAATCTGTAAGAGACATCATAGACCGCACCATATCCAATAGAGTGCGATTACGATGTTTGGACACACCGTTACGCTGAGGTGTTCCAGGCGGCGTGAGTTGTGAAACGATTCCACATTTTCTTAAGTGTGTACCAAATTCGTGACTTAAGTATTCTCCTCCACGATCTGATCGTAGGAACTTTATCTTTTGGTCACGTTGATTCTCTACCTCATTCTGAAATTCCTTGAACTTTTCAAAGGTCTCAGACTTGTGTTTCATTAAGTAGACATACCCATATCTACTCAAGTCATCAGTGAGAGTGAGAACATAACGATATCCTTCGCGAGCCTCAACGCTCATTGGACCGCACACATCGGTATGTATGATTTCCAACAAGTTGGTTGCTCGCTCCATTGTTTCGGAGAACGGAGTTTTGGTCATCTTACCCATGAGGCATGGTTCGCATGTGTCAAATGATTCATAATCTAGAGACTCCAAAAGTCCATCAGCATGGAGCTTCTTCATGCGCTTGACACCAATGTGACCAAGGCGGCAGTGCCACAAGTATGTGGGACTATCGTTATCAACTTTACATCTTTTGGTATTCACGCTATGAATATGTGTAACACTACGCTCGAGATTCATTAAGAATAAACCATTGACCATCGGAGCATGACCATAAAACATATCTCTCATATAAATAGAACAACCATTATTCTCGGATTTAAATGAGTAGCCATCTCGTATCAAACGAGATCCAGATACAATGTTCATGCTCAAATTTGGCACGAAATAACAATTATTAAGGTTCAAAACTAATCCCGTAGGTAAATGTAGAGGTAGCGTGCCGAAGGCGATCACATCGACTCTCCATTCCCGATGCGCATCGTCACCTCGTCCTTCGCCAGTCTCCGCTTATTCCGCAGCTCCTGCTGTGAGTTACAAATATGAGCAACGGCACCGGTATCAAATACCCAGGAGTTACTACGAGCACTGGTAGGTACACATCAATTACATGTATATCAAATATACCTTTAGTGTTGCCGGCCTTCTTATCCGCTAAGTATTTGGGGCAGTTCCGCTTCCAGTGACCCTTCCCCTTGCAATAAAAGCACTCAGTCTCAGGCTTAGGTCCATTCTTTGACTTCTTCCCGGTAACTGGCTTACCAGGCGCGGCAACCTCCTTGCCGTCCTTCTTGAAGTTCTTCTTACCCTTGCCCTTCTTGAACTTAGTGGTTTTATTGACCATCAACACTTGATGTTCTTTCTTGATTTCAACCTCTGCTGACTTCAGCATAGAAAATACTTCAGGAATGGTCTTTACCATCCCCTGCATATTGTAGTTCATCACAAAGCTCTTGTAGCTTGGTGGGAGCGACTGAAGGATTCTGTCAATGACTGCCTCATCAGGGAGGTTAATATTCAGCTGAGTCATACGGTTGTGCAACCCAGACATCTTGAGTATGTGCTCACTGACAGAACTATTTTCCTCCATATTACAACTATAGAACTTGTCGGAGATGTCATATCTCTCGACCCGGGCGTGAGCTTGGAAAACTAGTTTCAGCTCCTCGAACATCTCATATGCTCCGTGATGCTCAAAACGCTTTTGGAGCCCCGGTTCTAAGCTGTAAAGCATGCCACACTGAACGAGGGAGTAATCATCAGCACGAAACTGCCAAGCATTCATAATGTCTTGGTTCTCTGGGACAGGAGCGTCACCTAGCGGTCCTTCTAGGACATATTGTTTCCTGGCAGCTATGAGGATGATCCTCAGGTTCCGGACCCAGTCCGTATAGTTGCTGCCATCATCTTTCAGCTTGGTTTTCTCTAGGAATGCATTGAAGTTCATGTTGACATGAGCGTTGGCTATTTGATCTACAAGACATATTTTGCAAAGGTTTAAGACTAAGTTCATCTAATCAAATTAATATAATGAACTCCCACTCAGATTAGACATCCCTCTAGTCATCTAAGTGTTACACGATCCGAGTCGACTAGGCCGTGTCCGATCATCACGTGAGACGGACTAGTCATCGTCGGTGAACATTCTCATGTTGATCATATCTTCCATACGACTCGTGTTCGACCTTTCGGTCTCCGTGTTCCGAGGCCATGTCTGTACATGCTAGGCTCGTCAAGTTAACCCTAAGTGTATTGCATGTGTAAATCTGTCTTACACCCGTTGTATGTGAACGTAAGGATCTATGACACCCGATCATCACGTGGTGCTTCGAAGCGACGAACTTTAGCAACGGTGCACAGTTAGGGGAGAACACTTCTTGAAATTGGTGTAAGGGATCATCTTATTTACTACCGTCGTTCTAAGTAAACAAGATGCATAAACATAATAAACATCACATGCAATTATATAATAGTGACATGATATGGCCAATATCATATAGCTCCATTGATCTCCATCTTCGGGGCTCCATGATCATCTTGTCACCGGCATGACACCATGATCTCCATCATCATGATCTCCATCATCGTGTCTTCATGAAGTTGTCACGCCAACGACTACTTCTACTTCTATGGCTAACACGTTTAGCAATAAAGTAAAGTAAGTTACATGGCGTTCTTCAATGACACGCATGTCATACAAAAATAAAGACAACTCCTATGGCTCCTGCCGGTTGTCATACTCATCGACATGCAAGTCGTGATTCCTATTACAAGAACATGATCTCATACATCACAATATGTCGTTCATCATTCATCACAACTTCTGGCCATATCACATCACATGAACAATCGCTGCAAAAACAAGTTAGACGTCCTCTAATTGTTGTTGCATCTTTTACGTGGCTGCAATTGGGTTCTAGCAAGAACGCTTTCTTACCTACGAATAACCACAACGTGATTTTGTCAACTTCTATTTACCCTTCATAAGGACCCTTTTCATCGAATTCGCTCCAACTAAAGTGGGAGAGACAGACACCCACCAGCCACCTTATGCAACTAGTGCATGTCAGTCAGTGGAACCGGTCTCACGTAAGCGTACGTGTAAGGTTGGTCCGGGCCGCTTCATCCCACAATACCGCTGAAGCAAGATAAGACTAGTAGTGGCAAGCAAGTTGACAAGATCTACGCCCACAACAAAATTGTGTTCTACTCGTGCAAAGAGAACTACGCATAGACCTAGCTCTAATACCACTGTTGGAGAACGTTGCAGAAAATTAAAATTTTTTCTACGGTTTCACCAAGATCCATCTATGAGTTCATCTAAGCAACGAGTCAAGGGAGAGAGTTTGCATCTACATACCACTTGTAGATCGAGTGCGGAAGCTTTCAAGGGGATGGTGATGAGGGAGTCGTACTCGCCGTGATTCGGATCACCGATGACCAAGTGCTGAACGGACAACACCTCCGCGTTCAACACACGTACGGTACGGGCGACGTCTCCTCCGTCTTGATCCAGCAAGGAAGAAGGAGAGGTTGAGGAAGATAGCTCCAACGGTAGCACGACGGCGTGGTGTTGTTGGTGCAGCAGTACTCCGACAGGGCTTCGCCAAGCACGTACGGAGGAGGAGAGGTGTTGGGGAGGGGAGGGGCTGCGCCTTGAGTTGTGTCCAGCAGCCCTTCCCTCACCCCTCTATTTATAGGGGAAGGGGCAAGGGGGGCCGACCCCTCTAGATGGGATCTAGAGGGGGGGCGGCGGCCAGGGAGGGGAGGCTTGCCCCCCAAGCAAGGGGGTGCCCCCTTTAGGGTTTCCCCCCCAACCCTAGGCGCATGGGCCCAAGGTGGGGGGCGCGCCCAGCCCTCCAGGGGCTGACTCCCTGCCCCCTGCGGCCCATGTGGCCCTCCGGGAGGGGTGGCCCCTCCCGGTGGACCCCCGGAACCCCTCCGGTGGCCCCGGTACAATACCGATAGGACCCCGAATTCTTCCGGTGTCCGTATGACAACTTCCCATATATAAAACTTCACCTCCGGACCATTCCGGAACTCCTCGTGACGTCCAGGATCTCATCCGGGATTCCGAACTACTTTCGGTAATCACATACAAGTCTTCCTAATAACCCTAGCGTCACCGAACCTTAAGTGTGTAGACCCTACGGGTTCGGGAGACATGCAGACATGACCGAGACTCTCCGGTCAATAACCAACAGCGGGATCTGGATACCCATGTTGGCTCCCACATGCTCCTCGATGATGTCATCGGATGAACCGCGATGTCGAGGATTCGATTAAACCCCGTATACAATTCCCTTTGTCAATCGGTACGTTACTTGCCCGAGACCCGATCATCGGTATCCCAATACCTTGTTCAGTCTCGTTACCGGCAAGTCACTTTACTCGTACCGTAATGCATGATCCCGTGATCAACCACTTGGTCACTTTGAGCTCATTATGATGATGCATTACCGAGTGGGCCCAGAGATACCTCTCCGTCATACGGAGTGACAAATCCCAGTCTTGATCCGTGTCAACCCAACAGACACTTTCGGAGATACCTGTAGTGCACCTTTATAATCACCCAGTTACGTTGTGACGTTTGATACACCCAAAGCACTCCTATGGTATCCGGGAGTTACACGATCTCATGGTCGAAGGAAGAGATACTTGACATTGGAAAAGCTCTAGCAAACGAACTAACCGACCTTTGTGCTATGCTTAGGATTGGGTCTTGTCCATCACATCATTCTCCTAAGTCCATAGCCAGGAAACCATGACTATCTGTTGATCACAACGAGCTAGTCAACTAGAGGCTCACTAGGGACATATTGTGGTCTATGTATTCACACATGTATTACGATTTCCGGATAATACAGTTAAAGCATGAATAAAAGACTATTATCATGAACAAAGAAATATAATAATAACACTTTTATTATTGCCTCTAGGGCATATTTCCAACATCCCCCTCCTCTGCTCTCTCTCTCTCTCTCCCGCGCAGCCCGAGCGGAGCTCGTCACCACCGTTCGCCGTTGCCGCACCCAGATCCTCCCCCTCGACCCCTCGACGTGCCCAGTAGCTCGGCTACCTCGTCCTCGACCTCCTCACCAAGCCAAGCGACGCCGGACGCCCCCGAACACCCTCACCGCCGTCTTCTTCAACCTCGGGCCACCGAGATCGCCGGCGACCGTGCGCCTGCTCCGACGCTTCCCCGAGCTCGCTGAGGCCACCGAACGAACCGTTGTGAGCTCCTATGTGGATCCCCTCCTTCCTCCCCTTCGATTTCGAGCCGTAGATGTCGCCCCTTGACGACCGTAGCCACCGCCGCTTGAGCTCGTCGCCGTCGCAGCTCCGGTGACCAAATGGTCACCCCTGCGAGTCCAACTTGCTCCCCGCAACACGTAGTGCCCCTCTAGACCTTCGCCTCGCTCATTTGCGCATCGCAGCGCCAACCCCACACCCACCTGAACTCCGGCCGCCGCCAAAGCCAGTCGCCGACATGATTCCGGCGACCCCCGCGCCCAACTCCGCCTCCTCTTGATGCGGGCGAGCAAGGGCTATGCCCTGGTGCCCTTAGCGCGCTAAGTCGACACCTCTAGCGCAAATCCGGCGTGCCCCGCCATGTTCTGTGGTCGCCGCCGGAGTACGTGGCCCCATCATTAGCAGCTAATGACATCGCTAATTAACCCTAGAGCCACTTACACACGGGCCCCACTGCCTAATTAACCCTGGTTTAGTTTTGTTTAGATTAAACTAACCCCGCAGGACCCACAGGTCAGTTTGACCTGGCCACGTCACCTGTTGACTGACCCCACACGTCAGCGTTGACTTGCTGACGTGGCTGTTGACCTGACCCCACGTGTCTATGACTCAGACAGCACTGTGTGACTAACCAGTGGACCCTACTGGTCAGGTTTGACCTGGTCAGCCGCAGTTGACTTGTTGACGTCACAGAGACGCAATGCTGACGCAGTTAATAATTTTCTGGATCTAAAATAACTCAGAAAATTCCAGAAAATGCCTAAACTTCTAAAATTCATAGAAAATTATCTATAACTACAAATAAGATAAATTATATATGAAAGATGATCAGAAAAATCCAGTCTATCCATCCTTACCAATTTCATGCATGTTAGAACAACTTATAGCTACTGTTTAGGACAAATCATGTAAATGGCATGTGAATTTCCACATATGGAGTTTGAATTTGAATCTTGGATTCAAACCAACTTCATTTAACATGTTGCTAGTTGCATTAGCTCAAATCATAGCATATTGACATGTCATGATCATGCATCATATTATGCATTACATTGATTGTATTCTTCCTTGTTTGCCGGTGTTTGTCCCCTCTCGATAGATGTGGTTCCAACGATGTGATCGATGACACCGATGAAGAACTATACTATCTTCAGAAGTGCCAGGCAAGCAAATCCCCCTTGTTCATTCTGATACAATCCCACTCTCTCGCACCTGCTCTCTTTTACTGCATTAGGACAACAACGACATATCTGTTACTTGCTGCGGTAGTTGAACCCCCTTTTCCTCTACATGACCTGTCATTGCCACAGTAAATAGATGGAACCCACTAGCACGAGTAGGAGTTGTTTGAGCCCTGATGTGCCTACTCATTCATGCTTGTTTGTCATGCCTGCTATTGCTTAGAGTTGAGTCAGGTCTGATTCATCGGGAATGAATTGGAATGGTGATGAATATGTCCTACTGTGTGTGGTCTAAGTGTGTGAACACGATTTGGTAAAGGTAGCGGTGAGAGGCCATGTAGGAGTACATGGTGGGTTGTCTCATTGAAGCCGTCCTCGGGAACTGAGTTCTGTGTTTGTGATCCATGAACAGTTACTACCACACATTGGGCTCCGGGCACTCCAAGCTCTCTCGACTTATTAATCAACTCGATCTCTGTCTAGGAGTTGCAACTAGTTTCTGGTGTTTGTAGGTTGTGTTAGTAGTCTACCAAGTGGCACCCGATACACGTGGGCTTGGGTCAGACTAGGCACCGTGGCCGGGTATGCCAAGCGCCGCCTGTTTGGTGGGCTTGTAACCCTACACACATCGTTTGGGGCCGTGAGCGACACCCCGGCCAGATCTCTTTGCAGATGGAACCCGAATAGGCGATAAACCTGGACTAGAGACTTGTGTGGTTAGTCAGGTCGTGGCCGACACCCTTGATAGTACAGCGATGGTTCGAGCTCTCTACGAATGATAAGATCAAGCTACTCACTCGAGAACCCCCTTGATAGTACATCAATCGATTCTATAACACAGTCTCCCAACTAACGCCATGAGACTGGTGAAAGAAAACTTATCAAGGACAAACCTTTGCCTTGCGCATAGTCTGTTGGGGAACGTAGCAGAAATTCAAAATTTTCCAACGCGTCACCAAGATCTATCTATGGAGAGACCAGCAACGAGTAGAAGGAGAGTGCATCTACATACCCTTGTAGATCGCTAAGCGGAAGCGTTCAAGTGAACGGGGTTGATGGAGTCGTACTCGTCGTGATTCAAATCACCGATGATCTAGTGCCGAACGGACAGCACCTCCGTGTTCAACACACGTACAGCTCGACGATGTCTCCCATGCCTTGATCCAGCAAGGAGAGAGGGAGAGGTTGAGGAAGACTCCATCCAGTAGCAGCACAACGGCGTGGTGGTGATGGAGGAGCGTGGCAATCCTGCAGGGCTTCGCCAAGCACCTACGGGAGAGGAGGAGGTGTCACGGGAGGGAGGGAGGCGCCAAGGGCTCAGGTGTGGATGCCCTCCCTCCCCTCCACTATATATAGGGGCAAGGGAGAGGGGGGAGGCGCAGCCTTGCCCCTTACTCCAAGAAAGGGGTGCGGCCAAGAGGGGGGGGGGAGGAGTCCATCCTCCCCAAGGCACCTCGGAGGTGCCTTCCCCCTTGAGGACTCTTCCCTCTAGGGTTCCCTAGGCGCATGGGCCTCTTGGGGATGGTGCCCTTGGCCCATGTACGCCAAGGCGCACCCCCTACAGCCCATGTGCCCCCCCGGGGCAGGTGGCCCCACCCGGTGGGCCCCCGGGACCCTTCCGGTGGTCCCGGTACAATACCGATGACCCCGAAACTTGTCCCGATGGCCGAAACAGGACTTCCTATATATAAATCTTTACCTCCGGACCATTCTGGAACTCCTCGTGATGTCCGGGATCTCATCCGGGACTCCGAACAACATTCGGTAACCACATACAAGCTTCCTTTATAACCCTAGCGTCATCGAACCTTAAGTGTGTAGACCCTACGGGTTCGGGAGACATGCAGACATGACCGAGACGTTCTCCGGTCAATAACCAACAGCGGGATCTGGATACCCATGTTGGCTCCCACATGTTCCACGATGATCTCATCGGATGAACCACGATGTCAAGGACTCAATCGATCCCGTATACAATTCCCTTTGTCTAGCGGTATTTTACTTGCCCGAGATTCGATCGTAGGTATACCGATACCTTGTTCAATCTCGTTACCGGCAAGTCACTTTACTCGTTCCGCAACACATCATCCCGTGATCAACTCCTTGGTCACATTGCGCATATGATGATGTCCTACCGAGTGGGCCCAGAGATACCTCTCCGTTTACACGGAGTGACAAATCCCAGTCTCGATCCGCATAAAACAATAGATACTTTCGGAGATACCTGTAGTGCACCTTTATAGCCACCCAGTTACGTTGTGACGTTTGATACACCCAAAGCACTCCTACGGTATCCAGGAGTTACACGATCTCATGGTCAAAGGAAGAGATACTTGACATTGGCAAAGCTCTAGCAAATGAACTACACGATCTTTTGTGCTAGTCTTAGGATTGGATCTTGTCCATCACATCATTCTCCTAATGATGTGATCCCGTTATCAACGACATCCAATGTCCATAGCTAGGAAACCATGACTATCTGTTGATCACAACGAGCTAGTCAACTAGAGGCTCACTAGGGACATATTGTGGTCTATGTATTCACACGTGTATTACGATTTCCGGATAATACAGTTATAGCATGAATAAAAGACAATTATCATGAACAAGGAAATATAATAATAATACTTTTATTATTGCCTCTAGGGCATATTTCCAACAGTCTCCCACTTGCACTAGAGTCAATAATCTAGTTCACATCGCCATGTGATTAACACTCACAGGTCACATCGCCATGTGACTAATACCCAAGAGTTTACTAGAGTCAGTAGTCTAGTTCACATCACTATGTGATTAACACTCAATGAGTTTTATGTTTGATCATGTTGCTTGTGAGAGAGGTTTTAGTCAACAGGTCTGAACCTTTCAGATCCGTGTGTGCTTTACAAATCTCTATGTCATCTCCTAGATGCAGCTACCATGCTCTATTTGGAGCTATTCCAAACAACTGTTCTACTTGGAGCTATTCTAAATTATTGCTCCATTATATGTATCCGGTCTCTCTACTTAGAGCTATCCGAATAGGTGTTAAGCTTGCATCGACGTAACCTTTACGACGAACTCTTTCACCACCTCCATAATCGAGAAAATTCCTTAGTCCACTAGTTACTAAGGATAACTTTGACCGCTGTCCTATGATCCATTCATGGATCACTCTTGTACCCCTTGACTGACTCATGGCAAGGCACACGTTCGGTGCGGTACACAGCATAGCATACTGTAAAGCCTACGTCTAAAGCATAGGGGACGACCTTCGTCCTTTCTCTCTTTTCTGCCGTGGTCGAGCTTTAAGTCTTAACTTCGTACCTTACAACTCAGGCAAGAACTCCTTCTTTGACTGGTCCATCTTGAACACCTTCAAGATCATGTCAAGGTATGTGCTCATTTGAAAGTATTATTAAGCATTTTGATCTATCCTTATAGATCTTGATGCTCAATGTTCAAGTAGCTTAATCCATGTTTTCTATTGAAAAACACCTTTCAAATAACCCTATATGCTTTCTAGAAATTCTACATCATCTCTGATCATCAATATGTCAACAACATATACTTATCAGAAATTCTATAGTGCTCCCACTCACTTCTTTGGAAATACAAGTTTCTTATAAACTTTGTATAAACCCAAAATCTTTGATCATCATCAAAGCATACATTCCAACTCCGAGATGCTCACTCCAGTCCTTAGAAGGATCGCTGGAGCTAGCATACCTTTTAGCATCCTTAGGATCGACAAAAACTTTCTGATTGTATTACATACAACCTTTCCTTACGAAAACTGGTAAGGAAACTCGTTTTGACATCCGTCTGCCAGATTTCATAAATGCAGCTTATGCTAACATGATTCCGACGGACTTAAGCATCACTACGGATGAGAAAATCTCATCGTAGTCAACTCCTTGAACTTGTGAAAAAAACTTTTCGCCACAAGTCGAGCTTCATAGATGGTGACATTACCATCCACGTCCGTCTTCTTCTTAAAAATCCATTTATCTCAATGGCTTGCCGTCCATCGGGCAAGTCCACCAAAGTCCATGGATCCGTTCTCGGATTTTATGGCCTCGAGCCATTTATCGGAATCCGGGCCCACCATCGCTTCTCCATAGCTCGTAGGTTCATTGTTGTCCAGCAACATGACTTCCAAGACAGGATTACGTACCACTCTGAAGTAGTACGCATCCTTGTCATCCCACAAGGTTTGGTAGTGACTTGATCCGAAGTTTCATGATCAATATCATAAGCTTCCACTTCAATTGGTGTAGGTGCCACAGGAACAACTTCCTGTGCCCTGCCACACACTAGTTGAAGAGACGGTTCAATAACCTCATCAAGTCTCCACCATCCTCCCACTCAACTCTTTCGAGAGAAACCTTTCCTCGAGAAAGGACCCGATTCTAGAAACAATTCATATTGCTTTCGGATCTGAATTAGGAGGTATACCCAACTGTTTTGGGTTTCCTATGAAGATACATTTTATCCGCTTTGGGTTCGAGCTTATCAACCTGAAACTTTTTCATATAAGCGTCGCAGCCCCAAACTTTTAAGAAACGACAACTTAGGTTTCTCTAAACCATAATTCATATGGTGTCATCTCAACGGAATTACGCGGTGCCCTATTTAAAGTGAATGTGGTTGTTTCTAATGCCTAACCCATGAACGATAGTGGTAATTCGATAAGAGACATCATGGTACGCACCATATCCAATAGGGTGCAAATATGATGTTCGGACACACCATCACACTATGGTGTTCCAGGCGGTATTTAATTGCGAAACAATTTCCACAATGTCTTAATTGTGTGCGAAAACTCGTAACTCAGATATTCATCTCTATGATCATATCATAGACATTTTATCCTCTTGTCACAATGATCTGCTACTTCACTCTGAAATTACTTGAACCATTCAATAATTCAGACTTGTGTTTCATCAAGTAAATATTCTCAACATCTACTCGAATCATCTGTGAAGTAAGAACATAACGATATTCACTGCATGCCTCAGCACTCATTGGACTGGACACATCAAAATGTGTTACTTCCAACAAGTTGCTATCTTGTTCCATCTTACTGAAAACGAGGCTTTTCAGTCATCTTGCCTATGTGGTATGATTTGCATATCTCAAGTGATCCAAAATCAAGTGAGTCCAAACGATCCATCTGCATGGAGTTTCTTCATGCGTATACACCAATAGACATGGTTCGCATGTCTCAAACTTTTCAAAAACGAGTGACTCCAAAGATCCATCAACATGGAGCTTCTTCATTCGTTTTATACCAATATGACTTACATGGCAGTGCCACAAGTAAGTGGTACTATCATTACTATCTTATATCTTTTGGCATGAAAATGTGTATCACTACGATCGAGATTCAATAAACCATTCAGGTTTAATACTAATCTTGATGGTAGAGGGAGCGTGCGATGTTTGATCACATCAAACTTGGAAACACTTCCAACACATATCGTCAGCTCACCTTTAGCTAGTCTCCGTTTTATTCCATAGCTTTTATTTCGAGTTACTAACACTTAGCAACCGAACCGGTATCTAATACCCTGGTGCTACTAGGAGTACTAGTAAAGTACACATTAACATAATGTATATCCAATATAATTCTATCGACCTTGCCAGCCTTCTCATCTACCAAGTATCTAGGGTAATTCTGCTCCAGTGGCTGTTCCCCTTATTACAGAAGCACTCAGTCTCAGGTTTGGGTTCAACCTTGGGTTTCTTCACTAGAGCAGCAGCTGAATTGCCGTTTCATGAAGTATCCCTTCTTGCCCTTGCCCTTCTTGAAACTAGTGGTCTCACTGACCATCAACGATTGATGCTCCTTCTTGATTTCTACTTTCGCGGTGTCAAACATCGTGAATACCTCAAGGATCATCTTATTTATCCCTGATATGTTATAGTTCATCACGAAGCTCTAGCAGCTCGGTGGCAATGACTTTGGGGAAACATCACTATCTCATCTGGAAGATTAACTCCCACTTGATTCAAGTGATTGTTGCACTCAGACAATCTGAGAACAAGCTCAACGATTGAGCTTTTCTCCCTTAGTTTGCAGGCTTAGAAAATCGTCGGAGGTCTTATACCTCTTGACGTGGGCACGAGCCTGAAATCCCAATTCAGCCCTCGAAACATCTCATATGTTCCGCGACGTTTTGAAAAACATCTTTGGTGCCTCTACTTAAACCATTTAATTGAACTATCACGTAGTTATCAAAACGTGTATGTCCGATGTTCGCAACATCGACAAACGACGTTGGGGTTCAGCACACTGAGCGGTGCATTAAGGACATAAGCTTTCTACTGATCGCATAATCGCTACTATCAACTTTCAACTATAATTTTCTCTAGGAACATATCTAAACAGTAGAACTATAGCGCGAGCTACGACATAATTTGCAAAAGGTCTTTTGACTATGTTCAGGATAATTAAGTTCATCTTATGAACTCCCACTTAGATAGACATCCCTCTGGTCATCTAAGTGATCACATGATCCGAGTCAACTAGGCCGTGTCCGATCATCACGTGAGACGGACTAGTCATCATCGGTGAACATCTTCATGTTGATCGTATCTACCATACGACTCATGCTCGACCTTTCGGTCTCCGTGTTCCGAGGCCATGTCTGCACATGCTAGGCTCGTCAAGTTAACCCTAAGTGTTTTCGCTGTGTAAAACTGTCTTACACCCGTTGTATGTGAACGTAAGAATCCATCACACCCGATCATCACGTGGTGCTTAGAAGCGACGAACTGTAGCAACGGTGCACAGTTAGGGGAGAACACTTCTTGAAATTTTGTAAGGGATCATCTTATTTACTACCGTCGTCCTAAGTAAACAAGATGCATAAACATAATAAACATCACATGCAATTATATAGTTGTGACATGATATGGCCAATATCATATAGCTCTATTGATCTCCATCTTCGGGGCTCCATGATCATCTTGTCACCGGCATGACACCATGATCTCCATCATCATGATCTCCATCATCGTGTCTTCATGAAGTTGTCACGCCAACGACTACTTCTACTTCTATGGCTAACGCGTTTAGCAATAAAGTAAAGTAAGTTACATGGCGTTCTTCAATGACACGCAGGTCATACAAAAAATAAAGACAACTCCTATGGCTCCTGCCGGTTGTCATACTCATCGACATGCAAGTCGTGAATCCTATTACAAGAACATGATCAATCTCATACATCACATATCATTCATCACATCCTTTTGGCCATATCACATCACATAGCATACCCTGCAAAAACAAGTTAGACGTCCTCTAATTGTTGTTTGCATGTTTTACGTGGCTGCTATGGGTTTCTAGAAAGAACGTTTCTTACCTACGCAATACCACAACGTGATATGCCAATTGCTATTTACCCTTCATAAGGACCCTTTTCATCGAATCCGTTCCGACTAAAGTGGGAGACACTGGCACCCGCTAGCCACCTTATGCACCAAGTGCATGTCAATCGGTGGAACCTGTCTCACGTAAGAGTACGTGTAAGGTCGGTCCGGGCCGCTTCATCCCACAATACCGTCGAAACAAGATTGGACTAGTAACGGTAAGCATATTGAACAACATCAAGGCCCACAACTACTTTGTGTTCTACTCGTGCAAAGAATCTACGCAATAGACCTAGCTCTGATACCACTGTTGGGGAACGTAGCAGAAATTCAAAATTTTCCTACGCGTCACCAAGATCTATCTATGGAGAGACCAGCAACGAGTAGAAGGAGAGTGCATCTACATACCCTTGTAGATCGCTAAGCGGAAGCGTTCAAGTGAACGGGGTTGATGGAGTCGTACTCGTCGTGATTCAAATCACCGATGATCTAGCGCCGAACGGACAACACCTCCGTGTTCAACACACGTACAGCTCAACGATGTCTCCCACGCCTTGATCCAGCAAGGAGAGAGGGAGAGGTTGAGGAAGACTCCATCCAGCAGCAGCACAACGGCGTGGTGGTGATGGAGGAGCGTGGCAATCCTGCAGGGCTTCGCCAAGCACCTACGGGAGAGGAGGAGGTGTCACGGGAGGGAGGGAGGCGCCAAGGGCTCAGGTGTGGATGCCCTCCCTCCCCTCCACTATATATAGGGGCAAGGGAGAGGGGGGAGGCGCAGCCTTGCCCCTTACTCCAAGAAAGGGGTGCGGCCAAGAGGGGGGGAGGAGTCCATCCTCCCCAAGGCACCTCGGAGGTGCCTTCCCCCTTGAGGACTCTTCCCTCTAGGGTTCCCTAGGCGCATGGGCCTCTTGGGGCTGGTGCCCTTGGCCCATGTAGGCCAAGGCGCACCCCCTACAGCCCATGTGGCCCCCCGGGGCAGGTGGCCCCACCCGGTGGGCCCCCGGGACCCTTCTGGTGGTCCCGGTACAATACCGATGACCCCGAAACTTGTCCCGATGGCCGAAACAGGACTTCCTATATATAAATCTTTACCTCCGGACCATTCCAGAACTCCTCGTGACGTCCGGGATCTCATCCGGGACTCCGAACAACATTCGGTAACCACATACAAGCTTCCTTTATAACCCTAGCGTCATCGAACCTTAAGTGTGTAGACCCTACGGGTTCGGGAGACATGCAGACATGACCGAGACGTTCTCCAGTCAATAACCAACAGCGGGATCTGGATACCCATGTTGGCTCCCACATGTTCCACGATGATCTCATCGGATGAACCACGATGTCAAGGACTCAATCGATCCCGTATTCAATTCCCTTTGTCTATCGGTATGTTACTTGCCCGAGATTCGATCGTCGGTATACCGATACCTTGTTCAATCTCGTTACCGGCAAGTCACTTTACTCGTTCCGTAACACATCATCCCATGATCAACTCCTTGGTCACATTGCGCATATGATGATGTCCTACCGAGTGGGCCCAGAGATACCTCTCCGTTTACACGGAGTGACAAATCCCAGTCTCGATCCGCATAAAACAATAGATACTTTTGGAGATACCTGTAGTGCACCTTTATAGTCACCCAGTTACGTTGTGACGTTTGATACACCCAAAGCACTCCTACGGTATCCAGGAGTTACACGATCTCATGGTCAAAGGAAGAGATACTTGACATTGGCAAAGCTCTAGCAAATGAACTACACGATCTTTTGTGCTAGTCTTAGGATTGGGTCTTGTCCATCACATCATTCTCCTAATGATGTGATCCCGTTATCAACGACATCCAATGTCCATAGCCAGGAAACCATGACTATCTGTTGATCACAACGAGCTAGTCAACTAGAGGCTCACTAGGGACATATTGTGGTCTATGTATTCACACGTGTATTACGATTTCCGGATAATACAGTTATAGCATGAATAAAAGACAATTATCATGAACAAGGAAATATAATAATAATACTTTTATTATTGCCTCTAGGGCATATTTCCAACATAGTCCACTTGAGCTAGATGGTGATGATCTTGTCCTCCTCAAGTTGAATCACCTTTCTTGATTGCGCTGGCTCGATGAAGACTAGTAAATTGCTCCCCATACTCCACTATGGGTGAGCCACTCTTCGACACATCTTCACGAGTCCATTGTCACCACAATGGACAACAATCTTCAAGCACGTGATCGCTTCATGATGCTCAACTTGAACTTGCACAACGCAATCTTGAGGACGATCACCACTTGATGTCATCCTCCATGGGTTATGTGGTATCTTCCTATTGATGCATGCCCATGGAAACATGCCTAACCCCATAAAGAACTCTTACTTAGACCATGGGTTAGTACACAAAGCGTAAATGGACAATGCTTACCATACCATGGGATCACTCGATCCCTCTCGATACATCTTGTATGCTTAGTGTGTTGATCAACTTGATTCACTCTTTGACTTAGTCTTGATCAACCTTGTATCGTGCCTTATCTATGACCAGTCTTTGGATACTTCCTTGAGTAGCACCTTAGTCATCACAAAATCTCCATGAAACCAACAAATGGACTTCAAGAAATGCCTATGATCAAACCCTTCAAATATAGCTCAAGGCAACCATTAGTCCATAACGATTGTCATCAATTACGAAAACCACACATGGGGGCACCATGCTCTTTCAGTTGATCTTCACTCGGTATAATACGAAACTTCAAAAAGACACCATGCATGATCACTACTACTACTACGTCTGAAGCTCTACATAAATTTTCCATCATGATGCATCTTACTTTTATCCAATTTAACATTTTAAAGTATCAATTTAAGTTACCTATTTTGTAGTGTGTACATTTCGCCACTTTCACAGTACATCATGCATCTAACCATGCAATCTTCTTAGTACATCTAAAAAATGAAAATATATGTTTGTGTGTTACCAAATGTCCAACACCATGGATGCAAATGATTTCTGTGATGGTATGCCACATCTTCTATAGAATGATAACATACTTGGTATGTAAGCATTCAAAATCTTAATATACATGTTATTGTGTGTGTTACCAAATGTCCAACACCATGGATGCAAATGATTCCTGTGATGGTATGCCACATCTTCTATAGAATGATAACATACTTGGTATGTAAGCATTCAAAATCTTAATATACATGTTATTGGACAGTTAGTTGAAGGAAATTTGATGATGGCGGGATCATGGACTCCTTTTTTTGCGTGAAAACTTTTGACCGATTCATATTCAATCATGGACTCCTTTGCAGATCATGTTGGAAGTAAAAGATAGGTGTTTTATTAAAGAGGTCATTTAGTAAGTTTGAGAGGGTCCAAACCGGTCAAAAGTAGATATACAACCTGGTAATACTAATATCAATCAATTCGTTATTTCCATTGCAATCTTATTTTTAATATTCATATTTTTTATAGAACTTGAGGATAACAGAAAAAAAATTATTATTATTACACTGCACAGTATATTATTCCAACACATGATATTTAATGTGTAAGTGAAATCTTCTTCTATCGTATATAATATATTTTAAAAAAGATGTGTGTACCCCTCTGTTAATTTTTACAGTAAAACCTATGCAATATGTGATGAAATGATGTATAAAAAAACTATTTTAATTAAACTTGACACGATGCATTTTTTTAACAAAAAAATGTGAATCATGAACTATATATTTTTGGTCCAAGCGTCCAACACATAAAATCATCCTTGACCATAAAAAATCTAATGTAAAAAAAAACTCATGACTAACATGCATGAATTTATCAGGCTCCCTCTTCCCCATGAAAAATGAGATGCATGACTTGATGAGGTGGTATCGCTTGCATGATAGATTAATGAAAAGTTGTAAGTTATAAGTACATGTGTGACTTGCTGATATCATGTGATTTTGATCGAACGACTTTCAATAATCGAGATGACGTGGGAACATAGATGTGTATAAAATCTTGTAATGATACCAACCAATGTCCCAAATTTGGATGCCCATCTGTCTTGGTTTTGGAAAGTAATATACTTTGCCGCTGGACATATCTTGTAAAGAGGTAAATGGTGTCCTCGCGTTGGAAGGCCAAATGCATAAAGTCAGATGAAGAAACAAACAATAACGGTCAACCGATGAATAGATTCCCGCAAAAAAACGATGAATAGAGAAGTAAATGACCTTTTAGTGAAATAACATAAAAGAAGAGAAAGAAAACGAGACATGGATTAACTGAGTTCGAACTCATATGTGCCCGGGTGAACAGTAAAATTCGAGAAAATAGTAAAAAAAATCAAAACATTGTAGAAGAAAAATTATGGCAAGACATAGAATGACATTCGTGGAAGTCGTGGCAAAAAAATCAGCACTCCAAAAATAAGTTTTTTGGTGCATCAACTTCTTTTTGCCACCACTTTCACGTATGTCATTTCATGATGAAATTTTACAAGTCATGAAACAAATTGTCAAAATAAAATTCAGTTTTTTTTAATTTTAATATTCACTGAAGCTCATACGAGGTCTAGCTGAGAAGGGCGCAACAAGACTCCAGGACGCTCCTATGCTTCGAGTTAGATCCAAACTTGCCACTCCAAGAAGTCTATACATAGGTCTAATAACATGTAGGAGCAGATGCAAACTACACGTGACATAGGTGTAATCTGCGTCTCTATTCGGCTCGACGGAGGGATGAATGGAAGGAAGAAAACAATATGCACCACATAGCCAACGAAGAGCGAAGAGGCGGTATTGACAAAAAGGAAAAAGCACGCGTATGTCATTTCATGATGAAATTTTACAAGCAATGAAAAAAATTGTCAAAATAAAATTCAGTTTTTTTTAATTTTAATATTCACTGAAGCTCATACGAGGTCTAGCTGAGAAGGGCGCAACAAGACTCTAGGACGCTCCTATGCTTTGAGTTAGATCCAAACTTGCCACTCCAAGCAGTCTATACACAGGTCTAATAACATGTAGGAGCAGATGCAAACTACACGTGACATAGGTGTAATCTGCGTCTCTATTCGGCTCGACGGAGGGATGAATGAAAGGAAGAAAACAATATGCACCACATAGCCAACGAAGAGGCGGTATTGACAAAAAGGAAAAAGCACGCGTATGTCATTTCATGATGAAATTTTACAAGCAATGAAACAAATTGTCAAAATAAAATTCAGTTTTTTTTTAATTTTAATATTCACTGAAGCTCATACGAGGTCTAGCTGAGAAGGGCGCAACAAGACTCCAGGACGCTCCTATGCTTCGAGTTAGATCCAAACTTGCCACTCCAAGCAGTCTATACACAGATTTAATAACATGTAGGAGCAGATGCAAACTACACGTGAGACGTGACATAGGTGTAATCTGCGTCTCTATTCGACTCGACGGAGGGATGAATGAAAGGAAGAAAACAATATGCACCACATAGTCAATGAAGAGGCGGTATTGACAAAAAGGAAAAAGCACGCCCGGTGGGACTCGAACCCACAATCGCTTGATTAGAAGTCAAACGCCTTATCAAAAGGAAAAAGCACGCGTATGTCATTTCATGATGAAATTTTACAAGCAATGAAAAAAATGTCAAAATAAAATTCAGTTTTTTTTAATTTTAATATTCACTGAAGCTCATACGAGGTCTAGCTGAGAAGGGCGCAACAAGACTCTAGGACGCTCCTATGCTTTGAGTTAGATCCAAACTTGCCACTCCAAGCAGTCTATACACAGGTCTAATAACATGTAGGAGCAGATGCAAACTACACGTGACATAGGTGTAATCTGCGTCTCTATTCGGCTCGACGGAGGGATGAATGAAAGGAAGAAAACAATATGCACCACATAGCCAACGAAGAGGCGGTATTGACAAAAAGGAAAAAGCACGCGTATGTCATTTCATGATGAAATTTTACAAGCAATGAAACAAATTGTCAAAATAAAATTCAGTTTTTTTTTAATTTTAATATTCACTGAAGCTCATACGAGGTCTAGCTGAGAAGGGCGCAACAAGACTCCAGGACGCTCCTATGCTTCGAGTTAGATCCAAACTTGCCACTCCAAGCAGTCTATACACAGATTTAATAACATGTAGGAGCAGATGCAAACTACACGTGAGACGTGACATAGGTGTAATCTGCGTCTCTATTCGACTCGACGGAGGGATGAATGAAAGGAAGAAAACAATATGCACCACATAGTCAAGGAAGAGGCGGTATTGACAAAAAGGAAAAAGCACGCCCGATGGGACTCGAACCCACAATCGCTTGATTAGAAGTCAAACGCCTTATCCATTAGGCCACGGGCGCTCTGTGCTATTATGCTCCACTTAAGTTTAATTATCCCCGTCTAACCAGTTTCTCGAACGCGCAATCGGCCCACAGAAGAAAAGAAAAATCCATGATCCCAATCACCCATCCATGGAGATAATTGCATTTATAGTTCTCGTAGTTGCTGGCCACGTTCAACTTGGTCCTGAAATTTGCGTATTGCTTCAATACGGTTCCGGTACATGAAAATACATAGTCAATACGGTCCCCGAGGTTGAAACAACAGTCCTGGCTCTACACATTGCATACGTATCTCGTATTTGCGTAGGAGACGAGTGGGCCGAGAGAAAAAAACGCAAGCCACTAGAACAAAACGTGGGCTGTGACGTAGGCCCATATGTCAGTGGGCCGAGTAAAAAGCGAAAAAAAAAAATGCGCGGCCCCTGGGATTCGCTCCCGCACACAATGGCACAAACCTGCTCGAGCAAGCCACAGCACCAAGCGCATGATCTTGTATATATAACGGGATGCATACTATATTAGTACGTGCGTTTCTGTCTTTTAAAACAGTTCGTGAATTTATAAGTATTCATGAGTTTTTTTAAACGTTCATCGATTCAAAAAATGTTCTAGATTAAAAGATAAAGGTTCGTTTCTACAAAAAATGTTCACGATTTTATAAAAAATGTTCAAAACATGTACGGGAATTTTAAAAATGCATACACAATTTGAAGAATGCATGCAACCAAGTTTCGAACCCGTGATCCCCAGCCAAAATTTGCGCGCTCAAACAACCACACTAAGGTCCATTCCGCTATAGTGGGCCCAGACACATTTTTTGAAAACGCGCGTGCTAGCGAATTAAGCTGGCAGTAGTAATTTCTTTTTGCGAAAAACAGTAGCATTTGCTACTAATAAGATGCACATGGTTTCGAACCATAGTTTCTTTTCTTTTTCGTCTTTTCTGTTTCTTTTTCTTTTCTTCCTTTTCTGTTTATTTTAATTTGTAAAATAATGTTTAAAGTATTCAACATTTGTTAGCGCTTTCAAAACTAGTTCAGAATTTTTTTAACAAATCAGATTTCGAAAATACTTTGAAGTTTTAAATTTTGGTCACCGTATAAAAAAACTATTAAAGTTTTCAAAAATGTTTTCATTTGCAATTTTTTTTCGGATTTTCAAATTGTTCCCGGTTATAAATTCTTGTTCTAAATTTAAATTTTGTACATAAATACAAAAAATTCCCCCTTTTCAAAAAATTATCCAGAATTTAAAATAATGTTAGTGTTTTTTATGATTTTTTCATGAACAAGTCTTTTTTCATGTATTTATCTTTTTTGTATCTGTCACATACAAGCACATATTTGAAAATATTGCACAGTGATATTGTGCTACTATACAATTTTGAAAATATTGTGCATCTATAGTAAAAATCCATTTTTTACTGTATAATAACATGTGTACCCCCTCTGCACCCAACAAATAAAGAATTTTATAAAATGTGAATATTTTTAAATTATGATGTTTTTAAAAATTCGTGAATATTTTTTGAATCCACGAGCATTTTTTGAAGTGGCGTACATTGTTTTAATCTAGAACAGTTTTTGAATTGGTGAACGTTTAAAAAACACACATGAATATTTATAAATTCACGAATTGTTTTAAAAGACAAAAATGCACGTACTAATATACTATGCATCCCTTTATATATACAAGATCATGCGCTTGGTGCTGTGGCTTTGCTCGAGCAGGTTTGTGCCATTGTGTGCGGGAGCGAATCCCAGGGGCCGCGCGTTTTATATTTTTTTTCGCTTTTTACTCGGCCCACTGACATATGGGCCGACGTCACAGCCCACGTTTTGTTCCAGTGGCTTGCGTTTTTTTTTCTCGGCTCACGTGTCTCCTATGCAAATACGGGATACGTATGCAACATGTAGAGCCAGGACTGTTGTTTCAACCTCAGGGACCGTATTGACTACGTATTTTCATATACCGGGACCGTATTAAAGCAATACGCAAGTTCCAGGACCAAGTTGGACGTCGCCAGCAACTACGAGGACTATAGATGCAATTATCTCCCCATCCATGAAGAAAACTTGTTGCAGCCCCCTGCGTACGTCGAACAGCCTATCACAAGCTGGACCCAAAAAAATTCACTAGAGCCTCATTTGTTTGACTAGCAAAAAGGCCCGTGTATTGCAACGGAAGAAAAAATATCATACACTTTTAATTTACAAAAAATGTTTTATAATCTGAGAATTTGTAGCTATTTCTTAAATACATGAAGAGTTGTTAAAAATGTTGATAAAAAGATACAAGATTTTTTAATCATAAAAAAAGCTTTTTTTTGTGTGGAAACGAACATTTTTGTATGGTCTCCTGTTGACGTAGGTACTTGCGCCCCTATTTCATCATTATTTGTTACCATGCATGTCGTAGGTATTGGTCCCTGTTTCATCACTATTTATGCCTTATCAAACTTGTTTTTCATTTTATTTTTTGTCATGCATGCCTCCTTTTTACTTTTTCCCATGCATGTTCTCTCTTTTTTCTTATATATAGGAGAATAGTGCAACATCTCATTTTTATCGGGTCTCCTCTGCATTTTCTCTTTTATTTATTTTATAGCGGACATTCCATTTTTATTGGGTCCTTCTTTTATTTCTTGTCATGCATGTCCTTATTTATTGGGTGTCTCTAGCAAATTTGTCTTCAATTTCATGTTCAATCCTAATTTTGCTGAGGTGTTCATCCTCAATCTGAATCGGTACCGGTTTGAAAAAAAATGAATAATGCATTGTTGATTAACATTGCAGCCTAGATAGTATTTTTTAAATTGTTAACAGGTAAAATAACATCATATTCAGATTCTACATATTTTTCTAATCAAATTCCATATATAACATGTTAAATCTGGAGTTACGGTTTAGAAGATATGAGTATTTTAAAAAAATTGATATGTACAATGGGTTTAATGTCAGAATTATTAGGGTGTTTTCTACAAAATAACAGACGGACTAAGAATACCTATTTCTTTTATTAGTATGTATAGATAGGGCAGGAGAATCGTAGGAATAAAAAAGTCATAGGAAATGAAATGACATATATCTCAAATCCTATAAGTAGGAATAGGAAAAGAGATGCTCTTTAATTCTTGTTTTTGGCATGATAATACGTGTCTCATTTATATTATAAGTATTATAGTACAAACCACGTACATACCAACCTGACAAAACTGAAAAGACAGCAGAACGCTAGCCTTTGCACAGAGGAACACCAGCCAAGAAGTAAAATTACCAACAAGAATGAAAAATCCTCTGAGCTTGACACCAACGCCCGTCACCTGCCTCTGGAACCACCATAGCAGCCATCAATGGAGAAAATGATGGATCACCTCTGCACCCGAGTTCGACGCGGCTCCATCGCTGATATGCAGCTTTGCGGACCTCCAAGGTGGCTCGCCAATAAAGGCGAAGTCATTGCCGTTGAACGAATCAGACCGGGTCAACACCCCGGACACGCCATCGAACTCCAGATCTGGCACCCCTGCCCAACTAAGACGTTGGAGGAGGAAACCATACCTGCCTGCTAGGAACCCAGATCCACCATCTTCCAGATGCCGTCGATGCAGACCACAATCTGCATCTGCTCCTGGACTACCTCCCAAGCTCCACGCCGGAGCCCGAGGACACAGATCCACCACGAGGATGCCGCCGCCGCACCGTCCTTGCTTGAACAGTCTGGTTTCCAAATCCACCACAAAAGCGGATCGCCTCGTTAGGGAAGGATCTGAAGATTTATTAGTCGGCGCCGCCATCGTCGTTGCTGAAACCATGACGATGAACAACCCAAACTCCTAAGAAACTAACGCCTAAAACAATCCACACGCGTGGATCCGGCGACCCCCTCACCACCGACGACCGAGGTCGTCAGCGGAGGGGAGCCACCGGAGAAAGGCGCCCAGGCGGCAGGAGGCGAGATCGCCTTTCTTTCTTCTCCTGGAAGAAAGAAAGCGACCCAAAGCCACGGAGCCTGCCTCAGATGCCCTTTGATCCACATATGATTTTTTTTCACTGAGTCTAGGCTAATGTTTATTTTCCTGTGAAGACCTCATTCAGTTTGAAGGATTTGTATAGAAAAATTGTAGGAATAAGGATTTCACAGGAAAATTTCTTATAGAAGCACTCGGTTTGGAGGAAACACGTACGGGAATTTCATAGGAATATTATTCATTTCCTCTGTTTTTTGAGGAATCTACACATCCACTCAAAGCTCATTTTGTGTGTAGGAACAAGACAAGACAATTCCTTGGGGCTCATTTGGTTTGGAGAAAACTAAAACATAGGAATTAGGATTAGTATAGGAATTTGATAGGATGACACTTGCCATCCTAAGGAATTGACTTGCCTCGTTCCTATGCGTAAAATGAGCTGTGAGTGGATGTGTAGTTTCCTCCAAAAACACAGAAAATAAGTAGTATTCCTACAAAATCTCTGTATGCATTTCCTACAAACCGAATGCACATATAGGATTTTTTTCTCTGGAATCCTTGTTCCTATGTTTTTTCTATGAAAATCCTCCAAAACGAATGAGGCCTTAGGATGACACTTGCCATCCTATTAAATTCCTATACTACTCCTAATTCCTACATTTTGGTTTCCTCCAACCCGAATGAGGCCAAAATGTGGAGGATAGGAAGGATTCCTCCACAGGAATAGTATTCCATTCTTACAAACCAAAGGGTTCTAAAGGATTTTTTTTCCTATAGAAATCATATCCTATGAAATTCCTACAAGATTCCTCCAAACCAAAGGAGGCCTAGACACATAACTATGACGAGGGGAAAAGTGTGTTGCCTCGGGAAATCAATATCCATCATGTGTGATATGCCACCCAAATAGACCTAGTTTTTTTTATCTACTCATCATGCCATGACAGTACAAAGAACACAAAAATTGCATTAGTGTCTATAGACCTTTGTGGAAGGCTAATGAGGAGTTAACTTCTGGAAATGAGAAGGATGGAGAGCTCAGATCAGGAAAACGTGCCTGTAGCCTAAGACACCCTGTCGCCGCCATGTGCACTGGCTCTGCTGCCATTTGTCCTTGTATTTTCAGAATGGCTGTAACATGCAAGTCGTCTTTATATTTTCTACAGTTGCAGTCCTTTCTCCTCGTTTGTTGTGGGTATTGGATTGACACTTTGTCATCATCAAACTATTGTGCCTAATCTTGCATGAGATGGCGTGGAGGACCGACTTCAAGAGATGGCCGTGATGGCGGTGCAAAAGAAGGAATCACTTATGTCAGCAGCCGACACACTCTGGTATGCTGAGGAGATCGAGCTGAACATAGAAGCTCTAGTTGAGTGCCCGAAGGCCTATCTAGAATAATGAAGTGACAGGTGTCTGACACACTGGAAGGAGCGCGAATGACGTTGACTCTCCCGAGGCCACACCATTCTACTGCCTAGATCCATGAGATTGCCATCACCAAGGCCTCGGGTGTGGAACCTAATTTTCATTTTCCAGAGGTTCACATAGACGCGTAGGAAGTCGCCGAGCTATCCACCCTAGAGGATACCATTTGGCCGGTAGTTATAAGGAGCTCCGTATGACGAGTTAGTCACACATATATGAACTTTTTCTCTTCAGGATGTATATTTATTATGCCCCATGTGCCTTCTACATCTTGCATCAGTCCCAATTAGTGTAAGTAGCCTTTAGCTATAACTCTCTTTCAACCAAGCAACATTGAGGTGCCTGAGGTTGCATCAAGAAGTTCCTCTTGGAGGTCGCTACAACCGACGTTCGGTATGAGACTGCATCTGGGGCCAAGCTTTTGTTCGGGATGTCTTAGTACTATTCTTGGATACCTCACGATGGAAAGTAAGCAACCGAAGGTGACCAATAGGTTGATCTTTGATGGGTACCGTAGCAATAATTCAAAATTTTTCTACGCATCACCAAGATCCATCTAGGAGATTCTAGCAAAGAGAGAGAGAGAGAGAGAGAGAGAGAGAGGAAGTGCATCTTCATACCTTTGAAGATCGCTAAGCGGAAGCGTTACTAGAACGCGGTTGATGGATGTCGATTCAAATCACGGAAGATCCGATCTAGCGCTGAACGGACGGCGCCTCCACGTTCAACACACGTACAGCCCGGGGACGTCTCCTCCTTCTTGATCCAGCAATGGGAGAGGAGAAGTTGAGGGAGAGCTCCGGCAGCACGATGGCGTGGTGGTGGAGCTTGTGGTTCTCCTGCAGGGCTTCGCCAAGCTCTACGGAGGAGGATGAAGTGTTGGAGGAGGGAGGGGCTGCACCAGGGGAAGGGGTGCAGCAGCCCTCCCACCCCCCTATTTCTAGGGGCAAGTGAGAGGGGGTCAGCCCCCGTAGATCCCATCTAGGGGGGGGGGTGGCCAAGGGGGGAGTCATGCCCCCCAAGCTAGGTGGGGCGCCCCCCTTAGGGTTTCGCCCAACCCTAGGCGCATGAGCCCTAGGGGGAGATGGCGCCCAGCCCACCTAGGGGTTGGTTCTCCTCCATATTCAGCCCATAGGGCCCTCCGGGGCAGGTGGACCCCCGGAACCCCTTCGGTGGTCCCGGTACAATACTGGTAACCCCCTGAATACTTCCGGCGACCGAATAAGGACTTCCCATATATAAATCTTCATCTCTGAACCATTCCAGAACTCCTCGTGACGTCCGGGATCTCATCCGAGACTCCGAACAACATTCGGTAACCACATACTATTTCCCATAACAACTCTAGTGTCACCGAATCTTAAGTGTGTAGACCCTACGGGTTCAGGAATCATGCAGACATGATCGAGACAGCTCTTCGGCCAATAACCAACAGCGGGATCTGGATACCCATGTTGGTTCCCACATGTTCCACGACGATCTCACTGGATGAACCACGATGTCGGGGATTCAATCAATCTCATATACAATTCCCTTTGTCCATCGGTATGTTACTTGCCCGAGATTCGATCGTAGGTATCCCAATATCTCGTTCAATCTCGTCACCGGCAAGTTTCTTTACTCGTTCTGTAACGCATGATCCCATGACTAACTCCTTAGTCACATTGATCTCATTATGATGATGCATTATCGAGTGGACCCAGAGATACCTCTCCGTCATACGAAGTGACAAATCCCAGTCTCCATTCGTGCCAACTCAACAGATACTTTCAGAGCTACCTGTAGTGCACCTTTATAGCCACCCAGTTACGTTGTGACGTTTGGTACACCCAAAGCATTCCTATGGTATCCGGGAGTTGCACAATCTCATGGTTTAAGGAAATGATACTTGACATTAGAAAAGCTCTTAGCAAACGAACTACACAATCTTGTGCTATACTTAGGATTGGGTCTTGTCCATCACATCATTCTCCTAATGATGCGATCCCATTATCAATGACATCCAATGTCCATGGTCAGGAAACCATAACCATCTATTGATCAACGAGCTAGTCAACTAGAGGCTCACTAGGGACATGTTGTGGTCTATGTATTCACACATGTATTACGGTTTCCAGTTAATACAATTATAGCATGAACAATAGACAATTATCATGAACAAGGAAATACAATAATAACCAATTTATTATTGCCTCTAGGGCATATTTCCAACAGTCTCCCACTTTCACTAGAGTCAATAATCTAGTTCACATCACTATGTGATTGTAATGAATCCAACACCCATGGGGTTTGATCATATCTCGCTTGTGAGAGAGGTTATTAGTCAACGGGTCTGAACCTTTCAGATCCGTGTGTGCTTTACAAATCTCTATGTCATCTTGTAGATGCAGCTACCACATGCTATTTGGAGCTATTCCAAATAACTGCTCTACTATATGAATCCGGTTTACTACTCACAGTCATCCAGATTAGTGTCAAAGTTTGCATCGACGTAACCCTCCATAATCGAGAAAATTCCTTAGTCCACTAGTTACTAAGGATAACTTTGACCGATGTCCTGTGATCCATTCCTGGATCACTATTGTACCCCTTGACTGACTCATGGCAAGGCACACTTGAGGTGCGGTACATAATATATCATACTGTAGAGCCTACGTCTAAAGCATAGGGGATGACCTTCGTCCTTTCTCTCTCTTCTGCCGTGGTTAGGTCTTGAGTCTTACTCAATACTCACACCTTATAACACAGCCAAGAACTCCTTCTTTGTCGGTCTATTTTGAACTCCTTCAAAATCTTGTCACGGTATGTATTCATTTGAAAGTACTATTAAGCGTTTTGATCTATCCTTATAGATCTTGATGCTCAATGTTCAAGTAGCTTAATCCAGGTTTTTTCATTGAAAAACACCTTTCAAACAACCCTATATGCTTTCTAGAAATTCTACATCATTTCCGATCAACAATATGTCAACAACATATGCTCATCAGAAATTCTATAGTGCTCCCACTCACTTCTTTGGAAATACAAGTTTCTCATAAACTTTGTATAGACCCAAAATCTTTGATCATCTCATCAAAGCGTATATTCCAACTCCGAGATGCTTACTCCAGTCCTTAGAAGGATAGCTGGAGCTTGTCATACTTGTTAGCATCCTTTAGGATTGACAAAACCTTCTGGTTGTATCACATACAACCTTTCCTCAAGAAAATTGTCGAGGAAACAATGTTTTGACATCCTATCTACAAGATTTCATAAATAATGCAGTAACTGCTAATATAATTCCAACAGACTCTTAACATCGCTACGAGTGAGAAAGTCTCATCGTAGTCAACTCCTTGAACTTGTCAGAAAACATCTTAGCGACAAGTCGAGCTTTCTTGATGGTGACACTTACCATCATTGTCCGTCTTCCTTTCAAAATCCATGTGTACCCAACAGCCTTACGACCATCAAGTAGTTCTTCCAAAGTCTACACTTTGTTTTCATACATGGATCCTCTCTCGGATTTTATGGCCTCGAGGAATTCATTGGAATCCGTACCCACCATCGCTTCTCCATAGCTCGTAGGTTCATTGTTGTCTACCAACATGACCTGCAAGAAAGGGTTACGTACCACTCTGAAGTAGTACGCATCCTTGTCGACCTACGAGGTTTGGTAGTGACTTGATCTGAAGTTTCATGATCACTATCATCGGCCTCCACTTCAATTGGTGTAGGCACCATAGGAACAACTTCCTGTGCCCTGCTACACAAGTTGAAGTGATGGTTCAATAACCTCATCAAGTCTCCACCATCCTCCCACTCAATTCTTTCGAGAGAAACTTTTTCTCTAGAAAGGACATGTTTTCAGAAACAATCACTTTTGCTTCCGGATCTGAAATAGGAGGTATACCCAACTGTTTTGGGTGTCCTATGAAGATGCATTTATCCGCTTTGGGTTCGAGCTTATCAGGCTGAAACTCTTTCACATAAGCGCCGCCGCCCCAAACTTTTAAGAAACGACAGCTTAGGTTTCTCTAAACCATAGTTCATACGGTATCATCTCAACAGAATTACGTGGTGCCCTATTTAAAGTGAATGGGGTTGTCTCTAATGCCTAACCCATAAATGATAGTGGTAATTCGATAAGAGACATCATGGTATGCACCATATCCAATAGGGTGCAGCTATGATGTTCGGACACACCATCACACTATGGTGTTCCAGGCGGTATTAGTTGTGAAACAATTTCCACAATGTCTTAATTGTGTACCAAACTCACAACTCAGATATTCATCTCTATGATCGTATCATAGACATTTTATCCTCTTGTCACGAAGATCTTCAACTTCACTCTGAAATTACTTGAACCTTTCAATAATTCAGACTTTTGCTTCATCAAGTAAATACACTTAGCATCTACTCAAATCATCTGTGAAGTAAAAACATAACGATATCCACTGCGTGCCCAGCACTCATTGGACTGCACACATCAAAATGTGTTACTTCCAACAAGTTGCTTTCTTGTTCCATCTCACTGAAAATGAGGCCTTTCAGTCATCTTGCCCATGTGGTATGATTTGCATGTCTCAAGTGATTCAAAATCAAGTGAGTCTGAACGATCCATTTGCATGGAGTTTCTTCATGCGTATATACCAATAGACATGGTTCGCATGTCTCAAACTTTTCAAAAAAAATGAGTGATTCCAAAGATCCATCAACATGGAGCTTCTTCATGCGTTTTATACCAATATGACTCAAATGGCAGTGCCACAAGTATGTGGTACTATCATTACTATCTTATATCTTTTGGCATGAACATGTGTATCACTACGATCGAGATTCAATAAACCATTCATTTTAGGTGCAAGACCATTGAAGGTATTATTCAAATAAACAGAGTAACCATCATTCTCCTTAAATGAATAACTGTATTGCGATAAACACAATCCAATCATGTCTATGCTCAACGCAAAAACCAAATAACAATTATTTAGGTTTAACACCAATCCCGATGGTAGAGGGAGCGTGCGATGTTTGATCACATCAACCTTGGAAACACTTCCAACACATATCGTCATCTCATCTTTAGCTAGTATCCGTTTATTCTGTAGCTTTTTATTTCGAGTTACTAACACTCAGCAACCGAACCGATATCTAATACCCTGGTGCTACTAGGAGTACTAGTAAAGTACACATAATGTATATCCAATATACTTCTATCGACCTTGCCAGCCTTCTCATCTACCAAGTATCTAGGGTAGTTCTGCTTCAGTGACCGTTCCCCTCATTACAGAAGAACTTAGTCTCGGGTTTGGGTTCAACCTTGGGTTTCTTCACTAGAGCAACAACTGATTTGCCGTTTCATGAAGTATCCCTTCTTGCTCTTGCCCTTCTTGAAACTAGTGGTTTTACTAACCATCAACAATTGATGCTCCTACTTGATTTCTACTTTCGCGGTGTTAAACGTCGCGAATAGTTCAAGGATCATCATATCTATCCCTAATAGGTTATATTCATCACGAAGCTCTAGTAACTTGGTGGCAGTGACTTTGGAGAACCATCACTATCTCATCTGGAAGATTAACTCCCACTCGATTCAAGCGATTGTAGTACTTAGACAATCTGAGCACATGCTCAATGGTTGAGCTTTTCTCCCCTAGTTTGCAGGCTAAGAAACTTGTTGGAGGTCTCACACCTCTTGACGTGGGCACGAGCCTGAAATCCCAATTTCAGTCCTTGGAACATCTCATATGTTCTGTGACGTTTCAAAAACATCTTTGGTGCCTCAATTCTAAACCATTTAGCATTACGCACTGAACTATCACGTAGTCATCAAAATGTGTATGTCAGATGTTCGCAACATCCACAGACGACGCTCGAGGTTCAGCACACTGAGCGGTGCATTAAGGACATAATCCTTCTGCGCAACAATGAGGAAAATCCTCAGTATACGGACCCAGTACACACAATTGCTACTATCAACTTTCAACTAAAATTTTCTCTAGGAACATATCTAAAACAGTAGAACTAAAGCGCAAGCCACGACATAATTTGCAAAGACCTTTTGACTATGTTCATGATAATTAAGTTCATCTAATCAATTATTTAGTGAACCCCAACTCAGATAGACATCCCTCTAGTCATCTAAGTGATACATAATCCGAGTCAACTAGGCCGTGTCCGATCATCACGTGAGACAGACTAGTCATCATCGGTGAACATCTTCATGTTGATCGTATCCACTATACGACTCATGTTCGACCTTTCGGTCTCTTGTGTTCCAAGGCCATGTCTGTACATGCTAGGCTCGTCAAGTCAACCTAAGTGTTTTTGCATGTGTAAATCTGGCTTACACCTGTTGTATGCGAATGTTAGAATCTATCACACCCGATCATCACGTGGTGCTTCGAAACAACGAACTTTCTCAACGGTGCACAGTTAGGGGGAACACTTTCTTGAAATTTTAGTGAGGATCATCTTATTTATGCTACCGTCGTTCTAAGCAAATAAGAAGTAAACATGACAAACATCACATGCAAATCATAAAGTGACATGATATGGCCAATATCATCTTGCACCTTTGATCTCCATCTTTGAGGCGCGGCATGATCACCTTCGTCACCGGCATGACACCATGATCTCCATCATCGTGTCTTCATGAAGTTGTCTCGCCAACTATTACTTCTACTACTATGGCTAACGGTTAGCAATAAAGTAAAGTAATTACATGGACAATGACACGCATGTCATACAATAAATTAAGACAACTCCTATGGCTCCTGCCCATTGTCATACTCATCGACATGCAAGTTGTGATTCCTATTACAAGAACACGATCAATCTCATTCATCACATTCTTTTGGCCATATCACATCACATAGCATACCCTGCAAGAACAAGTTAGACATCCTCTAATTGTTGTTGCATGTTTTACGTGGCTTCTATGGGTTGCTAGCAAGAACATTTCTTACCTACGCAAAAGCCACAATGGTGATATGCCAATTGCTGTTTACCCTTCATAAGGACCCTTTTCATCGAATCCGATCCGACTAAAGTGGGAGAGACAAACACCCGCTAGCCACCTTATGCAACAAGTGCATGTCAGTCGGTGGAACCTGTCTCACGTAAGTGTACGTGTAAGGTCGGTCCGGGCCACTTCATCCCACAATACCGCCGAACCAAGATAGGACTAGTAACGGTAAGCAAATTGAACAAACCAACAACCACAACTACTTGTGTTCTACTCGTGCATAGAATCTACGCATAGACCTAGCTCATGATGCCATTGATGGGTAACGTAGCAATAATTCAAAATTTTCCTTCGCATCACCAAGATCCATCTAGGAGATTCTAGCAACAAAAGAGAGAGAGAGAGGAAGTGCATCTTCATACCTTTGAAGATCACTAAGCGGAAGCATTACTAGAACGCGGTTGATGGAGTCGTACTCGTGGCGATTCAAATCGTGGAAGATCCGATCTAGCGCCGAACAGACGGCTTCTCCGCGTTCAACACACGTATAGACCGGGGACATCTCCTCCTTCTTGATCCAGTAAGGGGAGAGGAGAAGTTGAAGGAGAGCTCTGGCAGCAGGACGGCGTGGTGGTGGAGCTTGTGGTTCTCCTGCAGGGCTTCGCCAAGCTCTACGGAGGAGGAGGAAGTGTTGGAGTAGGGAGGGGTTGCGCCCCGGGAAGGGGTGCAACAGCCCTCCCACCCCCTCCCACTATTTATAGGGGCAAGTGAGAGGGGGTCGCCCCCCTTAGATCCCATCTAAGGGGGGGGCAAGGGGGGAGTCTTGCCCCCCAAGCTAGGTGGGGCGCCCCCCTTAGGGTTTCCCCCAACCCTAGGCGCATGGGCCCTAGGGGGAGATGGCGCCCAGCCCACCTAGGGGCTGGTTCCCCTCCATATTCAGCCCATAGGGCCCTCCGGGGCAGGTGGACCCTCCCGGTGGACCCCCAGAACCCCTTCGATGGTCCCGGTACAATACGAGTAACCCCCCGAATACTTCCGGCGACCGAATAAGGACTTCCCATATATAAATCTTCATCTCTGGACCATTCCGTAACTCCTGTGACGTTCGGGATCTCATCCGGAACTTCGAATAACATTCGAACCACATACTATTTCCCATAACAACTCTAGCGTCACTGAAATAAGTGTGTAGACCCTACGGGTTCGGGAATCATGCAGACATGACCGAGATAGCTCTTCGGCCAACAACCAACAGCGGGATCTGGATACCCATGTTGGTTCCCACATGTTCCACGATGATCTCATCGGATGAACCATGATGTCGGTGATTCAATCAATCCCGTATACAATTCCCTTTTTCCATCGGTATGTTACTTGCCCGAGATTCGATCGTTGGTATCCCAATATGTCGGTGTCAAAACCGGTGGATCTCGGGTAGGGGGTCCTGAACTGTGCGTCTAAGGCTAATGGTAATAGGAGGCGGGGGACACAATGTTTACCCAGGTTCGGGCCCTCTCTATGGAGGTAATACCCTACTTCCTACTTGATTGATCTGGATGATATGAGTATTACAAGAGTTGATCTACAACGAGATCGTAGAGGCTAAACCCTAGAAGCTAGCCTATGATTCTGATTGTTGTTGTCCTACGGACTAAACCCTCCGGTTTATATAGACACCGGAGGGGGCTAGGGTTACACAGAGTCGGTTATAGAGAAGGGAATCTACATATCCGAATTGCCAAGCTTGCCTCCATGCAAAGGAGAGTCCCACCCGGACACGGGACGAAGTCTTCAATCTTGTATCTTGATAGTCCAACAGTCCGGCATAAGCATATAGTTCGGCTGTCCGAGGACCCCCTATCCAGGACTCCCTCAGTAGCCCCTGAACCAGGCTTCAATGACGATGAGTCCGGCGCGCAGATTGTCTTCGGCATTGCAAGGCGGGTTCTTCTCCGAATTCTCCAGAGTACCTGTTGTAACGAGCAGTGTCCGGCTTCCCATTTAATGTTGCACTCATCCGCTTCTGTACTTTAATAATGTCAGTCTCCATGTGTCGAGCGAATGCGAGAAGCCAGGGCATTTTTACACTTGCCACCCTGACCATGTAAATAAATCATCCATTAAAGAGACGGGGATCCTCAGATCCAAATCACACCATCTCCCCCAAGCGAGGATTCATCAGAGCGCGCCCGAAAAAACCATCCCATCATGGCCGGCCACCGCAACTCCTCCTCTCGCCCTCATAGCGCCAAGCCAGGTGATTGGGAGAAGTGTACCATATCCCACGACCAATTGGTGAAGTTGCAGACCCAGGGGTTTCTTCCACCTGCATATCTTGTCCCCGTTCGAGCTGGATTAGCCACCTTTGACAGCGGGGAGCAAGCGGAGAGTTTTCCCAACCCATCCAGGGGGAGCGAGTGTGCCTTGTCCCTTACTTGTTGAGGGGCATCGGATTTCCAATCCATCCATTCCTTCGTGGGCTCCTAGAGTACTACGGCCTGCAGCTGCACAATTTCACCCCTGCCTCCATCCTGCACATCGCGGGTTACGTCGCTCTTTGCGAGTTGTTTCTGGGTTGCGAAGCTCATTTCAAGCTATGGAAGAGGCTGTTCTGCCTCATCCCTAGCAATCAAGATGGATCAATATTCCAAGTGGGCGGAGCCGAAATATGGCGCATCGCTGGGACCAAATACCTGTCCGACACTCCAAAGAAGACATCCGAAGATTGGCCTTCCGAGTGGTTTTATATAGAGGACGTCTCCCTTCCTGACCCTATCCGGATGGGTCTTCCTGAGTTTACAAATGCTCCGTTGAAGAAGCACCATAGCTGGCGTCCCTGGAGCCCCCAGGAGGAAGATAGCAGAGAGGTCCTTCAATTGATGGGCAGGATAAAAACGCTTGCCAAATCTGGATTGACCATAATCGAGGTTATGTCAATATGAATAATGCGTGGGGTGCAGCCACTCCAGTATCGGGGGCGACCCATGTGGAACTTCAAGGGAGAATACGATGCCACCCGCTGCGGTCGGAAAGTTCCGGACTCCGCCACGCTTTGGCGAAAATACTGTCCGATTTATACAAAGGAGAAGAAGAGGAGTTCATCCGCATTAAGCCACGGGATGGATTTTCCATGTACAACCCCCCAAGCTGGGTGAGTCGCTATTTCTTACTCAACTCTATTCCTTCCCGCGGTCTTTCATTGCAAATTTGCACCTTGCTAGTCCATGACAGGAAATGCGGAAAGCCATGAGGGAGATTCACAGCCCGCCTCCACAGCCAGAGGACCACAAGTGGGCTCTCGAGCCCGGACTCGAAGAGGATCCAAACATATTTGTGGAGTTTGACGGCAGAGTGTTTTACCAGGCGAGCTGTGACGACACCTTGGTGGGCATCATCACCGATTATCCTGGCCTCCTCCCGGCACCACGTGTAAGTAAATAGGAGACTTATCTTTCGAAAAGGATTCCCTCTTTCCACCTTACCCACCTGATGTCTACAATACAACCTTCTTCTTGTAGACGTTGTTGGGCCTGCAAGTGCATAGGTTTGTAGGACAGTAGCAAATTTCCCTCAAGTGGATGACCTAAGGTTTAGCAATCCGTAGGAGGCGTAGGATGAAGATGGTCTCTCTCAAGCAACCCTGCAACCAAATAACAAAGAGTCTCTTGTGTCCCCAACACACCCAATACAATGGTAAATTGTATAGGTGCACTAGTTCGGCGAAGAGATGGTGATACAAGTGCAATATGGATGGTAGATATAGGTTTTTGTAATCTGAAAATATAAAAACAGCAAGGTATCTAATGATAAAAGTGAGTGTAAACGGTTTTGCAATGCTAGGAAACAAGGCATAGGGTTCATACTTTCACTAGTGCAAGTTCTCTCAACAATAATAACATAATTGGATCATATAACTATCCGTCAACACGCAACAAAGAGTCACTCCAAAGCAACTAATAGCGGAGAACAAACGAAGAGATTATGGTAGGGTACGAAACCACCTCAAAGTTATCCTTTTGTTCTATCTATTCAAGAGTCCGTAGTAAAATAACATGAAGCTATTCTTTCCGTTCAATCTATCATAGAGTTCATACTAGAATAACACCTTAAGACACAAATCAACCAAAACCCTAATGTCACCTAGATACTCCATTGTCACCTCAAGTATCCGTGGACATGATTATACGATATGCATCACACAGTCTCAGATTCATCCATTCAACCAACACAAAGTACTTCAAAGAGTGCCCCAAAGTTTCTACCGGAGAGTCAAGACGAAAATGTGTGCCAACCCCTATGCATTGGTTCATGGGCGGAACCCGCAAGTTGATCACCAATACATACATCAAGTGGCACGTGATATCCCATTGTCACCACAGATAAACACGGCAAGACATACATCAAGTGTTCTCAAATCATTAAAGACTCAATCCGATAAGATAACTTCAAGAGGAAAACTCAATTCATCACAAGAGAGTAGAGGGGGAGAAACATCATAAGATCCAACTATAATAGTAAAGCTCGCGATACATCAAGATCGTGCCATAGAGAGAACACGAGAGAGAGAGAGAGAGAGAGATCAAACACATAGCTACTGGTACATACCCTCAGCCCCGAGGGTGAACTACTCCCTCCTCATCATGGATAGCGCCGGGATGATGAAGATGGCCACCGGTAGGAGTGGGCATTCAGTTTATATGGTTAATACGGTTCGGTTTATTCGGTTTTCAATAATTTCGGTTTTTAAGAAATGGAAACCGAAACAATCACACAAATTTAAGAAACTGAACCATATTAACCATGATATATCGGTTCGGTTTCTTCGGTTAACCGAAAAACCAAAATACATGCACCCGTCAGTATAAGTCCAATGATTCATGAGCGCTGATTTGCATTGTATTGAATGCATAAAATAGTCACAAGAGCTAGCAACCTCATGCACTAAATGATACACTACTACTCCCTCCGTCCCCGCCTAATTTACCTTTTGGAGAGACCTCCGCATGATGGAGTGAACATTGTATTACATGGGGCATCCTACATATCGGTTTGTTCGGTCAATTCGGTTTCTAGGCACTAAAAACCGAACACAAACCAAACACCCAACAACCTTAAAATTTCCCACCGAACCAAAAACCAAACCACCGAATTAACCGACATATAGGTTAATACGGTTCGGTTTGGTTTGGTTTTTCGGTTTTCGGTTTAACGCTGCCCACCCCTAGCCACCGGTGATGGGTTCCCCCTCCGTCAGGGTGCCGGAACGGGCTCCCAAGAGGTTTTTGGTGGCTACAGAGGCTTGCGGCGGCGGAACTCCCGGTCTATCTTGATATTCGATGTTTTTATGGTACGTAGGCTTATATAGGTGAAAGAAGTCGGTCGGGGGAGCCTCGAGGGGCCCATGAGAGGATAGGGCACGCCCAGGGGGGTGGGCGCGCCCCCCTATCTAGTGGCTTCCTTGATGCTCTTCTGACGTGAACTCCAAGTCCCCTAGATCATATACTTCCTAAAAATCACGCTCCCGAAAGTTTCATTCCATCTGGACTCCATTTGATATTCCTTTTCTTCGAAATACTGAAACAGACAATAAAACAACAATATGGGCCGGGCCACCGGCTAATAGGTTAGTCCCAAAAGTAATATAAAAGTGTATAATAAAGCCCATAATCATTCAAACAGATAATAAAATAGCATGAATGCTTCATAAATTATAGATACGTTGGAGACGTATCAGCATCCCCAAGCTTAATTCCTACTCGTCCTCGAGTAGGTAAATGATAAAGAAAGAATTTATGAAGTGTGAATGCTCGAAGGTGCACAAGTTTGATCAATGATAATTTCAATCACCTTTTCTAGCATGATTATATGTCATAACAGTAGTTCATGTCATAAAACTTCTCACGAACAAGTAACAAGCAATTCACATGTTAAAGTATAGACCATAAACTTTCTTGAAAACTAGCAAACTTCATTCTCAGTCATCAAACAATTACAATTCATCAGGAAGGGAACTCCACATACTCAACTATCATATAGTCTTCTACAATTGCTAACACTCACACAATACTAATGGTTATTGAGTTTCAATCGGACACTGAGAAAGATAGGGGCTTATAGTGTTGCCTCCCAACGTATTCACCTTTGGGTGATGTCAACAATAATAGTTCATGCTAACTTACATCCAATTGGATATATAGATATATCAGGATCACCCCAACACGAGGTGCTTGCCAAAGGATAAAATGAAAAAAAGGGAAAGGTGAAGATCACCTTGACTCTTGCATAAAGTAGAAGGCATAAAGTAAAAGATAGGCCCTTCATAGAGGGAAGCAGAGGTTGTCATGCGCTTTTAGGGTTGGATGCACAAAATCTTAATGCGAAAGAACGTCGCTTTATATTGCCACTTGTATATGGACCTTTATTATGCAGTCCGTCACTTTTATTGCTTCCATAACAAGATCGTACAAAGCTTATTTTCTCCGCACTAATAAGTCATGCATATTTAGAGAGCATTTTTTATTGTTTGCACCGATGACAACTTACTTGAAGGATCTTACTCAATCCATAGGTAGGTATGGCGGACTCTCATGGCAAAAACTGGGTTTAAGGATATTTGGAAGCACAAGTAGTATCTCTACTTGGTGCTAAAAGGCAAGCTCAACATGTTTGAAAGATCCATGAAAATATACTTTAAATGAGATGTGAGAAAACATAACCCATTACGTTGTCTTCCTTGTCCAACATCAACTCTTTAGAAATTCATACTTAATGACTGATCACAATTATAAAACATGTCTAGGATAGTATATTTATATGTGAAATCTCTCTTCCTTCAATATTCTTTCATGAATTGTTCAAATGACCAACACAATGCTTGCTAACCTTCAATAAATTTACAACCTCTACTTCTTAGATGTGAAGTCATTACTCCCCATGGGATATTCAAATGATACATATATAATTTCAGATTTATGACATTCAACTCATTCAACCATTTACTCATAGGATATAAGTGAAGCACACGAGTAAATGACAAATTACTCCGAAAAGATATAAGTGAAGAACAATGAGTAGCTAAATAATTATGTAACTATGTGGAGAATCTCTCTCATTAAAGAATTTCAGATCTTGGTATTTTAGTCAAACAGCAAGCAAAACAAAATAAAATGACAATGCAAGGATAGCACAACTCATGTGAAGAAGCAAAAACTTAGGCTCAACCGATACTAACCGATAGTTGTTGAATAAGAAAGGTGGGATGCCTACTGGGGCATCCCCAAGCTTGGATGCTTGAGACTTCTTGAAATATTATCTTGGGGTGCCTTGGGCATCCCCAAGCTTGAGCTTTTGTGTCTCGTTAATTCCTCTCATATCATGGTTTCTCTTTTTATCAAAAGCTTCATCCACACCAAACTCAACAAGAACTTGTGAGATAGGTTAGTATAAACCAATGCAAAACCTTATCATTTTCTACTGTAACAAATCACTAAAATTATTATTCAACATTTCATACTAAATGTCTCTGCATATTTAATACTCCTATCCTCAAATGGAATCATTAAACAAGCAAACATATGCAAACAATGCAAACATAACAACAATCTGCCAAAACAGTATAGTCTGTAAAGAATGCAAGATTCATCATACTTCCCTAACTCCAAAAATTATGAGAAAAATACTAAGATGTAGAAGATTTATCATATCTCAATATGCAAAAAGATTCAACATTATACCATTCTCTGACTTTTCTAGAGAATGTTTGCAACAACGGTAAACTTTCTGTTTTCAAACAGCAACATGTATACTAACAAAATAAGCATGGTAAAGGCTATCTTTGACATTTTTATTGAAAATAAAGATGGAAAACATTATTCTAAATAACATCAAGCAAAACTAACAAAATAAAATGACGCTCCAAGCAAAACACATATCATGTGGTGAATAAAAATATAGCTCCAAGTAAAGTTACCGATTAACGAAGACGAAAGAGGGGATGCCTTCTGGGGCATCCCCAAGCTTAGGATCTTGGTTGTCCTTGAATATTACCTTGGGGTGACTTGGGCATCCCCAATATTAGTCTCTTGCCACTCCTTATTTCATAGTCCATCGAATCTTTACCTAAAACTTGAAAACTTCAACCACACAAAACTCAAAACAAAACTCGTAAGCTCCGTTAGTATAAGAAAATAAAACCACCACTTAGGTACTGTAATGAACTCATTCTAAATTCATATTGGTGTAATATCTACTGTATTCTAACTTCTCTATGGTTCATACCCTCCGATACTACTCATAGATTCATCAAAATAAGCAAACAACACATAGAAAACAGAATCTGTCAAAAACAGAACAATCTGTAGTAATCTGCATCAAACGTATACTTCTGGAACTAAAAAAATTCTGAAATGCATTGGTGGACCTGAGTAATTTTTCTATTAATCAACTTCAAAAAGAATCAACCTAAAAGCACTCTTAAGTAAAAAAATGGCAGCTATTCTCGTGAGCGCTAAATTTTCTGTTTTTTTTACAGCAAGATCATATAGACTTCACCCAAGTCTTCCCAAAGGTTCTACTTGGCACTTTATTGAAACAAAAACTATAAAACATGATTACTACAGTAGCATAATCATGTGGACACACACAAAAAGTAAGGATAAATATTGGGTTGTCTCCCAACAAGCGCTTTTCTTAAATGCCTTTCTAGCTAGGCACGATGATGGCAATGATGCTCACATAAAAGATAAGAATTGAAACATAACGGGAGCATCATTAAGCATATGACTAGCACATTTAAGTATAACCCACTTACTATGCATAGGGATTGTGTGAGCAAACAACTTAGGGGGACAATAATCAACTAGCATAGGAAGGTAAAACAAGCATAGCTTCAAGATTTTCAACACATAGAGAGGAAACTTGACATTATTGCAATTCCTACAAGCATATGTTCCTCCCTCATAATAATTTTCAGTGGCATCATGAATGAATTCAACAATATAACCAGCACCTAAAGCATTCTTTTCATGATCTACAAGCATAGAAAATTTACTACTCTCCACATAAGCAAAATCCTTCTCATTCGGAATAGTGAGAGTATCATAAGAGACTTGAACACTAAAAATTGTTTCCACATTAAAAGAGCAATGTTCAGAAAAAGGGTAATCATAATTATGACAAGTTTTATAAATATAATCATCACTACTTTTTATAGCATAAGTTTCATCACAATAATCATCATAAGTAGCAACTTTGTTCTCATCATAATCGATTGAAACCTCTTCCAAGATAGTGGAGTCATCACTAAATAAAGTTGACACTCTTCCAAATCCACTTTCATATTCATCACAATAAGATTCAACATCCTCCAAAATAGTGGGATCACTACTTCCTAAAGTTGACACTCTTCCAAACCCACTTTCATCAATATAATCATCATAGGTAAGAGGCATGCTATCATCATAACAACTTTGCATATCAAAACTTGGGATGCTAAAAATATCATCTTCATTAAACATAGCATCCCCAAGCTTGGGACAAACATTAATTTCAGCAAATATATTCTCAAATATTTCATCCTCATAAAACATAGCTTCCCCAAGCTTGGGCCCTTTCATATCATAAGCATAATCACTCTCATCATTAAAAATATGGATAGCACCAATAGTATAGCAATTATCATCATCACAATGAGTAATAGGAGCAACATCATTTTGGAGGGATACCTTTTTACCTTTGTTGCCCCTTCTTTTCCTTTTCTTTTTCACATTATGTGAGGGTTCAACCTTCTTCTTTGAGCTCCTTATAGATGACATTGGTTGAATGGAAAGCTCCTCCTCGTTACCCGATTCATCATAAGAAATAATAGGAGGATATTGGGACGTCTCTTCCCTTTCATTAGTATTCTCATCATCTTCTATTTGCTTTCTTTTCTTTATGTAATTGGCAATATAAGGATTTTCAATGCAATTCATCGCACAAAACATATAAATCTTCTCTAGATCAAAATCAAGAAATCTATCAAGATTAAATTTTGGAATACCCTCAGTTATACGTTTCATTTCTTCATACCCGAAAAGAAGACTAAGCTCTTTATGATGCCCAAGGGTAATCAAATTATCACAATTTTTGAATACGATTTGGTCATGAAACAATTTGCATTGGAGATTCAAATGACCATGTTCATTGCAAAGTTCACAAGGAGCGCGAAAAATATTGAATTTTTTAGCACAAACATCAAGACTTTCTTGCAACCTTTTAGTTTCTAAATACTTATGACTCTTGCAATATCTATCTTCTCTATTTGGTGTATCTATGCAAACCCAATGCTCTCCACAAAAATCGACATGCTTATAGGAGACATTTTCATCATAACTAGTGCAATCATCATTAGTACTATGGATATTCAAAGAGTTCATACTAACAACATTGCAATCATGCTCATCATTCAAAGATTTAGTGTCAAACATTCTATAGATTTCTTCTTCTAGCACTTGAGCACAATTTTCCTTTTCATCATACTCACGAAAGATATTAAAAAGATGAAGCGTATGAGACAAACTTAACTCCATTTTTTTGTAGTTTTCTTTTATAAACTAAACTAGTGATAAAACAAGAAACAAAAAGATTCGATTGCAATATCTAAAGATATACCTTCAAGCACTCACCTCCCCGGCAACGGCGCCAGAAAAGAGCTTGATGTCTACTATGCAACCTTCTTCTTGTAGACATTGTTGGGCCTCCAAGTGCATAGGTTTGTAGGACAGTAGCAAATTTCCCTCAAGTGGATGACCTAAGGTTTATCAATCCATAGGGGGCGTAAGATGAAGATGGTCTCTCTCAAGCAACCCTGCAACCAAATAACAAAGAGTCTCTTGTGTCCCCAACACACCCAATACAATGGTAAATTGTATAGGTGCACTAGTTCGGCGAAGAGATGGTGATACAAGTGCAATATGGATGGTAGATATAGGTTTTTGTAATCTGAAAATATAAAAACAGCAAGGTAACTAATGATAAAAGTGAGTGTAAACGGTATTGCAATGCTAGGAAACAAGGCATAGGGTTCATACTTTCACTAGTGCAAGTTCTCTCAACAATAATAACATAATTGGATCATATAACTATCCCTCAACATGCAACAAAGAGTCACTCCAAAGCAACTAATAGCGGAGAACAAACGAAGAGATTATGGTAGGGTACAAAACCACCTCAAAGTTATCCTTTCTGTTCTATCTATTCAAGAGTCCGTAGTAAAATAACATGAAGCTATTCTTTCCGTTCAATCTATCATAGAGTTCATACTAGAATAACACCTTAAGACACAAATCAACCAACACCCTAATGTCACCTAGATACTCCATTGTCACCTCAAGTATCCGTGGGCATGATTATACGATATGCATCACACAATCTCAGATTCATCTATTCAACCAACACAAAGTACTTCAAAGAGTGCCCCAAAGTTTCTATCGGAGAGTCAAGACGAAAACGTGTGCCAACTCCTATGCATAGGTTCATGGGCGGAACCCGCAAGTTGATCACCAAAACATACATTAAGTGGCACGTGATATCCCATTGTCACCACAGATAAACAAGACAAGACATACATCAAGTGTTCTCAAATCATTAAAGACTCAATCCGATAAGATAACTCCAAGAGGAAAACTCAATTCATCACAAGAGAGTAGAGGGGGAGAAACATCATAAGATCCAACTATAATAGCAAAGCTCACGATACATCAAGATCGTGCCATAGAGAGAACACGAGAGATAGAGATCAAACACATAGCTACTGGTACATACCCTCAGCCCCGAGGGTGAACTACTCCCTCCTCGTCATGGATAGCGCCGGGATGATGAATATGGCCACCGGTGATGGGTTCCCCCTCCGGCAGGGTGCCGGAACGGGCTCCCGAGAGGTTTTTGGTGGCTACAGAGGCTTGCAGCAGCGGAACTCCCGATATATCTTGATATTCGATGTTTTTAGGGTACGTAGGCTTATATAGGCGAAAGAAGTCGGTCGGGGGAGCCTCGAGGGGCCCATGAGAGGGTAGGGCGCGCCCAGGGGGTGGGCGCGCCCCCCTATATCGTGGCTTCCTCGATGCTCTTCTGATGTGAACTCCAAGTCTCCTGGATCATATTCTTCCTAAAAATCACGCTCCCGAAGGTTTCATTCCGTTTGGACTACGTTTGATATCCTTTTCTTCGAAATACTGAAACAGGCAATAAAACAACAATATGGGATGGGCATCCGGAACCTATGTTAGTCCCAAAAGTAATATAAAAGTGTATAATAAAGCCCATAATCATTCAAAACAGATAATAAAATAGCATGAATGCTTCATAAATTATAGATATGTTGGAGATGTATCACCACCGCACATATATTATGCTATAAATGGAAAGCCATCGGTGCGCCATGCCGAACCCGCGGTGACTCACCAACAAGGGGCGCCCAAGCCGAGTAGGCTTAAAAGGAAAGCAAACAGGGCCGAGCCGCCATCGAAGAGGTATGATTTAAAACATGCTCCGTGATTGTCGTCTTTAAAATATAACAGTATCTGATGTGCCTTGACAGAAAGAACATCCGCCAGACTCTATCCAGGGATCCTGCCCATCACGCCTCTACCAGCCGGACTCCAGAACCGGCCTCGAGGGTGGAGGCTAACATGGGGACAACACCGGACGGTCCTCCTACAAAGGGTGCGGATAGAATATTCGCTACAAATTCTGAGGTGGAGAGCGCTATGAATCATCAGCGTCGGCGGGCCGCACTCCGCGACCCTTATTTTTTCGAAGAGGCTTTCAATGCCTTCAACTCGGGAGACGCGTACATCTGAGCTGATCAAGATGGGCTTTCTAGAGCCACAAACCAGTATTTAAAAGATATACGGGTCTGATAATTATGTATATCAGTAGCCCCTGAGACTTGAAACAGTTGGTACAACTGATTTAAGGATCATTGTATGAATAGGTTCTTACAGAGAAGAATACCCATTTGTCTCAAGAGATGGAGGAGTGTAAAGCCCAGCCAAGGGCCACAGCTGCCGAAATGGAGGAATCCAAGAAGGCCTCATCTGGTAATATTGTTCTCGACCGATAAAAAACATAATTACGTGTACCATTTGGTATTCGACATGTTTGCAGATCTAACAACAGATTCCGCAGGCAATCCCTGAGTGAATCCAGAGATCCAACAAGAGGATGAACAACGAGCTCAACGACAACTAGAGGCAGGCGAGCGTACTTACACGGGCCAGGAAAGAGAAAAACGATCTCCAGGATGCCAATACCCGGCTTGGCGTGGAATTGAAAGATGTTCGGGCCCAGCTTGCGGACTCCATGAAGGAGAATAGGAGGCTTCGACGCGGCATTTTTAGTATGTGCTCAAACGAACCTTTATATAGTTTGGCAAAGAAGCAGGCTAACAAAGTTATGTCTGTAGGTATACTGACTGGTCGTCCCGAAGAGGAGATGCCCGGATCCTCAGGCGATCTTCTGCAAGAGCTTTCGCAACTGCACGAACAAGTTCGGCAGGTGATGCAGGCTATTTCCAAGGCCTTGTGGCCATCCGCCTCCCTGCCAGGAAGCATGGGGGAGCTTGTACAGCTGCTCAAGGGAGCGCGGTGGCGCTTCCGATTATGGAAGATATCTTCCTGTCGACAAGATGCGAGGGAAGCTTGGGCCATGGTAAAAACACGGTACACCAAGCTCGATCCGAATCACATGGCCCTGGTCGGACCTGTAGGGTTAGATGGGAAAGAGATTCCCATTAGTCTAGTATATGATCAGGTAGGATTATCCGCAAAGTATTCCCAATAGGATTGTAGGCTAGACAGCCTGTTGGATGGCATAGAAGAAGAAGTATGTGGGTCTAAGTGACTGTGTACTTCAATTGACATATTTTGTCCCTAGCCGGATTGTAAATCATTTGTCATGGCAGACCTTTTCGCTTCAGCCTCCGGACCCGACAGTTCGGAGTGTTTCCGAATACCCGCTCAGTTATGTAAACCGAGGTACGCGTGGAAACCAGGCGTAGGGGTCATAATTGCTTAAACAGACAAGTACCCAACTAGCTATGTAATATTACATGGATAGTAAGAAATATCTTCCAGGGAGAATAGTTCCGTTAAGGGTTCCTTTCCCTGGGTATGCATGCATTAATGTGCATGTCCGAACTGCGAGCAAAGACGTATATGCAACATCTGGGGGTTTGTATTGTAATAGGTAATAAACATCTTTAGTTCACCGACCGAATATTCCCTTAAGAACGTAGCTTTCGGCTTCACCCAGTCTGAGGTACACGTCCGGAGTACCCGGCAGTAACAATCGCAGAGGTGCTCCCCTTATGCCCTAGCCGAACTAACGGGAACGTAGGGCATAAATACAGGGGCCAGGCAATCCAGCTTGGCCAAAACTTAAGTCATATCGATGCATATAATGGTGAAGGAAAGGTGCATATGGAAAAGCGGCACATATGCAGTGGGCATGATGCCCGGAAGGTAATTATATTAAGCTTCTGTATAAGAAGCCCCTAGGTATAGTGAGCGTGCATACTTGAGGATTTAGCGCATCAAGAGTGTTTAGTCGAGTCACACTTAAAGCCTTAGAGCCATAAAAAGAAAGAGAGATAGGATATAACTAAAAAAGCGGAGGGAAGGGGATGAACACAGAGTTCGGCGCTAGGCGTAGAATCTTCGAAGTCTGGCCGCGTTCCATGGGTTCGGCTCGAGTCGATTATCTGATGCATCAGGCAGGTGGTACGCTCCTCCGGTGAGAACTTTATCAATGATGAAGGGACCCTCCTGTTGGGGAACATAGTAATTTCAAAAAAAAATCGTATGCACACGCAAGATCATGATGATGCATAGCAACGAGAGGGGAGAGCGTTGTCTACGTACCCTCGTAGACCGAAAGCGGAAGCGTTAGCACAACGCGGTTGATGTAGTGGTACGTCTTCACGGCCCGACCGATCAAGCATCGAAACTACGACACCTCCGAGTTCTAGCACACGTTCAGCTCGATGACGTCCCTTGGACTCCGATCCAGCCGAGTGTCGAGGGAGAGTTCCGTCAGCATGACGGCGTGGTGACGATCTTGATGATCTACCGTCGCAGGGCTTCGCCTAAGCACCACAATGATATTATCGAGGTGGACTATGGTGGAGGGGGGCACCGCACACGGCTAAAAAAAGAGATCCAAGGGATCAATTGTTGTTGTGTGTAGAGGTACCCCCCTGCCCCCATATATAAAGGAGCAAAGGGGGAGGGGCGGCCAGCCTAGGAGGGGGCGCGCCAAGGGGAGTCCTACTCCCACCGGGAGTAGGACTCCCTCCTTCCTTGTTTGAGTAGGAGAAGGGGAAAGAGGGGGAGAGGAAGAAGGAAAAGGGGGCTGCGCCCCTTGTCCAATTCGGACCAGAGGGGGGGGGGCGCAGGCCTCCTTCCTTTTGGCCTCTCTCCTCTATTCCCGTATGGCCCAATAAGGCCCATATACTCCCCGGCGAATTCCCGTAACTCTCCGGTACTCCGAAAAATACCCGAATCACTCGGAACCATTCCAAAGTCCGAATATAGTCGTCCAATATATAGATCTTTATGTCTAGACCATTTAGAGACTCCTCGTCATGTCCCCGATCTCATCCGGGACTCCGAACTCCTTCGGTACATCAAAACTCATAAACTCATAATATAACTGTCATCGAAACCTTAAGCGTGCGGACCCTACGGGTTCGAGAACAATGTAGACATGACCGAGACACGTCTCCGGTCAATAACCAATAGCGGAACCTGGATGCTCACATTGGCTCCCACATATTCTACGAAGATCTTTATCGGTCAAACTGCATAACAACATACGTTGTTCCCTTTGTCATCGGTATGTTACTTGCCCAAGATTCGATCGTCGGTATCTCAATACCTAGTTCAATCTCATTACTGGCAAGTCTCTTTACTCGTTCCATAATACATCATCCCGCAACTAACTCATTAGTTGCAATGCTTGCAAGGCTTAAGTGATGTGTATTATCGAGAGGGCCCAGAGATACCTTTCCGACAATCGGAGTGACAAATCCTAATCTCAAAATACGCCAACCCAACATGTACCTTCGGAGACACCTGTAGAGCACCTTTATAATCATCCAGTTACGTTGTGACATTTGGTAGCACACAAAGTGTTCCTCCGGTAAACGGGAGTTGCATAATCTCATAGTCATAGGAACATGTATAAGTCATGAAGAAAGCAATAGCAACGTACTAAACGATCGAGTGCTAAGCTAACGGAATGGGTCAAGTCAATCACATCATTCTCCTAATGATGTGATCCCATTAATCAAATGACAACTCTTTTGTCCATGGCTAGGAAACATAACCATCTTTGATAAACGAGCTAGTCAAGTAGAGGCATACTAGTGACACTATGTATGTCTATGTATTCACACATGTATTATGTTTCCGGTTAATACAATTCTAGCATGAATAATAAACATTTATCATGATATAAGGAAATAAATAATAACTTTATTATTGCCTCTAGGGCATATTTTCTTCAGTCTCCCACTTGCACTAGAGTCAATAATCTAGTTCACATCGCCATGTGATATAACACCAATATTCACATCTGTATGTGATTAATACCCAATAGTTCACATCGTTATGTGATTAACACACAAAGGGTTTACTAGAGTCAATAATCTAGTTCACATGGCTATGTGATTAACACTCAAAGAGTACTAAGGTATGATCATGTTTTGCTTGTGAGAGAAGTTTAGTCAACGGGTCTGTCACATTCAGAGCCGTATGCATTTTGCAAATATTCTATGTCTACAATGCTCTGCACGGAGCTACTCTAGCTAATTTCTCCCACTTTCAATATGTATCTAGATTGAGACTTAGAGTCATCTGGATCGGTGTAAAAGCTTGCATCGATGTAACTCTTTACGACGAACTCTTTTGTCACCTCCATAATCGAGAAACATCTCCTTAGTCCTCACTAAGGATATTCTTGACCGCTGTCCAATGATCTACTCTTAAATCAAAATTGTATTACTTTGCCAAACTCAGAGCAAGGTATATAATAGGTCTGGTACACAGCATAGCATACTTTATAGAACCTATGACTGAGGCATAGGGAATGACTTTTCATTCTCTTTCTATTTTCTGCCATGGTCGGGTTTTGAGTCTTACTCAACTTCACACCTTTGCATCACAGGCAAGAACTCTTTCTTTGACTGTTCCATTTTGAACTACTTCAAAATCTTGTCAAGATATGTACTCATTGAAAAAACTTATCAAGCGTCTTGATCTATCTCTATAGATCTTGATGCTCAATGTGTAAGCAGCTTCACCGAGGTCTTTTCTTTGAAAAACTCCTTTCAGACACTTCTTTATGCTTTCCATAAAATTCTACATCATTTCCGATCAACAATATGTCATTCGCATATACTTATCAGAAAGGTTGTAGTGCTCCCACTCACTTTCTTGTAAATACAGGCCTTTCCAAAAGTCTGTATAAAACCATATGCTTTGATCAACTCATCAAAGCGTATATTCCAACTCCAAGATGCTTGCACCAGTCCATTGATGGATCGCTGGAGCTTGCACATTTTGTTAGCACCTTTAGGATTAACAAAACCTTCTGGTTGCATCATATACAACTCTTCTTTAAAAAATCCATTAAGGAATGCAGTTTTTGACAACCATTTGCCAGATTTCATAAAATGTGGCAATTTCTAACATGATTCAGATAGACTTAAGCATCGATACGAGTGAGAAAATCTCATCGTATTCAACACCTTGAACTTGTCGAAAACCTTTTGCAACTAGTCGAGCTTAGTAGATAGTAACACTATTATCAGTGTCCGTCTTCCTCTTGAAGATCCATTTATTTAACATGGCTTGCTGATCATCGAGCAAGTCAATCAAAGTCCATACTTTGTTCTCATACATGGATCATATCTCAGATTTTATGGCCTCAAGCCATTTCGCGGAATTTGGGCTCATCATCGCTTCCTCATAGTTGATAGGTTCATCATGGTCTAGTAACATGACTTCCAGAACATGATTACCGTACCACTCTGGTGTGGATCTTACTCTGGAAGACCTACGAGGTTTGGTAGTAACTTGATCTGAAGTTTCATGATCATCATCATTAGCTTCCTCACTAATTGGTGTAGGTATCACTGGAACTGATTTCAGTGATAAACTATTTTCCAATTCAAGAGAAGGTACTATTACCTTATCAAGTTCTACTTTTCTCCCACTCACTTCTTTCGAGAGAAAACTCCTTCTCTAGAAAGGATCAATCTTAGCAATGAATATCTTGCTTTCGGATCAGTGATAGAAGGTGTACCCAACAGTTTCCTTTGGGTATTCTATGAAGATGCACTTCTCCGATTTAGGTTCGAGCTTATCAGGTTGAAACTTTTTCGCATAAGCATCACAGCCCCGAACTTTAACAAACGACAACTTTGGTTTCTTGCCAAACCACAGTTCATAAGCCGTCGTCTCAACGGATTTTGATGGTGCCCTATTTAAAGTGAATGCAACTGTCTCTAATGCATAACCCCAAAACGATAGTGGTAAACCGATAAGAGACATCATAGGTCGCACAATATCCAATAAAGTGCGATTACGACGTTCGGACACACCATAACGTTGTGGTGTTCCAGGTGGCGTGAACTGTGAAACTATTCCACATTGTTTTATATGAAGGCCAAACTCGTAACTCAAATATTCATCTCCACGATCAGATCACAGAAACTTTATTTTCTTGTTACGATGGTTCTTCACTTCACTCTGAATTTCTTTGAACATTTCAAATGTTTCAGACTTGTGTTTCATTAAGTAGATATACTCATATCTGCTCAAATCATCTTGTGAAGGTCAGAAAATAACAATACCCGCCACGAGCATCAACACTCATTGGACTGCATACATCGGTATGTATCATTTCTTACAAGTCAGTAGCTCGTTCCATTGTTCCGGAGAACGGAGTTTTAGTCATCTTGCCCATAAGGCACTGTTCGCAAGCATCAAATGATTCATAATCAAATGATTCAAAAAATCCATCTTTATGGAGTTTCTTCATGCGCTTTACACTGATATGACTCAAACGACAGTGCCACAAATTGTTGCACTACCATTATAAACTTTGCATCTTTTTGGCATCAATATTATGAATATGTGTATCACTACGATCGAGATCCAATAAACTATTTTCATTGGGTGTATGACCATCGAAAGTTTTATTCATGTAAACAGAACAACAATTATTCTCTAACTTTAAATGAATAACCGTATTGCAATAAACATGATCAAATCATATTTATGCTCAACGCAAACGCCAAATAACATTTATTTAGGTTTAACACTAATCCCGAAAGTATAGGGAGTGTACGATGCTGATCATATCAATCTTGGAACCACTTCCAACACACATCTTCACTTCACCCTCAACTAGTTTCTGTTTATTCTGTAACCCCCTTTTCGAGTTACTAATCTTAGCAACCGAACAAGTATCAAATACTCAGGGGCTACTATAAACACTAGTAAGGTACACATCAATAACATGTATATCAAATATACCCTTGTTCACTTTGCCATCCTTCTTATCCACCAAATATTCAAGGCAGTTCCGCTTCTAGTGACCATTTCCTTTGCAGTATAATCACTTAGTTTCAGGCTTTGGTCCAGCTTTGGGCTTCTTCATGGGAGTGACAACTTGCTTGTCATTCTACTTGAAGTTCCCTTTCTTTCCCTTTGCCCTTTTCTTGAAACTAGTGGTCTTGTCAATCATCAACACTTTGATGCTCTTTACTTGATTTCTACCTTCGTCGATTTCAGCATCACGAAGAGCTCGGGAATCGTTTTTCATCATCCCTTGCATTATAGTTCATCACGAAGTTCCAATAACTTGGTGATGGTGACTAGAGAACTCTGCCAATCACTATCTTATCTGGAAGATTAACTCCCACTTGATTCAAGCGATTGTAGTACTCAGACAATCTAAGTACTTGCTCACTAGTTGAGCAATTCTCCTCCATCTTTTTAGGCGAAGTATTTGTCAAAGGTCTCATACCTCTTGACACGGGCATGAGTCTGAAATACCAATTTCATCTCATGGAACATCTCATATGTTCCGTGACGTTTCAAAAACGTTTTTGTCATCCCGGTTCTAAGCCATAAAGCATGGCGCACAAAACTATCAAGTAGTCATCATATTGAGCTAGCCAAACGTTCATAACGTCTGCATCTGCTCCTGCAATAGGTCCGTCACTTAGCGGTGCATCAAGGACATAATTCTTCTATGCAGCAATGAGGATAAACCTCATATCACGGACCAAATCCACATCATTGCTACTAACATCTTTCAACTTAGTTTTCTCTAGGAACACATATAAAACATAGGGAAGCAACAACGCGAGCTATTGATCTACAACATAATTAGCAAAATACTACCAGGACTAAGTTCATGATAAATTAAGGTTCAATTAATCATATTACTCAAGAACTCCCACTTAGATAGACATCCCTATAATCTTCTAAGTGATCACGTGATCCAAATCAACTAAACCATGTCCGATCATCACGTGAGATGGAGTAGTTTCAATGGTGAACATCACTATGTTGATCATATCTACTATATGATTCACACTCGACCTTTCGGTCTCCGTGTTCCGAGGCCATATCTATTATATGCTAGGCTCATCAAGTTTAACCTGAGTATTCCGCATGTGCAACTGTTTTGCACCGGTTGTATTTAAACGTAGAGCCTATCACACCCGATCATCACGTGGTGTCTCAGCACGAAGAACTTTCGCAATGGTGCATACTCAGGGAGAACACTTCTTGATAATGAGTGAGAGATCATCTTAAAATGCTACCGCCGAACTAAGCAAAATAAGATGTATAACAGATAAACATCATATGCAATCAAAATATGTGACATGATATTGCCATGATCATCTTGCGCCTTTGATCTCCATCTCCAAAGTACTGTCATGATCTCTATCGTCACCGGCACGACACCATGATCTTCATCATCTTGATCTATATCAATGTGTCGTCACATGGTCGTCTCGCCAACTATTGCTCTTGCAACTATTGCTATCGCATAGCGATAAAGTAAAGCAATTATTTGGCACTTGCATCTTATGCAACAAAGACACAACCATAGGGCTTCTACCAGTTGCCGATAACTTCAACAAAACATTATCATCTCATACAACAACTTATATCTCATCACGTCTTGACCATATCACATCACAACATGCCCTGCAAAAACAAGTTAGACGTCCTCTACTTTGTTGTTGCAAGTTTTACGTGGCTGCTTACGGGCTGAGCAAGAACCGTTCTTACCTACGCATCAAAACCACAACGATAGTTCGTCAAGTTAGTGTTGTTTTAACCTTCGCAAGGACCGGGCGTAGCCACACTCGGTTCAACTAAAGTTGGAGAAACTGACACCCACCAGCCACCTGTGTGCAAAGCACGTCGGTAGAACCAGTCTCACGTAAGCGTACGCGTAATGTCGGTCCGGGCCGCTTCATCCAACAATACCGCCAAACCAAAGTATGACATGCTGGTAAGCAATATGACTTGTATCGCCACAACTTATTGGTGTTCTACTCGTGCATATAACATCAACGCATAAAACCTAGGCTCGGATGCCACTGTTGGGGAATGTAGTAATTTCAAAAAAAAAATCCTACGCACACGGAAGATCATGATGATGCATAGCAACGAGAGGGGAGAGTGTTGTCTACGTACCCTCGTAGACCGAAAGCGGAAGCGTTAGCACAACGCGGTTGATGTAGTCGTACGTCTTCACGGCCCGACCGATCAAGCATCGAAACTACGGCACCTCCAAGTTCTAGCACACATTCAGCACGATGACGTCCCTCGGACTCCGATCCAGCCGAGTGTCGAGGGAGAGTTCTGTCAGCACGACGGCGTGGTGACGATCTTGATGATCTACCGTCGCAGGGCTTCGCCTAAGCACCGCAACGATATTATCGAGGTGGACTATGGTGGAGGGGGCACCGCACATGGCTAAGAGATCCAAGGGATCAATTGTTGTTGTGTCTAGAGGTACCCCCCTGCCCCCGTATATAAAGGAGCAAAGGGAGAGGGGCGGCCGGCCTAGGAGGGGGCGCGCCAAGGGGAGTCCTACTCCCACCGAGAGTAGGACTCCCTCCTTCCTTGTTGGAGTAGGAGAAGGAGAAAGAGGGGGAGAGGAAGAAGGAAAAGGGGGTTGCGCCCCTTGTCCAATTCGGACCAGAGGGCTTTTGGCCTCTCTCCTCTATTCCCGTATGGCCCAATAAGGTCCATATACTCCCCGGCGAATTCCCGTAACTCTCCGGTACTCCGAAAAATACCCGAATCACTCGGAACCTTTCCGAAGTCTGAATATAGTCGTCCAATATATCGATCTTTACATCTCGACCATTTCGAGACTCCTCGTCATGTCCCCGATCTCATCCGGGACTCGAACTCCTTCGGTACATCAACTCATAAACTCATAATATAACTGTCATCGAAACCTTAAGCGTGCAGACCCAACGGGTTCGAGAACAATGTAGACATGACCGAGACATGTCTCTGGTCAATAACCAATAGCGGAACCTGGATGCTCATATTGGCTCCCACATATTCTACGAAGATCTTTATCGGTCAAACCGCATAACAACATACGTTGTTCCCTTTGTCATCGGTATGTTACTTGCCCAAGATTCGATCGTCAGTATCTCAATACCTAGTTCAATCTCGTTACTGGCAAGTCTCTTTACTCGTTCCATAATACATCATCCCGCAACTAACTCATTAGTTGCAATGCTTGCAAGGCTTAAGTGATGTGTATTACCGAGAGGGCCCAGAGATACCTTTCCGACAATCGGAGTGACAAATCCTAATCTCAAAATACGCCAACCCAACATGTACCTTCGGAGACACCTGTAGAGCACCTTTATAATCACCCAGTTACGTTGTGACATTTGGTAGCACACAAAGTGTTCCTCCGGTAAACGGGAGTTGCATAATCTCATAGTCATAGGAACATGTATAAGTCATGAAGAAAGCAATAGCAACATACTAAACGATCAAGTGCTAAGCTAACAGAATGGGTCAAGTCAATCACATCATTCTCCTAATGATGTGATCCCGTTAATCAAATGACAACTCTTTGTCCATGGCTAGGAAACATAACCATCTTTGATAAACGAGCTAGTCAAGTAGAGGCATACTAGTGACACTATGTTTGTCTATGTATTCACACATGTATTATGTTTCCGGTTAATACAATTCTAGCATGAATAATAAACATTTATCATGATATAAGGAAATAAATAATAACTTTATTATTGCCTCTAGGGCATATTTCCTTCACCTCCCACTTGGGCTTGAGCTTGTCCTTTTTCTTCTCCGGTAGGCGTAGAACGAGCTCGCCAATGTTATAAGTTTTGGCCCATACTTCTCTGCTTTGGTACCTATGAGCCTGTTGCTGATAGAATGCTGAACGGGCTTTTGCGACGTCGCGCTCCTCCTCCAGGCCATCTAAATTGTCCTGCCGATCAAGCTCGGCTTCTCTCTCTTCGTACATGCATACTCGAGGTGAGTCATGAATGATATCGCAGGGCAATACCGCCTCTGCGCCATACACCATGAAGAATGGTCTGTATCCAGTAGTGCGATTTGGCGTGGTCCGCAGCCCCCATAGTATGGAGTCGAGCTCCTCGACCCAGTGCGTGTCTGATTCCTTCAGGGATCGCACTAGTCTGGGTTTGATGCCTCTCATAATAAGACCATTTGCTCGTTCGACTTGACCGTTTGTTTGGGGGTGATAGACGGAGGCGTAATCGAGCTTAATGCCCATGTTGCTGCACCAAGTTTTCACCTCGTCGGCTGTGAAGTTGGAGCCATTATCGGTGATGATGCTGTGGGGGACACCGTAACGGTGCACGACCCCTGATATGAAGTCTATCACTGGTCCGGATTCGTCCGTTTTAACTAGCTTTGCCTCTATCCATTTGGTGAATTTATCCACCATGACCAACAGGCATTTTTTTCTTATGGCTTCCTCCTTTAAGGGGTCCAACCATATCGAGCCCCCAGACCGCAAAGGGCCAAGTTATGGGGATTGTTTGGAGAGCGGTGGGCGGCATATGGCTTTGGTTGGTGAAGAGCTGGCAACCGACGCAATGTTGGACGAGGTCCTGTGCGTCTGCTCGGGCTGTCGGCCAGTAGAAACCTGTACGGAAGGCCTTTCTTACAAGGGCCCGAGCTGCGACGTGGTGGCCGCCGAGTCCAACATGAATTTCGGCCAAGAGCTACCGCCCTTCCTCTTCGTAGATACATCTTTGAAGTACCCTGGTAGTGCTTTTATTATAAAGCTCTCCCTCGTGGACCTTGTAGGCTTTAGAGCGCCGCACAATGCAACGTGCCTCATTTTGGTCCTCAGGGAGTTCTTGCCTATTTAGGTAGGCTAAGAAGGGTTCGGTCCATGGGGCGATGACGACCATGATTAGATGGGCCGAAGGTGTTATTTTGGTGGCGGAGCCTCCGATTATGTCAGTGTGTTCAGGATCTGGGGTTGTGATCAGATCCGGACTAGTATTGCCGGTGTCCCCTTGCCACACCACGGATGGCTTGAACAACCTTTCCAAGAAGATGTTGGGTGGGACGGGGTCGCGCTTAGCACCGATGCGGGCGAGGATATCCGCCGCTTGATTGTTTTCTCGGACCACATGATGAAATTCAAGCCCCTCGAACCGAGCTGACATTTTGAGGACGGCATTACGGTAAGCCGCCATTTTCGGGTCCTTGGCGTCGAAGTCTCCATTTATTTGAGATATTGCGAGGTTCGAATCCCCACGCACTTCTAGGCGTTGGATGCCCATGGAGACTGCCATCCGAAGACCGTGCAGCATAGCCTCGTATTCGGCTGAATTGTTGGAGTTTGTGTATAGTATTTGGAGTACGTATTGGACTGTATCTCCGGTGGGGGATGTCAGGACCACGTCCGCTCCCAGACCAGCCAGCATCTTAGAGCCGTCAAAGTGCATGATCCAGTTGGAATATACGTCGTACTCTTTAGGGAGTTCGGCTTCTGTCCATTCGGCGATGAAGTCAGCCAGTACTTGCGATTTAATGGCTCGCCGTGGTTTATATATAATGTCGAACGAGAGGAGCTCTATGGCCCACTTAGCAATCCGGCCCGTGGCATCGTGGTTATTTATTATATCGTTGAGTGGTACTTCAGAGGCCACCGTGATTGAACACTCTTGAAAGTAGTGTCGTAAGTTCCGGGATGCCATGAAGACCGCGTATGCTATCTTTTGATAATGTGGGTAAGTGACTTGCATGGTGTGAGGACAGTGGATACGTAGTATACCGACTTTTGAAGCGAGAACTTATGTTCGTCCTCCTCTCGTTCGACAACGAGCACTGCACTTACAACTTGGTGTGTTGCAGCTATATATAATAGCATGGGTTCGCCAATGTTCGGTGCGGCCATGATTGTGTTACTGGCCAAGAGGGCCTTTATTTCTTCCATTCCGTCTGAGGGAGTCCCGGACTAGGGGTGTCCGGATAGCCGAACTATCATCATCGGCCGGACTCCAAGACTATGAAGATACAAGATTGAAGACTTCGTCCCGTGTCCGGATGGGACTTTCCTTGGCGTGGAAGGCAAGCTTGGCGATACGGATATGTAGATCCCCTACCATTGTAACCGACTCTGTGTAACCCTAGCCCTCTCCGGTGTCTATATAAACCGGATGGCTTTAGTCCGTAGGACGAACAACAATCATACCATAGGCTAGCTTCTAGGGTTTAGCCTCCTTGATCTCGTGGTAGATCTACTCTTGTAACCCACATCATCAATATTAATCAAGCAGGACGTAGGGTTTTACCTCCATCAAGAGGGCCCGAACCTGGGTAAAAACATTGTGTCCCTCGTCTCCTGTTACCATCCGCCTAGACGCACAGTTCGGGACCCCTTACCCGAGATCCGCCGGTTTTGACACCGACATTGGTGCTTTCATTGAGAGTTCCTCTGTGTCGTCGCCGATAGGCTCGATGGCTTCTTCGATCACCAACAACGATGCAGTCCAGGGTGAGACCTTCCTCTCCGGACAGATCTTCATATTCGGCGGCTTCGCACTGCGGGCCAATTCGCTTGGCCAACTGGAGCAGATCGAAGGCTACGCCCCTGGCCATCAGGTCAGATTTGGAAGTTTGAACTTCACGGCTGACATCCGCGGGGACTTGATCCTCGATGGATTCGAGCCACAGCCGAGCGTGCCGCACTGTCACGATGGGCATGATTTAGCTCTGCAGCCGGACAGTACCCTGGAGGCCGCACTCGAGCCCGCTTCGATCTTCGATTCGGAGCCGGCCACGCAGATCGAGGATGGATGGCTAGATACCACCTTAGGGGCTGCAACCTCTACGGCGATAGAGCCGAACACTGATCTTGTCCCTCATAAAGCTCGTGACTCCGAGGCGCCGGACTCCTCGCCGGACTCCGAACCTCCCGCGCCCCCTCCGGTCGAATCCGATTGGGCGCCGATCATGGAGTTCACCGCGGCGGACATGTTTCAACACTCACCTTTTGGCGACATCTTGAGTTCGCTAAAGTACCTCTCGTTATCAGGAGAGGCCTGGCCGGACTGCGGTCAGGACGGTTGGGATGCGGACGACGAAGAAATTCAAAGCCCACCCACCATCCACTTGGTAGCCACTATCGATGATCTAACCGACATGCTAGACTACAACTCCGATGACATCGACGGTATGGACGACGATGCTGGAGACGACCAAGAACTAGCGCCCACCGGGCACTGGAAAGCCACCTCTTCATATTACATATACATGGTGGATATCCCAAAGGATGGGAATGGCGAAGGAATAGCGGAGGATGACCCTTCCAAGAAACAGCCCAAGCGCCGGCGTCAGCTGTGCCGCTCTAAATCCCGTCATAGCAAGAATGAAGATTCCGGCACCGGAGATAATAACACGCCAGATAGTGCCGAAGACAACCCACTCCAGCAAGATTCAGCACAGGAGGACGGAGACGCCAACCCTCATGAGAGAGCAGCAGAAGAAGAGGTAGAGGACTACATGCCTCCCTCCGGAGACGAGGCAAGCCTCGATGACGATGAATTCGTCGTGCCTGAGGATCCCGTCGAACAAGAGCGTTTTAAACGCAGGCTTATGGCCACGGCAAACAACCTCAAGAAAAAGCAGCAGCAGCTTCGAGCTGATCAAGATCTGCTAGCCGACAGATGGACTGAAGTCCTCGCGGCCGAAGAGCATGAGCTCGAACGCCCCTCCAAAAGTTACCCTAAACGCAAGCTGCTCCCCCGATTAGAGGAGGAGGCGTATGAACAGGCGTCACCAGCAGACAATACGGCTGACCGACCACCCCGTGGTCGCGACAGAGAGGCCTGTAGGCCCTTCACCAGAACCGTACCCCGGCATCGCTCAAAAAGCACAAGGCCACAGGGGAACGCTCCGGACTTGCGGGACATATTGGAGGATAAGGCAAGACAATCAAGATCGATCTACGGATCGCGTGGGCGCCCCATGACACATGACGACAACCGTCGCGCCGGGCACAGTAAGTCCGGCCGGGCCAAACAAAATAGACAAAACTCTCTTGAGCTCCGTCATGATATCGCCCAGTACAGAGGCGCCGCACACCCACTATGCTTCACAGATGAAGTAATGGATCATCAAATCCCCGAAGGGTTTAAACCCGTCAATATTGACTCTTATGATGGCACAACAGACCCCGCGGTTTGGATCGAGGACTATCTCCTCCACATCCACATGGCCCGCGGCGACGATCTTCACGCCATCAAATATCTCCCACTCAAACTTAAAGGACCAGCCCAGCATTGGCTTAACAGCTTGCCAGCAGAGTCAATAGGGAGTTGGGAAGACCTGGAAGCCGCATTCCTCGATAACTTCCAAGGCACGTATGTGCGACCACCAGACGCAGATGACCTAGGCCACATAATTCAACAGCCAGACGAATCGGCCAGACAATTCTGGACACGGTTCTTAACCAAGAAAAACCAAATCGTCGACTGTCCGGATGCCGAGGCCCTCGCGGCCTTCAAGCATAACATCCGCGACGAGTGGCTTGCCCGGCACCTGGGACAGGAAAAGCCGAAATCCATGGCAGCCCTCACATCACTCACGACCCGCTTCTGCACGGGTGAGGACAGCTGGCTAGCATGCAGCAACAACCTCAGCAAAAATTCTGGCAGTCCGGATATCAAGGACCGTAATGGCAGGTCACATCGCAACAAAAACAAACGCCGCATTAACGGCGATAACAGTGAGGATACGGCAGTCAATGCCGGATTCAGAGGCTCTAAACCCGGTTAGCGGAAAAAGCCATTCAAAAGAACTACTCCGGGTCCGTCCAACTTGGACCGAATACTCGATCGCTCATGCCAGATACACGGCACCCCCGAAAAGCCAGCCAACCACACCAACAGGGACTGCTGGGTATTCAAGCAGGCAGGCAAGTTAATTGCCGAGAGCAATGACAAGGGGCTGCATAGCGGTGACGAGGAGGAGACCCGACCGCCAAACAATAGAGGATAGAAGGGTTTCCCCCCACAGGTGCGGACGGTGAACATGATATACGCAACACACATACCCAAGAGGAAGCGGAAGCGTGCACTCAAGGATGTATACGCGATGGAGCCAGTTGCCCCTAAGTTCAATCCATGGTCCTCCTGCCCGATCACTTTTGACCGAAGGGACCACCCCACCAGCATCCGTCACGGCGGATTCGCCGCATTGGTTTTAGACCCAATCATCGATGGATTTCACCTCACCAGAGTCCTGATGGACGGCGGCAGCAGCCTGAACCTGCTTTATCAGGATACAGTGCACAAAATGGGCATCGACCCCTCAAGGATTAAACCTACCAAGACGACCTTTAAAGGCGTCATACCAGGTGTAGAAGCCAATTGTACAGGCTCAGTTACACTGGAAGTGGTCTTCGGATCCCCGGATAATTCCGAAGCGAGGAGTTAATCTTCGACATAGTTCCATTCCGCAGCGGCTGTTATGCTCTGCTCGGACGCACCGCGTTTGCAAAGTTCAACGCGGTGCCGCACTATGCATACCTCAAGCTCAAGATGCCAGGCCCTCGAGGAGTCATCACGGTCAACGGAAACACTGAACGTTCTCTCCGAACGGAGGAACATACAGCGGCTCTCGCGGCAGAAGTACAATGCAGCCTCTTAAGGCAATTCTCGAGTCCGGCCGTCAAGCGGCCGGACACAGCTAAAAGCGCCCGGAGTAACCTACAACATGACCACCTGGCACGTTCCAAGCACGCGTAGACGTGCGGCCCCAACCCCAGCCCCTGTAAAACGTCAAGACAGACCCTTCGCGTACACCATTACGCTCTGAAGATACCATCGGCATGGGGAAAGGGGCGCGACCACGATAGGCCCAGACTGCGGCTCAACCACACCAGGGGCTCTCAAGTGTGTCGTTTTTTTTTCTTTCCTTTTATTTTTACCCACAGGACTCCGTTCGTCAGAGGCCCTGTCCGGCAGCACACATGCCGAACTCACGATGCAACAACCAGGGAAGGAGAAAGGCTACAACGAATATCCAGGTGGTCTCCATTATGAGCATTAAATCTGTTTTATGCATTATTCCATAGCCTACCCCTAGAGGGGGACATGTTTAACAGTCCCATCCCTTGCCTACCTCACCATTTGTATCGTTCTGCACTTACAACAGTTTTTATTGAATAAAGCAATGCAGCACCTTTTTGCTTCCAATCGCATTCCTTTCTTATACATATGTTCATCTATGACATGTTGCATCCGTACGTTTTGGTACGGCTAAATACACCAGGGGCTTACGTTTCCCGCATTATGGTGTGATAAGTCTGAACACTTTCACAAGTGCGGCACCTCAAACTTATAGCATTATATGCATCGGCTCCGAATCATGTTCTTGGGTCAATAGTTGGGTTTGCCCGGCTCCCATGTTTTGGTACCTTACATTCCGTTTTATCGGCGAAGGTAGCACTGGGAGAACCATTGCGATTGCGCCCCAGTTCAGCTGGGTTAACGCCTCAGTGGAGAAAGCTAAAACTGACCGTCATGATGAGGCGAGAGCTGGTCGCTGTTCGAGAGGTTTGTTGCGAGTCCCTAAAGACTTATGCCGCTTCGAGCGAGGAGCCGGATTCTGTCCGGCCAAGGCGTGGATAGCACCCCAAATTCGGCCTTCCGAATACTAGGGGCTTCACCGAAATTTAAAATTATAGAATTCTATGGCTAAGTGAGAGTGTTCAAGCATTATAAGTCCGGTTGCCTTGTTCGTTGTGTTGAGCGCCTCCCTCGATGGACCCAAATATGGAAACAAGAGTGCTCAAATTTATCCCGAACACCCCAGCACTCGTGGCATGGGGGCTGAAGCCGACGACTTGCCATCTCTCAGATTTGATAAACAACCGCACAGAAGGTAATATTTTAAATTAACAAGTGTTGCTTCGCGCATATGAACTTAGTTTTCAGCGCACAGGATAACAAAACGCGAGTCTACTCAAAAATTTCTTCTTTGGAGCACTCGCCCGCAATAATGCGGGCACCCTTCAGGACAATTTTATAATACATTTCGGGCGTATGATGCTCCTTGCCCTGCGGTGGCGCGTCTGTCACCAGCTTCTGGGCATCCATCTTGCCCCGGTGCACCTTTGCGTGGGCAAGGGCCCGACGGGCACCTTCAATACAGGCGGAGTGCTTGATGACTTCAACCCACGGGCACGCATCCACCAACCGCCGCACCAGGCCGAAGTAGCTCCTAGGCATGGCCTCCTTGGGCCACAGCCGAACTATGAGGCCCTTAATGGCCTGTTCGGCCGCCTTGTGGAGCTCGACCAGCTGCTTCAGCTGGTCGCTAAGGGGCACCAGATGTCCGGCCTCAGCATACTGAGACTAGAAGACCTTCTCTGTCGAGCTCCCCTCCTCGGCCCGGTAGAACGCGGCAGCATCGGACACGCTGCGAGGAAGATCTACGAACGCTCCTGGAGAGCTCCGAATTCGGGTAAGCAACAAGTAATTAACACTCACATGCTTACTTTGCATGAAAAATGCCTTACCCGCTGCTATTTTCTTCAACTCATTGATTTCCTGGAGGGCCTTGTAGGCTTCAGCCTTAGCGGCTTTGGCACTCTCAAGAGCCGTTGCAAGCTCGGACTCTCGGGTCTTCGAGTCACGCTCCAAACCCTCATGTTTTTCCATGAGAGCCTGGAGCTCTTGCTGTACCTCCGCCACCCACGCTTCCTGCTTCTCTCGCTCGGTGCGCTCCGCGGCCGCATTGCGTTTGGCCGCGGCCACCGCCTCTTTCAGGGTCGCCACCTCGTTAGTGGCCCCTGCCATATCCACGTTATCCTTGTCATTTTTCTTGCAACCAAATCCTTTTCTGTAAGGTACAATTTTAATAAGGTGTTACTCACCTTCCTTGTCCTCGAGCTGCTTCTTGGCACGGCCGAGCTTGTTCTCGGACCGCTCGAGGTTTTCCTTCAAAGTATTGACCTCCGCAGTCAGTGCGGCAGAGGTCAGCAACACAGCCTGCAATCCCATATTGACATATTTTTTATGACTCCTGCGTATATCTTTTTAGATCCTCTGTCCGGCTTTTCTTTCCGAACATCGAACCAAGCATCAGGGGCTACTGTCTATGTGGTACTATTTTACATATATCAAAATTCTTACCTCAAAGCCTGTTAGAAGGCTGCTGCAGGCTTCGGTCAGCCCGCTCTTGGCGAGCTGAACTTTCTGAATCACCGCACTCATAACAGTGCGGTGTTCCTCTTCAATGGAGGCGCTATTGAGCGCCTCCAGCAATCTATCTGGTGCCTCTGGTTGGACGGAAGCAGCCGGCGTCACGGTCTTGCCCTTCTTGCGAAGGGGTCGCCCGCCGGACTCCGGAGCCACTAGGGGCTCTGGCGCCGAGTCCGGTGCAAAGTCCGGGAGGTTGTCCTGCGACACCTCTGGGGCCTTCTCCTCCTGGTGGGTCCCTTCCCGGGATCCCACCTCGGCATCATCCGCGTCACGAGGGGAGGAGGCAGTCGGAAGGGAATCCATATCCGACGCACCTAAGGACCCGCTTGACGAAGCGGGGAGATCATCCTTGGGCGGACTGCAGGGTTGTATGCGGCATTAGAAAGACACTGGGTGGCGAAAAGGAAACCATAAAGTTACTCAGGAGCCCGGATACTTACGATCTCGCCAGGGGCTTGGTCCTTGGAGGCCAGTCCTCGTCGTCATCACTGACATCGGCAGAGTAGTTCGGGGGAAGGGTTTTTCCCTTCTTGGACCCCTCGGCCTCCCCCGTTGGGGAAGCCTTCCTTTTCTTCCCTTCCCCTGCTGGGGGAGAGGCTTTCTTCTTCTCCTCCTCGCCTTGGTGGGAGGAGTCGGCCTCGGAGTCATCATTCGATAACACCTGAAAACGGGAACTCTTTCGAGTACCCGTGGCCTGCTTCTTGGCCTTTTTCTCCGGCACCACATGGGGTGCCGGAGCCAGCAGCCCCGTTAGACGGGCGTCCACTGGGTCCTCTGGCAATGGGGCCGGACAGATAGTCTGTTCGGCCTTCGCCAGCCAGTCCTGTCAAAGGAATGAGGGAGTTTAGATCCCGCATAGAGTCAAACTATGGAAAACGAGCATTCTGTAAAGGATGAAATCACTTACCTCGTCAGCCGGACGCTGCGAGATGAATCTGCGATCTTCGGTAGCGGATGCGGGAGCCTCGACGCCCTTGAACCGCACCTTCCATACCTCTTCGTACGTAGTGTCGAAGAGCCCGCTCAGGGTGTGGTGCTGCGTCGGATCAAACTCCCACATGTTGAAGCCCCGTCATTGGCACGGGAGGATCCGGCGGATGAGCATGACCTGGACCACGTTGACGAGCTTGAGCTTCTTGTCCACCAGCTTCTGGATGCAAGCTTGGAGCCCGGTCAGCTCTTCCAAATCACCCCAAATCCGACCACTCTCTTTCCAGGAGGTGAGCCGTGTGGGGATGCCAGATCTGAATTCGGGGGCCGCTGCCCATTCAGGGTCACGCGGCTCGGTGATATAGAACCACCCCGATTGCCACCCCTTGATGGTTTCCACGAAAGTGCCCTCAAGCCAAGTAACGTGGGACATCCTGCCCACCATGGCGCCTCCGCACTCCGCTTGGCTGCCCTTCACAACCTTTGGCTTGACACTGAAGGTCTTGAGCCACAAGCCGTAGTGGGGCTGGATGCAAAGGAAGGCCTCACACACGACGATGAACGCCGAGATGTTGAGGATGAAATTCGGGGCCAGATCATGGAAATCTAGGCCATAGTAGAACATGAGCCCCCGGACAAAGGGATGAAGTGGGAAGCCTAGTCCATGGAGGAAATGGGGAAGAAATACCACCCTCTCATGGGGCCTAGGGGTGGGGATGAGCTCTCCCTCGTCGGGGAGCCCATGCGCGATGTCGATGGACAAGTATCCGGCGTTGCGCAGCTTCTGGATCTGCCCCTCCGTGACGGAGGAGGCCATCCACTTGCCTCCCGCTCCGGACATGATCGGAGAAGGTTGAGGTGGGATGTGCGGGCTTGGGCGCTGGAGCTCGGGTTCATAGAGATGGATAAGCTAAGGAGGAAGAAGGCGCAGGTAAAAGGGTTGGATCTTTATCCCCTTATATGGGCGGACAAAAACATGTGTCCCCACCGGCCTGGTAAAACTCGCTTATCCCCCAAGCGCCGCGATTGATGGCACGGTTGGGTTACCCACGTCCGTATTGATGGGAATCCCGGAATAAGGGGAGCACGATCTCTGCTTCGACAAGACGTGCCAAGGAAACTGCTTCGCTAAACGCACTGAGGTGGTACAATAAAAACGATTCAAGTAAAGGCTTGGTTGTGGTGTGACGTCACGCCACGAAATACGTCAGCAGATTGAACTTGTGTAAATATTATTCTCTCTACGGTGGTATGTGGACATTATTTTTGCAGAGCCGGACACTATCCTGGTGTTCACAATCTTCTATAAATTATTCGAAGGAGGAACCCGCCTTGCAATCCCGAAGACAATATGCGCGCCGGACTCGTCGTCATTGAAGCCTGGTTCAGGGGCTACTGAGGGAGTCCCAGACTAGGGGGTGTCCGGATAGCCGAACTATCATCATCAGCCGGACTCCAAGACTATGAAGATACAAGATTGAAGACTTTGTCCCGTGTCCGGATGGGACTTTCCTTGGCGTGGAAGGCAAGCTTGGCGATACGGATATGTAGATCTCCTACCATTGTAACCGACTCTGTGTAACCCTAGCCCTCTCCGGTGTCTATATAAACCGGATGGCTTTAGTCCATAGGACGAACAACAATCATACCATAGGCTAGCTTCTAGGGTTTAGCCTCCTTGATCTCGTGGTAGATCTACTCTTGTAACCCACATCATCAATATTAATCAAGCAGGACGTAGGGTTTTACCTCCATCAAGAGGGCCCGAACCTGGGTAAAAACATCGTGTCCCTCGTCTCCTGTTACCATCCGCCTAGACGCACAGTTCGGGACCCCCTACCCGAGATCCGCCGGTTTTGACACCGACACCGTCCGTGGCCGCATCCGTCCACTCGAAGTTTTTGCTGCGTCGAAGAAGGCGATAGAGAGGTAGTGCCTTTTCTCGCAATCGGGAGATAAAGCGGCTTAAGGCAGCCACACATCCAGTTAATTTCTGGATTTGCTTGAGGTCTGTTGGGGTAGCCAACTGTGACAAAGCTCGGATTTTAGCTGGATTTGCTTCAATTCCTCTGTTGGAAAGATGAAGCCAAGGAGCTTTCCGGCGGGAACGCAGAAAACACATTTTTTTGGATTGAGCTTGATGTCATATGTTCGGAGGTTGTCGAACGTGAGCCTCGGGTCATCTATTAAAGATTCAACGTGTCTGGTCTTGATGACCACATCGTCCATGTATGCCTCAACTATTTTGCCGATTTGTTTTTCCAGGCATGTCTGAATCATGCATTGGTAGGTTGCACTGGCGTTTTTGAGCCCGAAAGGCATGGTGTTTAAACAGAAATGGCCGTATGGGGTGATGAATGCCGTTGCGGCTTGATCGGACTCCGTCATCTTGATTTGATGGTATCCGGAGTATCCATCGAGGAAACACAATGAGTCGTGTCCTGCGGTAGCGTTGATGATTTGATCGATGCGTGGGAGGGGGAAGGGATCCTTGGGGCAAGCTTTATTGAGGTCCTTGAAATCGACACATAGGCGCCAGGGTTTATCCTTCTTTGGTAGCATTACCAGGTTTGCTAGCCAGTCCGGGTGTTCATTTCTCTGATGAGTCCGGCTTCGAGTAACTTGGCTAGCTCCTCTCCCATAGCCTGTCGTTTAGGCTCTGAAAAGCGCCATAGTGTCTGCTTGACCGGCTTGTATCCCTTCAGTATGTTGAGGCTATGCTCGGCCAACCTGCATGGGATCCCTGGCATATCTGAAGGGTGCCAGGCGAAGATGTCCCAATTCTCGCATAAGAACGCCCGCAGTGCAGCATCGATTGTGGGGTTCAGCTGTGCCCCGATGGCTGCTGTTTTTGTAGAGTCTGTTGGGTGGACTTGGAATTTGACGATTTCGTCTGCAGGTTTGAAAGAGGTGGACTTGGATCGCTTATCGAGTATCACATCGTCCCTATCCACTGTGGAGCGTAATGCAGTTAATTCTTCGGACGCGAGGGCTTCAGATAATGCCTCGAGGGCCAGGGCGGCGGTTTTATTTTCGGCGCGAAGTGCTATGTCCGGATCACTGGCTAGAGTGATGATTCCGTTGGGCCCGGGCATCTTGAGCTTCATGTACCCATAATGGGGTATAGCTTGGAAGCTCGCGAATGCGTCCCGCCCTAAAAGGGCGTGGTATCCACTATTGAACGGGGCCACTTGGAATGTTATCTCTTCGGACCTGTAATTTTCCGGCGTGCCGAATACCACATCGAGTGTGATTTTTCCCGCACATCGTGCCTCCCGACTAGGGATAATCCCTCGGAAGGTCGTGCTGCTTTGCTCAATGCGGCTCTTGTCTATTTCCATTTTGTTGAGAGTTTCCTCGTAGATGAGGTTTAATCCGCTGCCGCCGTTCATGAGCACTTTAGTAAGCCGGAAGCCGTCCACAATTGGACTAAGGCTGTGTGTTGGTACGGTATCCGGTGTTGTGTGAATTTTGCATGGCCTATTGAGCCATCCCTCCAATACAGTTCCACGCCCTGTAGTGGGCTTTGGTTTCTTTATGATTGGATCGGGTGACCTGCGAGGGTGCACCCTTTTGGTTCGGACAAGGGGTTTAGTGAGAGCCGGAGGATCCCAGAATTTTTCCTGGGTTTTCCAGGCGCTTTCCATTGCACAGTACTTTTGTACTATGGCCGCCAAGTCAGTGAATTGTGATATGTCACGGCGACTTATGGCATTAAGGATTCCCTTGTCTGTGCAATTTTTGCAGAAGAATGAGATTATGTCTTCCTTACGACAATCCTTGACCTTGCTCATTACAAGGAGAAATCTGGCCCAAAAGTGATGTACTGTCTATTGGGATTGTTGTCTAATGTGGGAAAGATCGCTTGTATCTGGGTGGGTGGGTGGATTTAAGTCCGAACCCTGACCTGATCCGAGACCCATAGGCAGAGGAATTTCTGGACTTGGTAGTTCGGGTTCTGGGATGTTGCCCAATTTTTTTGGCCCGCTATTCAATTCTAAATTCGGAGCTTGGGTCAAGTCCTCCCACAAGCGGGTATCCGGCTCAGAGAGCTCGGGAATCCGGACATAGTTCATCCTCAAAATAGAGGAAGAGTCGGTGCATTGCTCCTCCACCACCGCTATTTGATGGGTGACCAACGAAGAGTTAAGCTCTCTTTGATTGGGTTTAAGCCCAATCCGATCATTGTCGATAGCGAATCCCAAGGTGGCGATGCGATCCAAGAGCTCGTTCAAGGACGAAAGTTCCATCGGATCCATCCGCTCGACGTATTCCGAGCTGACGTGGAGGCTGTTTTCGATGACACGAGAAGTCATCGTCGGCGCGGCGACCGAACGGGCGGTCATGAGAAGCCGCCTAGTCGGAGGGTTTGGCCTAAAGCCAGGGCTCCCCCAAAGGCGATGTTGTCCTTGATAACAAGGTGAGCCATCAAACCTTTTTTCGACATCACAGTGGAACTCTCAATGAAAGCACCAATGCCGGTGTCAAAACCGGCGGATCTCGGGTAGGAGGTCCCGAACTGTGCGTCTAAGGCTAATGGTAACATGAGGCGGGGGACACAATGTTTACCCAGGTTCGGGCCCTCTATATGGAGGTAATACCCTACTTCCTGCTTGATTGATCTTGATGATATGAGTATTGTAAGAGTTGATCTACCACAAGATCATAGAGGCTAAACCTTAGAAGCTAGCCTATGATTCTGATTGTTGTTGTCCTACGGACTAAACCCTCCAGTTTATATAGACACCGGAGGGGGCTAGGGTTTCACAGAGTCGGTTACAAAGAAGGGAATCTACATATCCGAATTGCCAAGCTTTCCTTCCACGCAAAGGAGAGTCCCACCCGGACACGGGACGAAGTCTTCAATCTTGTATCTTCATAGTCCAACAGTCCGACATAAGCATATAGTCCGGCTGTCCGAGGACCCAGTAATCCAGGACTCCCTCAGTAACCACATACTATTTCCCATAACAACTCTAGAGTCACCGAACCTTAAGTGTGTAGACCCTACGGGTTCGGGAATCATGCAGACATGACCGAGACAGCTCTCTGTCCAATAACCAACAGAGGGATCTGGATACCCATGTTGGTTCCCACATGTTCCACGATGATCTCATCGGATGAACCACGACGTCGGGGATTCAATCAATCCCGTATACAATTCCCTTTGTCCATCGGTATGTTACTTGCCCGAGATTCGATCGTCGGTATCCCAATATCTCGTTCAATCTTGTTACCGGCAAGTCTCTTTACTCGTTCCGTAACGCATGATCCCGTGACTAACTCCTTAGTCACATTGAGCTCATTATGATGATGCATTACCGAGTGGGCCCAGAGATACCTCTCCGTCATACGGAGTGACAAATCCCAGTCTCGATTCATGCCAACTCAACAGATACTTTCGGAGCTACCTGTAGTGCACCTTTATAGCCACCCAGTTACGTTGTGACGTTTGGTACGCCCAAAGCATTCCTACTGTATCCGGGAGTTGCACAATCTCATGGTCTAAGGAAATGATACTTGACATTAGAAAATCTCTTAGCAAATGAACTACACGATCTTGTGCTATGCTTCGAATTGGGTCTTGTCCATCACATCATTCTCCTAATGATGTGATCCCGTTATCAATGACATCCAATGTCCATGGTCAGGAAACCATAACCATCTATTGATCAACGAGCTAGTCAACTAAAGGCTCACTAGGGACATGTTATGGTCTATGTATTCACACATGTATTACGGTTTGCAGTTAATACAATTATAGCATGAACAATAGACAATTATCATGAACAAGTAAATACAATAATAACCATTTTATTATTGCCTCTAGGGCATATTTCCAACAATCTTGTTGTTCGATGCAGCCCCAGGTGCGGGAAGGTCAGTATTATGATGCAGCTCCCGGGTCCGAACATTTAGGGAGGTCTTGTTGATGCAACCTCCAAGATGGGAGGTCCACTTGCATGATGCAGCCCCTGGGTCTGGCTACGATGAGGTCATTTTGGATGCATCCCGTAAGTTTATCCCGAAGAGATCAATGTTTTGAGCGACTGAAATAATAAAGAAAATCACAAAACTCATTATGGAGTGGAACACATTTATTCATAATTGTCTGATCAGACTAAAAGCATAATTGAGGAATATAAGAAGTTCTTAAATGGATAAAACTACACAATTGGGGTGGTGTACCACACGTGCTTGGTGGCGTTGCCGAATTTAAGAAACCGGGGTGGGACACCTTTCCTCCTGGTTTAGCATGCGCCTATGGTAGTTATCTTTGTGGATTTAGCTGAGTATGTGGAGACCTTCATGTTCTCCTGAGCCGGTGGTGGAGTGGGATCGGCTCTTGTTTTCTTTGATGGAGCAACTTCCTCTAATTTTTTGGCCTTCTTTGTGTCCTGGACACCGAGGGAGGCAAGCTCTGCTTCGACGAGTTCAAGGTTAGCCACCTCAAACTCGTGTGCATTCTTGGCAGCCCTGCTAACTGTAATCACCCTGTTTGGGCCAACTATTTTAAGCTTCATATAGGCGTCATGCGGGGTGGCCATAAACTTTGAGTACACATGCCGACCTAGGTGTTGGCAATCTTTGGGGTCCAGATTGTCGGTTTCCCCATGAAATACCTTGGCTCCCTCATCACCGTCACAAGAATTCGCCTGGTTTAGTTGCGGTTCATACTAGACATAATTACGGATAGACTTGTGGGTTGGAAAGATCGCTTCATGTTGGTTGCAATTGACATGTGTTGGTTCGTTGTGTGTTTACTGTTATACTGACCTTTGCTCTTACGGTGTTGCGTGCCCGAAAACGTTCTTCAAGGACATCAACAAGGTGTGATGTTGTTTCCTACTGGCGCATGAGAATGAGCTTTCTACCATCAGCTGCCAAGGTGAACTAGCCGAAGTATGCTCTCTGGTCTAACACGGCAAGGCTTGGCATTCACGACCTTGGTCGCTTCAGTCGGGCGTTGTGTCTGTGTTGGCTTTGGCTCTCCTAGTGCCACCTTGAGTT
>NC_041393.1:206057028-206075053 GCF_002162155.2 Triticum dicoccoides
GCGAAACCATTGACCGGGCACTCTTCATGTCGACCACCAAGGTATCTATCAGGAACGGCAACACAACCACATTTTGGCAGTGCTCGTGGCTGGGTGACGCCTCCCTCTGTGCAGTCTTCCCCAACCTCTTCAAGCACACAAGAAGAAAGAACATGACGGTAGCAGCGGCTTCGAGGAACCACATATGGGTTCAGGGTCTGTGCCATGGCAATGTCTCTGGGCTCACCCAGGAATTCATCAAGCTTTGCGGGAAGATCCAGGCGGCAAACATCGCGTTGTCCAAGGAAGCCCCGGACACGATCACGTGGAAATTTGAATGCTCCCACTAGTACTCGTCGAGCTCGGCCTACCACATGCAATTCCAAGGACAACGGTAGCGGCATACACGTCCATCTTCTGGGCGGCTTGGGCGCCAGAAAGGATGGAGATCTTCAGTTGGCTACTCCACCAAGAACTCCTCTGGTACAATGATCGGTAGTAGTGTAGAAAATGGCCAAATGGTTATCTTTTACAATCACACAACATGGCAGCAACAGACCATCATCAACTCTGCTGCCGACGATAATAGAAAATAGACCAAATCAATGATTATACCATTAACTTGGGAGCACAACTGCACCTTTAAGGAGGAAACACCGCGGTCAATGACGTGATGCAAAATGCTTTGAGACCCCTTTCAGGGATCTGACGTGAAAGACCGGCCTTGCAATGTTTCCAGCCTTTTTCCCTTTCTCTCGACTTTTTCTTTAATATTCGGATTGTACCCTTTTTCAGGGAAATGTTACAAATCCAAGGTCAGTTTTTAAGCATTGCAAATAGAACGTTTTTATGAGTGAATAGTATATGTCATCTTGGGCGTTTGGTTCCCTCAAAAAAAAATCTTGAGCGTTTGGTTTGCCATGCTAAATTTTTTTTGCCGTTTAATTCATAGCGTAATTTTTTTTCAATCTGTCCCTGTTTAATACTTTCTCTATCCCAAAATAAGTGACTCCATGGACCCAACGACTGCTGGATCTTAAAAAAAGAAAAAGGGTGTGACTATATGTCATCTAAATGTGAGATAATATCTCACATCTAAGTATGACATCAGCGTTTTTGTGGTCTCTTTTATTTGTTTGTTTGTTTGTTTTTGTGTGTGTTGGGCCTGTTAGTTTGTCGGAAGACTTCCTTTCCTCCGCCTGATAAAATGCAGGCGTCAGCCTACTGGCTGTCAACCACGTGTGCTGATGAGGCCCACTACCATGTCATGTCCTCTTTCCTACAGCCAGCCTATTATCCGCCGCTTGCCCCATATTGCGCTGCATGCACATTTGTTCTCCCGGCTATGGTCACTGTTTTTTTTAGCTCAGGCTACGCTCACTGGTGTAATCCCATTGACTTTGTTACTGGCTACTAGTACTAGTCATTGTACACAACAAAATACTACGCCTGTTCTACTTTTTATTACTTACAAAAGAAGACACAAATAAGCACGCTCAGAAATATAACTGTGTATTTTGCAACGCCGTTTGGGCGTCGCTGCTTCAAGCGAGATACGCGCCATCGAAAAAATATTATGTTGTATTTATGTAATATTTTTTTCAAAATGAGAGCATTTCTTGAAAATGTGATTTTTTATTGAGACGACAAATTTTGAATTTGAGATATGTTTCTGTAAAAATGAGAACAAATTTTAAAAATTGAGAGACATTTTTTGGAAAGAAGAAATACTTTTACAAACTTCTAAACATTTTATGAAAACATCGACAATTTTTGAAAAATTTGTAGACTTTTTCAAAAAGTTGAACATTTAGAAATTTGCAAACAATTTTTGGAAACGTGAACATTGTATAAAACATTTTGATCTTGTCTTCAAAAAACACGTACATTTTTTAACTAGTGAACATTTTTTGAAAAAACTGAATACATTTTGAAATTTACAAATTTTTTGATAAACATGAACATTTTTGGAAAATGAAAACTTATGAATTTTGGAACATGTTTTGAAAGTTGTGATACCCAAAAAAAGGAAAATATTCAGAAAAAGAAAAAGGAAATAAAAATGAAAAACAATGAGATCGACTTTTGAAAATAGAAAAATTAAACGGAGAGGAAAACCTATGAAGAAAAAATGATAAAAAGGTCGGGCCTCGGTTGGATGTCGTGGGTGGACTTGCAGTTGGGATTAAAAAAACTCGGACCCTGATTGTAAGTCGAGAGTAGACTTGCAACTCTGACAAACAAGTTTGGGCCCCCTATTTGTGAGTCGAGGGTGGACTTGCAACTGCGACAAAATAAGGTCGGAACCCTAGTTGTGAGTTGAGGATGGACTTGCAATTTGGACAAAAGATGTTAGGCCCCAATTACGCTTCGAAGGTGGACTTGCAACTGGGACAAATAAGGTCATATTCCTGTTGCAAGGTGATGGTGGACTTGCAACTAAAAAAAGTTTGGTACTAGTTGTGAGTTGAGTGTGGACTTGCAACTGCGACAAAAAAAAGTCGGGCCCCAATTGCGAGTTGAAGATGGACTTTCAACTGGGGAAAAAAAGTCGAGCCCCAAGTATGAGTCGAGGGTGGGATTGCAACTTGGAAAAAAGGTCGGTCGCGAGTCGAGGGTGGACTTGTAACTGGAAGAAAGAAAAGTCGAGCCCTAGCTGTGAGTCGAGCGTGGACTTGCAACTGGGACAAAAGAAGTCGAGCCCTAGTTACGAGTCGAGAGTGGACTTGCAACTGGGACATAAATTGTCAGGCCCAAGTTGCGAGTTGAAGGTATACTTGCAATTGGGACAAAAAAGGATGGGCCCTAGTTGCGAGTCGTTGGGGGACTTGCAACTAAGACAAAAAAAGGCATGGCCCTAGTTGCAAGTTGAGGGTGGAGTTGCAAGTGGGACAACTACCCAAAATTACTATACCATTTACGATTCGAGTATGGACCTGCGACTGGGACAATAACAAAGTAGGAGCCGAGTTGCGAGTCGAGCATGGAGTCGCAACTGGGATAAAAAATAAAAACACATGCCCGATTGCAAGTCGAGGGTGTACTTGCAACTGGGATAATTACGAGCCCATTTGTGAGTCGAGAGGGTGGACTTACAACTGGGGCAACTATCAAACTATGAGCCCAGTTGCGAGTCAATGATCAACCTGCAACTGGTTTGGAATAAACTATGAGCCCAGTCATGAGTCATGGGTGGACTTGTAACTAGGATGAAAAAAACACATGCTTCAGTTGCTAGTCGAGGGTGGGCTTGCAACTCGAACAACTACAAGCCCGGTTACAAGTCGAGGTGGATTTGCAACTGGGACAACTACAAAAATTACAAGTCCGGTTACGAGTTAAGGGTCGACTTACAACTAGGATGAAACAAACTATAGACCCAGTTACAAGTCAAGAGATGGCCGTACACATCTCTATCGCTGCATCTAGAAAAGAGTTTAGGCCCCAGTTACAATTAGGACTAAAAAGGCATGGGCCCCAGTTGCAAGTCGAGGGTGGACTTGCAACTCTGACAAGAAAGGTTGGGCCCTAGTTGCGAGTCGAGAGTGGACTTGCAACGAGGACAAAAAAGTTCAAACACCAGTTGCGAGTTGAGGGTGGATTTGCAACCGGTACAAAAAAAGGTCAAACCCTACTTGCGAGTCGAGGGTGAAGTTGCAACTGGGACTAAAAAAGTTTGGGCCCCAGTTGTGAGTGGAGGGTGGACTTGCAACTCCGATAAGAAAGGTTGGGCCCTAGTTGCGAGTCGAGGGTGGACTTGCAACAAGGACAAAAAAAGGTCAAACACCAGTTGCGAGTTGAGGGTGGATTTGCAACTGGGACAAAAAAAGGTCAGGTGCTAGTTGCGAGTCGAGGGTGGACTTGCAGCTAGGACTAAGAAAGCTCGGGCCCAGTTGCGAGTCGTGGGTGGACTTGCAACTCCAACAAGAAAGGTTGGGCCCCAGTTGCGAGTCGACTATGAAATTGCAACTCAAACAAAAAAGGTTGGGCGCTAATTGCGAGTGAAGGGTGGACTTGCAACTGGGTCAAAGAAAAGGTCGGTCTGCAGTTCTGAGTTGAGAGTGAACTTGCAAATGGGAGAAAAAAATTGGCCACCGTTATGAGTCATAATGAGCTTGCACTGGGACAAAACAGATCGGGCCCCAGTTACGGCTGCATAACAAAGATGATAACAGGAAAGACTACCAACATGGCATCATGTATGTTCCACTTCTGTAGAAAAAGGTCAATAAGAAATGGCAAAATAATCCCCAAAAAAATGACCATGGAAAAACAAAGCAAAGGCAAAAAATGGGCCTACAAAAACCAGTTGACAAACTGGACATGACGACGTATAACACGCTCAACAAAAACAACGTGTGGTTAAATTTGCTCAAAGATTACAACGAATAGATCGGACAAACCATGCCAAAATGAAGTGGGGTCATGTTTGCACAAAAAACTACAACAAATCTGATTGAAAAAATGTTCAAATATTTATAGATATTCATGAATTTTAAAAACATAAATTCAAATAAGTGTTCACAAATTAAAAATTCAGAAATTTTAGTAAGTTTTTGCACACTTCAAAAAATGTTCGTGTCCTCAAAATACCATGAATTAGAAAAATGGAAAAAAGGAGAAGAACGACAAAAAGAAAAAAAAACAGCTCAAACAAAGGGAAGACAGAAAAGAAGAGGAAGTACCAAATAGAGAGTGAGAGCAGAGGCAACCACCAAGTTTATCGTATATGGCGTCCGTTGACGCTTCCCATTCTGTAGCAGAAAAACAAAGCAATGTCTCACCGTATCAAGCCGACAAAAAAGGAACAAAGCAACGCCAAGCAGCCCGGAAAAAACAAAACAACGGTCTGGCAAACCACTAGCAACGACCTCGACATGGGCCGCACGCGAGACCGCAGCGAGCGTGCGCCAGCCAACAACGATCCAACTGCATTTGCGCGAATCTCAAAGTAGGACGAGATCCAACGGCTCTATGCTTAAATGTGAGGTAGCGATGTGAAATAGCAAAACTTAAAGACAAATAGAACAAAACAAAAAGAGAAAGCCCGAACAAAAAAGACAAAGAAAAACAAAAAAAGGGGGTTGGAAGCTTTTCCCAAAACCGGTAGAAAGAGCACTTCACAGGTCACCTCATTCACATACGTGGGAGACAAAAAATAAACAATTGGCATGAAGCATGAAATTTACAAGGACATACAACGACTAGACACACTTTACTCAACAACAAAAAAACAACTCGCCTTTTCCCTGGCTGAAAGCCCACAAAGCACAGAAACAGGGGAGAAACACAAAACGGAAAAGCCCACAACGAGCGACAAGAGCCCAGAACTGCCCGACACAGGACACGGGCTGCCGCGCACGGGACACGGGCTGCCGCGCGACAAACGCGTCCAGCGAGCAGAATAAGCTGCGGGAATCTTAAAGACAAACAAGATCCAACGATTTTGGACGTAGATGTGAGATAACTATTCCACATCTAGATGTGAAATAGCAAACCTCAAAGAAATTTTTTTCCTGTTCGTGCCGCTACCTAGAACAGAACTCAGCAGACTCGCAACCTTGCCTTCACAAGAACTTCACTAATCAAAACACCTCCATCGAAGGGTACACAAAGAGGACGAGAAATGCAAGAACAATTCTCGTTAGAAAGATAATTACAGATGAGAGTTTCAAAAAAAAAGATAATTACAGATGAGGAATTTTGAGAAAGCCAAAAAAAAGCGTAGGAGACTCCGGTTTAAACAATCCTAAATCCTAAAAAGTGGTCGAGTGCTCGTTTGCTCGTGCCAGCACACGCTTTCGCGCGCCGTCGGATCGTCATCGCGCGGCTGGGTGGAGAAGCGCTTTGCCTCGTCGTCTGCGCCAGGTGGCACCTGGTCGTGGCGTCGTGCGGAAGAGGCCGTTGGGTGGAGAAGCGGTCGTGGGTCCCGGCAGTTCTCCCCCTCCCTCCGCAGTTCCGTCTCCTTCCCGTCCCCCCATTTCGAAAGCGTCCCCGAGCACTCCTCCCAAATCCACCAAATCCACAGCAGCCGGCGGCGGTGCGGCGATTCGGCGGCCGTCCTCCGGCGTAGTGACGAAGGGACAGCGTGCGCGGCGTGCAGGGAGTGGTTAATCAGGCCAGGCGCTCGTCGGGGGCGGCGATTGGGGCTATACGTCGGCGCAGCCGTCGGAGGCGGAAGGCACTGCAGCTCCGGAGACACGGGCAAGGAGGGTCGACGCGCGCGTCGGTGCGGCGACCGGCACTGTTCGTCTACACCCGCAGCAAACAGCAGCAGTTGGAGGCGGAAGGCGCTGCTGCATCGTAGACGCGGGCGAGAAGGGTCGACACGCGCGTCTTCGCCGTGTGGTTCGCGCGGAGGAGCAGAATCACCTTGCGCGTTGGCGGAGGGCAGAATCGCAGGTCAGTTCATCTCGATCCCAGTTTGTGTATGCTTTGTCAGATCTCGTGAGTTTTGGGGCGAAATCACTGAATACCTTTGCCATTGTAAGAGATTCGGAAGAGATTACGCATGGGGGTAAGTGATTTGAAACGGATTAAGCACTCGTTAGATTTGGTTTTGTTGCTGGTGAGCATTCAAGGCTTGGTGATCTACTGACTTGCGCAACAACTACTCATAGGATGCTCATATAGTTTCCTAGCACCTTTTTGTCATGCAACAAATGGAACTATGCTATAGGTTCATGTTGTTGAAATATTTGTGTATTAGGTTTATGTGCTGTGGTTCGATGTTCGTGTTTGTTTCGACTGAGTTGTAGATATGTATGTCAGTTTGCTTAAGTTTTGTGACTTAGTTGTCATGCTTTTTTGCTGGAGTTTTGCTAGTCAGTTGCCTGAATTGCCCTCAACTGTTTCCTAGTGTGCCTGGCTCTGAAGGTTTTGTTAGTCAGTTGCCCTAATATGCCATCAACCGTTTTTTGCCTAGTGTCTTTGTGTAATGCCTGGCTTTTGCTCAAGCTTTCGCAGCCATTTGCATGAAATGCCAACATGTGTTGCCTAGCAGCCACCATATGTACTGCATTTGTGTAATCTCAAACTTGCTCAAGCTTTCTTTAGCCGTTTGCCTAAAATGCCAACATGCATTGCCTGGTAATTGATGTGCAATAGTTGTTTGTTGTTCCTTGTAGTGATGTTTTACTTAGGTTTTTTGTATGTACTTTTGTATTAATGTTGTAACATATATTGAAAATCAGATAGTTTACGACGCTTTTCATTGCCCACTTTTTTTAAATCGCTGTTTCTTTAAATATGCAGCAGAAATTAGATGGCTGGGACAAGTCATAAGTCAAAACAGGATGGACTTGCTGGATCAAGCCATGACGACCTTGCATCTCATGGGGATGAAGAGCATCAAACACAGGTGTGCACATGCTCAGGAGTTTTTTATGTTCTTACTGTACATAAGAGATTTTGTTTTCCATTTTTTATTTATTTTGTGGTTTCTATCTTCCAGCCACGGAGCAGTGCACCAATAACTGGGTACAAGCGTATGAGAACTAAAGCAACAGCTGTAAGGGGGAAGCGCCCTGACGATATCATTAGTAATGACAATAGCAACGAGAGCCAAGCTGCAGATGCTGGGAATAAAAATGTCGAATGTGCAGACGTCGAGCAACCTCCAAAAGCAAAACGCCAGAAGACGGGAGGAACTGAGGTATTTTGCATAGTTGCCCCACTTTCACTCAGCAGTTGCCCAGCATGATGCATAAGTTGCCTATGTTGTGATGAACCTTTTTTCCCTTCCTTTTTGCTAATTCCCTTTTTCTGTTTTTTCCTTATGTGCAATAGGATCGTAGGAACAGGGCATCTCCTGCAAGGCTATTCAAGTTGAACATGGACTTGGTTCCTGACCAAAAGGGTGTCATCATCAGAAAAGAATTTGGCGGCATTCTGGACCTTGCAGCTAGTAGCATGCCCGGAGATTTTAGCCAGTGGATAATGAAGCATTACGACCCAGAGATTTCACAGATAGTCATTCCAGAAAGGGGGAAGATTCCTGTAGATGCCGCTAGTGTCCGTAGGATATGGGGTTTGCCCAACAGGGGCAGGAATGTGTGCTTCGAGAATCGGCCTGAAATCACAAAGGCAATGTACAGTATTTACAACATCACATCGAAGAACTCCCCAACCCCCACAGAATGGTGCAAGATGATCGTAGACATGGGAGGATCTCATGATGATGACTTTGTCCGCGCTTGGCTAGCTCTTATTTTTTCGTGCTTCCTTGCCCCTTCAACTAGTTTGAGCATTTCCCCAAAGAGTTTCCCGGCGGTCATGGATGTCAATGGAATAACGGAAACCAATATTTGCCAGTTTGTTGTTGATCAATTAAAGCTTGCGTTCACTTTGGGGCGTGCTAACAAGAAGGTTGTTTGTTGTTGTGTTTTCCACCTTGTTGTAAGTGCTTCAAGCTGTTTTGTTTTTTTAAGCATCAATTGTTTACTTATCTTTTCTTTTTCTTTTTTGCAATCATTAGGTAACTTAAACATTTCTGTTCTTTTTTCCTTGTCTATACGCAGCTGTTGTACCTAGACTCTTTGGATGTTGATGAGCCAATCCCGAACTTGGTACCAAAGGTTTCTGTCTGAAATTCAGATTTAATCTTCAGAGTTATCAAGAATGACAGGAAGGCTCCAGGAGAATATGGCCAATTGCGGGTAACTCAATTTTTATGTTTTAGGATATATATTTATTGTCATATTGTTTTTAGGCAACACTACCATTTTTTTAGAGTAGGCAATTCACTTTGAAAGAGCATGCAACTTAATGTACCTTTTTGGGCAAGTGCCATACATATATTTCAAGTAGGTCCAAGTAGTTATCAGACTTTTTTGTTTGCCATGCACACAGTTGGATTATGTTCACAGGAAGGATTTGTTGGGTTGTTGTATTCTAACAGTAGCTGCTGGAGTACATCTTTTTTAGCTCTCTTTTTGTCTGTGCAATTTACATGTTGAAAAGTAGCAAATTTATACATCCACCTAAGCAACTTATGTTCTGAAAACTAGCAACTTGCATACTAGTTGTTCATTTTTGTTCATTACAGTATCCACTAATAGTAGGCAACAAGGGGGGGGAGTGTCATAATGGTTGCAGGAATTTAAAGACTATTAGTAGTACTGTTTTTCTTCATTTCTCAGTTCTTTTTTTGGTATGGGAGTGCCAGAATTGTTGTCACTCATAGTTTTTTTTAATCTTCTTTTGCTATAAACCACCAGCTCAAGACGGAGTTTTCTCGGTGTGCGGATGATAGCTTGTTTGGCAGTATGGACCACATCACCAAATTTGTTGCTGCAAGATTGCCCGAGTCATATGACAAATCAGTAAGTTATCGAGCACTGTTTTTTGCTCTCACTGTTGTTCCCTTTTTTATCGCCATTTGTACATTCAACCATTTTCTTTCAGAATCTTCAATAGAAGATATGTACTTATCATGTTCTCTACCATCCACTTTTATGTTTTACAGAAGCAAAAGAAGCTCACAGGGTTGGTGCACAAAATGTGTTCCGTAATGTCTCATGCAGTGGGGAAGCTCGTGACTGGGGTTGGGAAGATAGATGATGATGAATGGGGGACAAAGGAGGCAGACCCTACTACTGCGGAGACAAGCAGGCGGCAGTCTAACAGAAGGAGCAAGCGAGTACCAGCCGGAAGAGACAGCTTACCAAGTGAGGAGGAGTCGTTTAATTCAGACAGCGACGACAGCGAGGCAGCCGACAGTGAAAGCGAGGGAGATGGCAGAGATAAAGGTAGTGATGAAAGTGACAGCGATGAAAGTTCAGACAGCGATGATGGTCATGATGGATCAAGTGGAGTTCAGGGGAAATCAAGTAGCCAGGGAGCACCGGCCCTCACGGTTGACACGGGGACGGAAGACGGAACTGATGATGAAGAAGAAGAGGATGACGAAAAAGAAGATGATGAAGGAAAGGAGGACGATGAGGATGAAGAAGGCGATGGGGATGGCAAAGACAAGGAAGACGATGGGCAAGGGAAGCAGGATGAAGATGATGAAGATGACAGCGGAGGTGGCAACGGTGGTTCAGGCAGCAACGGTGGCTCCGATCGGGACGAGGATCCCGTAGATGAGGAGACAGGCAGCGATGATGATGAACAATGCACGCTGCAATTTCTGATTGAAAAGAAGAAGGACAGAAAGGCAAAAGGATTGGATGAGGCAGATAGCATCTGTATGAAAAACCTTGTGTTGACAGAATTCAAAACTGTTGTTTCCCAAGAACCACGTTTCCCTTTTTTTGAAGTGAAAGAAATGTGGGATATTGATGACATAACCATGGCAACCGAAGCGAAGAGGATATTCGAAGAGTTGCTGAGGGGGGAAGACTTGGATTTGGGCTTCACATTCAACCCCAAGGAAATATGCCCAAAGGCGACTCGGCAGAAAATAATGAGACAATTTGGCGCCGCTCTAAATGAAGCTACAGAACAGAAGATTGCTTGTCGAAACCAACTACCACCACTCCCTCCATCAAAGAAGATGAAGAAAACTGTCAGTTTCGTACTGGAGCCATCTGTGATGAACAAAACAGCAATGCATCCGCAAGCATATCGTGCCGAAAATCCCGGTTACGGCCAAGGGGGAAAGCCAAGACAGTCAGCCATGAAAAAATCTGGTCCTTCTCAACAGCAACAACAAGCAAATTCTGAAACAAAAGAGGCAATTCATGGGAATGCCAAAACACAGGTTGTAAAGAGTACACCATCAAGCTCAACAAGCAAAGTTGGAGATGAGGCAGTACCTACAGGAGTAGATCCAAAGCTTTCGAGTATTTTTCATTCCCAATGTCAAGCAAGTGGATCACATATTCTGGCAACTCAGTCTAAGGAGGAAGCAAGACCAGCTGCTTTTCAGGCAAGTTCTGCAGAGGGCCAAGGTGTAACCAATGTGATGCAGTCAGCCAATGTTATCGAGAGGGCCAAGGTGCAAGACTTCAAGGCATCACCCGAGGCTCGATCATTAAATCATGCAGGACACAAAAAGGAGAAAGAGAACATTCCTCCGGTCCTATGTACGGAGATCAATAGGATACAACACCCGCCCGAAGGTGTAACCAATGGAAAAAGTCTGGAACAAAAGTTGCTAAGAGCCCTAGGGAAATTGCCTGTCTGCCAAACTATACTTGCCCAACCTAAGGCCACTAGTGTTCCAGAAGCAGTAACCATGGGAAAAAGTCCGGAATAAAAGTTGCCAAGAGCCCTAGGGAAATTGCCTGTCTGCTCAACTGTACTTGCCCAACCTGAGGCCACTAGTGTTCCAGAAGCAGTAGAAGCAACTGGCCAGGGGAACACTTACCATTTCTCTAATGTGGAGGAGCAGTACCACGAATTCATGCGTGTTAATGGGAAGGCAACCAATGCACTAGAAATCAATGTTCTAGCTGTGAGTGAGCTGTTTGCAAGGTGTGTTGATCCAAACAGCAAGAATGCCCAATCCAACTCCACAAATCACAGCTTAGCAAATGAAGATAAACAACATTTTGAGCAAAGGGACACTGAAAGATCTAATGATTTTTTCAAAGAGTACTACCCAGCACCAAGTTTCGATCTAGGCATAGATGATTTGCCCACAAGACCTGGAGACAACAAAGCACATGAACATGTTGGGTCAAGCACATTTGCAGAGCATGAGTTCAAGGAACTCCCAACACATAACCAGCCAATCATTGATATAACTGAGGATGATTATCTGTTGGACGTTGAAGGCATCGACCCGTGTGTGCAAGTAGAAGGAAATGTGTACCAAACACCTGAAAAAAGTTCTAACCAAGGAGAAGTGGGGTCAGGCAGCAAGATTTACAGCAGTAGTAGCTCAGGAGAGATGCATCCACATCAATTCGTGAGAAGGATTATCAAGCCACCTCCCTGCAAGAGGTCACCATTTATTGACTATAATGAGAAAAAAGTCTACATGCCCAAACCCGAAGCAAATAGATTGTATGCATCAGTTATTTTGCATGGAAGAATTAATGAAGAAGAATCACCAGATGTGGATACCAGGTATGACAGTATATTACTTCATTTCTTTTTTGTCAGCTTTTGCACAATGCACTTTCCACAGGCAAGGTCTATCATGTTATCCAGGCAATTCAAACTGTATTTACAAGCAATCCACTTATGGAATCAGGCAACTTGTCTTAGTGTTAAATTCTTTTTTTTTGAAACAGTCTCTCCTTGACATGAACATGCCCCATATGTTTTTCCCAAGTTGAAATGGTGGTAGGCAAATTACGGAAGGATTTTGTGAGCTTAATGCCTCTCTTTTTTTTCATGCAGCCCAAGGGTAATTGAATATGGCAAGTACTTTGTCACTGTCAGGGAGCTCGCAAACTCAATGAAGAAGGGGGGTTTTGTCGTGAGCCATGTAATGGAAGTTGGTATAGAGAGTATAATGATGAACTTGCCACCAGACTCAAAGAATCTTGTGATGCCCGTCGGGTTCTCGGTAAGAAAACGCAAAGCAACTAACAGTGTAGTTTTGCGTTTTTTTATTTTTCTTTTTTCATAAAAGGTCATGGTCATGTCTGTATTCTTTTTTACACCAGGTTCAGATGCAAAACATGGAATTGAACGGCAATGAGCTCATTTCCCGGTTCAAGAAGTCGAATCGCTTGGACCGTAAAGACATGGTAAGTAAATGGTTTTCTTACTTTTTACCAATGCATTATATAAGACTTTTTATGCTAAAACTTTTGCCCATGAAATTGCTTTTCTGTGACAAGTTGCTTACATATGTCCATAACTTGCCTGTGCATTCTTAGATGGTTGCTTACATATGTACATAACTTGCCTATGCATCTTTCTGTTTTTTGGCAAATTACTCACACAAGCACCAAACTTGCATGTGCATTTACGCTTCTTCAGTCCATGTCGTAATTTGCGAGAGCACACAGGAAAAGTTGCTTAAATCCAGCTTCTAGTATTTTATTTTATTTATACTAACCCCATTTGTTTTTTCTAACAGATTATGTTCCCAGTTTTAGAGAACATTGACAAGACAAAGCCTAAAACAGGCAATCATTACTGGATTTTTAACATGAACATAAGGGATCGACGTTTCGAAGCTCTTGATTCTTGGAGGATGCTAAAAAACAAGTCTTTAGATGTTTGCGCAAGGAAAATGGTTGCAAGTTTTCGGTCTCTATGGGAAGAGCATTACGCCAGTTCCCGTGTCTCGCTGGATGACTTTGGGCTTACCAACATCGATGTTCCAAAACAGAACAATGAGTAAGCATCCACTTCTTTTTACAAGTGACATATTAACTATGGTTTCTTTAGTTTTTTACAAGTGACATAGAGGAAGCTAGCTACTACATAGAGGAAGCTAGCTAACTAGAAAAGTTCTTTTTTTCAATTTTTGTTTAGGTTCGACTATGGTGTTTTTGCTCTGACGCTAGCAAATGGATGGGAGGCAGGGGTTGTTCCAAAATTCACAGCTGAGGATATTCCAAGCATAAGGAAACAGTTGACTAATGTGTGGGTTGACAACGCCAATAACAAGGCTCCATGGAAAAGCATACTCAAGTTAGCGTATGTCAATTTTTTCTCCCCTCACCATGTAAATGCATGTCTTGTTTTCTTTGCTCCTTTCTGAACTCTTTGGAGTGCCGAGGGGGAGGGGAGTTGCTTGCATAAGAACTTGGAGCAGGCAACTCAATTGCATAAACAGGCAATTTAAGCTTTACCGCAAGGCAAGTTATTCAGAATAACACATAAAAGACAAATAATATGACCATTACATAACCAGGGAATTGTTTGCATTTTTAGCACTGCAGAATCTTATGTATGTAAGTTTTTCGACCATTATGGGGGAGATCAAGGGTGTCTGCGGGGCAATTCAAAGCACACAACAGGCAACTCAAAACTTATAACCAGGCAACTCAAACTCTAGTGTGAGGCAAGTTAGCCACAAGAAATTGTAAACCAGAAAATAATAGTTTAGGATGTTCAAACATACAGACCCACAAATAGTTTAATTTGTCAATTCCATTCGACACATCTTTTTCAGCCATCTGGTCACTGTTTGACCATTACACCAATCTGGTTGGGCAGCTTCCACCATTGTGGTTAACAGAACCACAATAGCTGCACTTGTTCTTTCTCTTCGGATGCAGCTCAAGTGCTGATTGAATTCTTTTTGACTTTGCCCTCCCTTTTGTTGTTGATTTTGGAGGGTCTCTAGGAATTATAGGGCCAAGTGTGGTACTAGGTCTTCCAAACTGTGGTTCAACCATCGTAGTACCTTGTGCTGCAGCAACAGCTGCATGTAGAGATGCCGTACTGAGCGGCTGGTGCGCATGTCCACCAGGAGCTTGCACAATAGGAGATGGAATTGCATTGGCATTTTCTTCTTGTGTAGTTGAAGAACCTGGGTGCTGTCCATACCTGCCATCAACTGTTGTTGATGATGCAGGCGATGGCGCCAGTCCAGGAATAGCCACATAGGTTGTGTTTGCCGCGGCAGGCCCCCGCGGTGGTTGTATAGCCACCATAGTTTGTGGTGCAGGCCAAATTGCTGGTCTAGGACCCATAGGAGGTCGTGCAGGACCTCTTGCTAGTGTCGTATGCATCAAAAGTTGTGGCGCAGCTCCTCTTAGCGCTTGCACAGGACTTGTCATTGTTGAGCCCCTTGAAATGTGCGGTGCTGCTCCACTGTTTAGTGGCACATATCCCGACAGTTGTTGTACAGGCCAGCAGCTTTGTGCGGGAGGGCTCCTGGGTAGTGGTACAGTCCCACTGTGCATCACTGCAGCCCTGAACGCTGTTTGTTGGTGTCCATCCTCACTCATAGAGTTGCCAGCTAGTTTTGGTGCCTTTTTTCTCTGCGGTGCAGAACTAGATCGCTGCTGCCTAGGTCCAGAAGAGGTTTGTGCAAGTTCGCCAGGACGCACCGCCGGGTCACTAGTTGCCTGAGTGTTACTCAGCGGTGGCGCAGAAGTATGTTGCTGTTGTCTAGATCCAGGAAGCACCACAGGCCCTTCAGGACGCACCGCAGGGCCACCAGTTGCCTGAGAGTTACTCGGTTGTGGCGCAGAACCACCAGCTGATGGTGGCGCAGAACCACCAGAGGGCCCACTTGTTGGTGCTGCCGTTTTCTTCTTCTTTGACATGTTGAGATTTTTGATTTCATGACGCGCACCACGCATATGTTTTTTTACAATATCCGTTGCAGCATCTGATGCACTAGCAACCCTTGCAAGACTACCAAAATCCATCATCAAATTTGCATGCCTGAGTTCCTTCTTCGACTGTGGTGGCATCTCATCAGGTTGGTCTTCGACAGCAGGGGGTGCGTTGGGGATTGCCATAGGGGTCCATCTTCTAAGTATGTACTGCGCTGGGATTTCATCAACACCAAGTTGGTTGAAAACTTTCAAGATATGGCAGCAAAGCATGCCGTCCCTCTCAATCTTGCAGCAGTCACACCTGTAGTCTCCAGCACTAGCTTCGACCGTGACAAAATAGCCCCTAGAACCATATTTGGCAACCCACTCTTGATTGGGGTAAACCTCATACAAGTTTTCACCATGTGGTCGCACATTGTACCTTGTAGTCAACTGAAACTCATCACGAAACTTCTCGTACAAGTCCCTAGTATACGATCTGTACGCCTGCTTCTCTATTGGGTAAGACGACCACATTTCAGTCTGTAAATGTGCTGTCCTGTAGTCTTTTGAACCCTCCCGGACTAGTATGTGTGTTTGGATTTTCTAATATTGCTTCACAAAGTTTAAAATGGACTTGTGTGGGTTCACATATCGCTTAAGGACAGCATTGAACCCCTCACTGCGTTGAGTTGACTGCAAGAAAGGGAAGAATTGGTGCTTGAAGTAGCAGGGTACCCATGTCTCTCTGTACTTGTACAGATTCTCGAAGTGAGAGTCGGTCATAGCCTCATACTTCATCATCAGCTCACTCCACCCTGCCTCAAATTCTTCCGGCGTCAAGCTAAAGTCAACACAGGTGTTGAAATCTTTGGATAAGCCAGGGTTTCGCCCCAGAAATGCTCCAAGCTTTTCTTGTGCCTTTTTCATAATATGCCAGCGGCAACAGCGGTGCACACTTGTAGGAAAGATCTTTTTAATTGACTATGCCATTGCGATGTCTTGGTCGGTTATGATGTTGGTGGGCACTACATTATGCATTGCCTCAAGGAAGGTTTCGAATAGCCAATCAAAGCTTGACGCCAACTCTTGCCTAATAAAGCCACAGCCCAACATGAATGACTGCCCATGCCTGTTAATCCCAATGAATGGTGCAAAGGGCATGTTGTACATGTTAGTCATATATGTTGTGTCAAAGGAGATACAATCATGATAAGATTCCACGTACGCCTTCCTTGCTGCACCATCGACCCAGAAAATATTCTCAACCCTGTCTTCCTCATCATATTTTATCTTGTAAAAAAATTCTGGATCCTCTCTCTGCTGATCTTTAAAGTAAGCAACTGTCTCTATCATATCCCCTTCTTTTGTATCATCCTTGTTCAAGAGCGTTTTGAGGTTTGTAATGTGTTTTGTGCTATAAGGTACAATGAGTTCTGTCCCATAGAAATCTGACATGATGTGCATCATATGACCTGTTGACATGAAAGTCACAATGGTGATCAATCCTTTATCCACACAAAAACAGCGCCAAAAATAGCTTCTTTTTTTGTTTTCAGCAAGGCAACTCAAATGCAAAGCTTGGGCAATTCATGAAGCTATACAAGCAACTACAACCATACGCCTCAGGCAACACATGAGCAAAATACACAAAACAAACCAGGGGGGTAACTATGCTTTAGTGAGCAAGTTTAGGTTCAACACCAAATTTATTTTATAAAAAAGTAGGCAAGTAGGAACTTTTGCATTGAGCAAGAAATATGTAAATATTAGGCAAGTCCAGCATCCAGAAACAAATTAGGCATTTTATCTCTTTTTGTACTGTTATAAGCAATTTAGTGTCACTATAAAGCAACAAAGGCATATGTTTGAAGCAAATTTGTGACATGTGTTCAAGCAAAATCAAGTAACTTGTTGATGGGCTAAGAAACACAAACCAGTAGGCATGTCCAAGTTCTTAAAGTTGGAAGATAGGGGGGGAGGTGGGTGTGGTTCAAAACCTGTAGTCAAATTGCAGTTATGAAGGTGAGTAAGGAAGGCCCTTTCTTCTGGCGGTATCCCTTGGTGTGATCGCAAATACTTAGTCAAACATGGTTTGTCAATCAACGGATGGTTGTGCTCGCTAACAAAGTAGATCACCTCCCATCTGCCATCTATTACCTTCACAATCATCTTAGCTTTGCAACCAGTTTGTACAATTTTATCTCTTTTTCGTTTCTTGCTGCTCTTTTTGCCCTTACTATCATCATCAAGAAAGACAATAGCCTCATCTTCATTATCATCTTTTGCTTGTTCAACAATGTCATCTAGCACGGGAATCTTTTCTGCCCCTCCGTCATCAACACCAGGCTTTCGAAACTTGTTGCAAACAAACTATTGTTTTATCAACTCCCCAGTTTTCATATCCTTCCTTGAACTATTCATTTTGATTGAAAACCCCATCTGCAAGGAATATGCATTGTAATTGTGACGCCCGGGTAATTAAGCTACAGTGATCCTCTGCTAATGGTGCCACGTCACCTCGTTTATAGTTGCTAATCTCGAGTTAGTTCGAAACCAATTCAAATTCAAATTCAAAAATAGGCAAACAATAAAAGTTTTCAAATATTAAAACTAAAGTGTTCGGAGTGAACCAAATAATACATAGGTAATTATGGAGGTGAAACCACATTTTTATAAAATGTTTAAAGGCTCTAAACTAATTAAAATAGCAACTATGACAATTAATTAAATGCCTTTTAAAAATAATGATAATGCAAACTGTTTTAATTAGGTGTCAAACTTTTGGGGCAGTAGAATAAATTATAACATTAAATTAGGAGTTGTATTTATATTTTATAAAACAGAAATTAAAAGAAAATAGATAAAGAAAAGAAAACAGAAAACAAAACCAAAAAAAAAAGAAAAAAAAAAGAAAAGGAGAA
>NC_041393.1:206077985-206083695 GCF_002162155.2 Triticum dicoccoides
GGCCGCCCTCGCAACGTGCAGGTGTGCTATGGGCGATGGGCCCAGACCCCTGTGCGCTTAGGTTTAGACCGGCGTGCTGGCCTCTCTGTTTTGCCTAGGTGGGGCTGCGACGTGTTGATCTTCCGAGGCCGGGCATGACCCAGGAAAGTGTGTCCGGCCAAATGGGATCGAGCGTGTTGGGTTATGTGGTGCACCCCTGCAGGGAAGTTAATCTATTCGAATAGCCGTGATCTTCGGTAACAGGACGACTTGGAGTTGTACCTTGACCTTATGACAACTAGAACCGGATACTTAATAAAACACACCCTTCCAAGTTCCAGATACAACCGGTGGTCGCTCTACCTCAGGGATATGAGGAGGGGATCGCCGGGTAGGATTATGCTATGAGATGTTACTTGGAGATGCTACTTGGAGGACTTCGACCTACCCTCTTCTGCCTGTTGCAAGACGAAGGTGACCCGAAGCGTAGTCTTCGACAGGATTAGCTATCCCCCTCTTATTCTGGCATTCTGCAGTTCAGTCCACTGATATGGCCTCCTTACACATATACCCATGCATATGTAGTGTAGTTCCTTGCTTGCGAGTACTTTGGATGAGTACTCACGGTTGCTTTCTCCCCCCTTTTTCCCCTTTTCCGTTCTTTCTGGTTGTCGCAACCAGATGCTGGAGCCCTGGAGCCAGACGCCACCGTCGACGACGACCCCTACTACACTGGAGGTGCCTACTACTACGTGCAGCCCGCTGACGACGACCAGGAGTAGTTAGGAGGATCCCAGGCAGGAGGCCTGCGCCTCTTTCGATCTGTATCCCAGTTTGTGCTAGCCTTCTTAAGGCAAACTTGTTTAACTTATGTCTGTACTCAGATATTGTTGCTTCCGCTGACTCGTCTATGATCGAGCACTTGTATTCGAGCCCTCGAGGCCCCTGGCTTGTATTATGATGCTTGTATGACTTATTTTATTTATAGAGTTGTGTTGTGATATCTTCCCGTGAGTCCCTGATCTTGATCGTACACATTTGCGTGCATGATTAGTGTACGGTCAAACCGGGGGCGTCACAAGTTGGTATCAGAGCCAACTGCCTGTAGGAATTCCCTTTCCACACTCCTTGGCCGAAGTTGAGTCTAGACATTACAAAAACTTTTACTAACATGGCTGTGTGCCTTACGGGCCCACGTCGCCATTGGGTGGTATTAGGATCTTTTACTCCTCGACCTTTACTCTGGGACTCTGAGCTCTCTTCTATTCGGGTTAAATGATTTTGCTAAAAACAAAACTAACTTTAGGTTCTCGCAAGTACTTTCTCATAGAGAGCCACTTGTTACCGATGACCTCCTGCTGCACCAGAAGATTCCGAAGATACTCTACGTTGTGCTCTTGAGACTATGTGCCATCGCTTTTGCAATTCACTTCCATCGATAAATCCCTCTGGATAACTACTTACACCTATCGTTCATATTGTCATCCCCAGTTGCGCTTGTATTACAAAATGTCCTGAAATACTCTTCGGTATTCCGAGAATTCTTTACGCTTACTGCCCTGCAGTTCCTTGCTGCATGAATACCCCTACGGATAATTACTCGCGCTTGCCGAGTATCCGCTCATCCCCAGTTGTTCTTGTGTTTCACAAAAGTCTTCAAATAATATTCGATCTTCCGAAAATCCTCTGGAGCCTTTGGCTCTTGAAATTCTTGCTTGCTTGCATTATGGTTAATCCCAATAAGTCTCGTAGTCTTAATGACATTCCTTGTCATTATCATTTTGAGTCTGTTGACTCAATATGTTTGCGAATACACGCAATCATCATTGATCCTTATAAATTACTTTTCCGGCTGAGCTGCCATTCTTTTAACTAGAATTGGTTCTCGACCAATCGAATTGTCTTTGATTGTACCCTAAGGCTATTCAACTTATCCACCCCTAATCAGAGCATTGCTTCTGATCCCTTGATTTGGGAATCATAATTCCTTTGCATTTGACAATTGACTTAGTCAGTTGTTTCTATAATCCGGTGCACTTGCATTCCTTCTTCCTTTGATAGAGTACCGATACCCACACCAGCTCCGTTGTGGACCATCGGTTCCTTTGTTGGATTTTATGCCCTTCATAATTAATCACCTTGTGAGCTCTTTCCCCTGATACATAATGCCTTTGGAACATTGTATCCTCTGCTCGACCAACAATGCTCTACTTTCGAGCTTGTGTTAATTACTTCTAAAGATTTTGGTATATGTTTCTAAGAAGCCCGTATGGATTGAACATATGCCTTCTCTAAACCGTGTGAACCCGAAAGTTTTCACGAGTCATACTCTTCTGGTGCTTCGCCAGATAAAATTTCAACACTGCAACTTCATCGAACGTGAGAAGTGAATGAAAGGTTATACATTGAAGAAGTGGGAGTCGACCTTGAACTCTGTGTTCATGCCCATGGACACGATGTAGATCTTATCATTAAAGCTTCTCTTAAATTAATTATTCCCTTGGTATAAGTTCTTATATCTGGGATCCGGCCTTTTGCAATCGTGGTTCTAACCATGTTCTCCTGTAAATACCTTTTCTCGGACAAGTTTAAGCACTTGTCTTCTACAAAGCAATACCCTATTCCAACCTCTACTTTGATCTGTCGTCGAGTATTACCCCCCTGGAATCTCGAGATTATCATGGAACTGCATAACTTTTTATGAGTTCATCAAGTACTACCTTCCCACTGATTCCAATTTCTCACGGGCTCTGAGTTATTAAACACTCAAAGACACCGATAACTGAACCAAGTCCGCACTACGGTTCAACAACTCTTCAGTAAGCTTCTATAAGTACGAGTTTCTACCCGATCACGCCATTCCTAGCCTGTTTGGCTATATCATTGTCGTGATGATTTTAACTGTGCTACCCGGTCCTTCTTCTCGGAGCACAATTTTCGACGATGAACTAACCTTACGTCGGTTCTCATCGTCATATCATTTCGCCTTGAACAACAAGCTTGGTTTCGAGTTTGTGTCGTACCCTTGGTTCCAATAACCTTTCACTTCATCATTACTTTGACTTGATGTCGTCGCCGATCGATTACATCTTCATGAACTCTCGCGACAAAGGTGTCGTGATCATCAACATTCTGAGCTCATCCATGATATCAATTGAATTCATGATGAGAAATACCATCCTTGCCCTTGATGAATTGTATTATCATCGACCACCTTATGGCCTTCCCACCAACACAAGCTTGTTCATGCTTGGTGTTGTACCTTGAGTTCCTTGCTACCCAGCATTTGATCTTCCTTACCTCGGAAGTATTACCATCTCTTTTTGTCAAGAATGTGGTGGGAATTTCACCACCTCTTAAGAATTCTTGATAACAAAATGCTTCTTGCCATCTTCGTTCATTTCTTGGTCCCCGTGTTAATTCCAACAAGTGAACGGTGTTGTTTGGATTCTTTCCTTCTAGCAACCCTAAATTTTTTTGAAGTTAATGGTCGAAAGTTCATTCTTAGGCTATTGACTATTGAATCACCATTCTGACATTGGTTGTGCAACCCAACCCATATTTCGGGTGCACCTTTCAACCAATGTTTAATTGTGTATGTTTTCCTCAAGCATACATCATTATACCATTTGATCTGACAAATGTTATCTCTTTGTTCACATAATTGTGGAAATCCATCTTTTGTTAATCTCGATGAATTGTCGCTGATTCCACCAGCCACCTCCTCATCCTCTCATTGGTTTACCGATGAACTCTTGTTTCGGAACTGGCTTCCATGGTTCATCTCCCGAGAATCTTCGATGTCATCTCGTCAATTTGTATCGCACCTTTTCTCCTCAAGCATCGTGAGCTTGAGGTATCATGACACCAATCGGATCTGAATCTCGGTCAGATATGATGGTAGGGACAACTTTCCAAGAGTTATGATGTTGGTCCTTTGATGACCTGGTAACATGATGTCATGCCTAGCACCCCCCCCCCCCTGGGTGGAGGACCTATTGTTGTAGTATCCTTTTTAGCAAGTTTAGCCATTCTTCCATGAGGAAATTGTAAGACTTATTCTACAAGTTATTCCTGATGGATCCTTCGTGTTTCCAAAGTCTGATCTTCACCTGAAGACCATGTCAATGCTATCTCGAAGCATGTCAATGGTACTCCGATTTTCAACAGGAACATTTGAAGCACGATGCTAAATTTTGCTTATCATTTATCCTAACACCGTTGTATGGGTAATATCATGAGATTCCTTCCCCCTTACCTAAATGGTTTTCTACTTTATATCCTGTCATGGATATCATGCTCTGCTTGTCATTAGGAAGGATATACCCCTGAAATATGTGTTTAAACACATTTTCCTTTCCATTGTTCTGTTTAATCTGATGATCATATTTTCCTTCCATTGGTTTGTTTAGACCTTTGCTATGATCTATATGATATAAGCAGTAATAATCCACTGCTTGTGCAAACACCCCGATGTACAACTCTGTCAGTAAGACCCTGTTTTTATTGTTGATGACATTCCGGTAACCACCGATGGATGAGAACTTTGCCTATTGGTCCGCCTCGTTCAACGAGCAGGAAAGTAGTTCTCTTCGTCCCTCGCCCTTGGTATCGACGTTGTCGCCGACATAATTGACAGGCTACCCCCCTGACATGCCTAGCTTGCATGATCACGCAAGACGTCTCCGCCCTTCCTACTTCTAACCCACATGGTGGGCCCATAACCCACAGGTCCACTGGATCGAAACCTGACTCTCCTGTACGACCCTGTTTCTAGTGGTTATTCCCCCACGCTTGGTTTCGTATTTAAATCATGGGCCACCTTCCTAGTGATCAATTCTGGTATCGGACACAATACTTAGTCCTGTTGCTCTGAACCCCATTCACACTCTGTTTCAGGCAATGAACGATTGCCTATCCGCTTGGAACTTCTTATTGCACCGTCTTACTTTGCTCTCGATGTGTTTCATTGTTCAACTCGAGAGATACTCATATGTTCATACTTGGGAAACCCCCCAGAAGATTTTCCCTTGTAACATCCTATCGTTGTGGAGCTGCCCCTTACCTATTCGTAAGTACGATGGAGATCCTGAAGAAAGGATGACAAATTGATCATGGTGACTTGAAGCAGTGAAATGAAGACATCAACGAAAGGGATCAACCTCTTCGAAAGGGAAGCCAAGACCGAGAAGACTCGTTAGGTTTTTCGCTACCAACACCTTCGCCCCTTACTCCACCGCTTAAATCTCGGGACGAGATTTCTTGTAGTGGAGGAGAATTGTGACGCCGGGGTAATTAAGCTACAGTGATCCTCTGCTAATGGTGCCACGTCACCTCGTTTATAGTTGCTAATCTCGAGTTAGTTCGAAACCAATTCAAATTCAAATTCAAAAATAGGCAAACAATAAAAGTTTTCAAATATTAAAACTAAAGTGTTCGAAGTGAACCAAATAATACATAGGTAATTATGGAGGTGAAACCACATTTTTATAAAATGTTTAAAGGCTCTAAACTAATTAAAATAGCAACTATGACAATTAATTAAATGCCTTTTAAAAATAATGATAATGCAAACTGTTTTAATTAGGTGTCAAACTTTTGGGGCAGTAGAATAAATTATAACATTAAATTAGGAGTTGTATTTATATTTTATAAAACAAAAATTAAAAGAAAATAGATAAAGAAAAGAAAACAGAAAACAAAACCAAAAAAAAAGAAAAAAAAGAAAAGG
>NC_041393.1:206084872-206136279 GCF_002162155.2 Triticum dicoccoides
GCTGCTCCGACGCCTCCACGCCCCCCCCCTCGAGCTCGCACGCGACCTCCCCTGTGAGCCCCTTGCCCAATCCCCCTCCGCCTCCCACCGTAGGTCGCCGTCCGCGCTCCGACCCTGCTCCGCCCTGGACGCGTCGCCCCGTGCCCGTGCGCGGCCTCGCCGTGTTTGCCCGCCACCATGTGTGGCTGCGCCCGCGCCGCGCCTGGGCCGCGTGCCCCGCTCACGCCCTGGTTGTGCTCCGGCACCACCGCGCGTTGCTCGTCTCCGCCTCTGGCTCCCGCCGCTCCGGCCACTCGCCGTGGCCTCGCCACTTCCACCGGAGGCGGACAGCCCCCGTCTCTGCGGGCGGGCGTCCTGGCGCCCCGCACCTGATCCACCGCCCGCGCCCGTTTGGCCCTATGGGCCACTGCCCAGTGGGGCCCACGCCCCAGAACTTTAAATTAAAAAAAAGGGAATTAAAAAAAATATTTATTAAACAAATAAATAATAATTAAATTAATTAATTAATTAAGGAATTAATTAAGTTAATTAATCATAATTAGATTAACCTAATTAACTAATTAGTTTAATTAAACTGTAATTAGATTAACCTAAACCATAATTAATTTAAATAGAGAATGACAGGTGGGTCCCACTGGACCCACATGTCAGGGTTGACTCGGTCAACCCTGTTGACTGATGATGTCAGCATGACATCATGCTGATGTCATAAAAGCATTTTCGAAATTAATTAAATAATTAATTAAATTCCTGAAATTAATAGAATCTTTTAAAAATCATATCTTTTAATCCGTAATCCGGATTAAAATATTTTCAACATGAAAGTTGCTCAGAACGACGTGACGATTCCGGATACGCAGTCCGTTCGTCCACCACACCCCCCTAACCTATCGAACCCGCAACTTTCCCCCTCCGGCTCCTCTGCCCAAAAACACGAAACACCGGGAATACTTTCCCGGATGATTCCCCCTTGACCAGTACCACCTTATACCACGTTAGGGCACGCCTAGCATCGCTTCTTGACATGTCATGCACCGATATGCATCTGTTTACTTGGTATTCATTGTTTCTTCCCCCTCTTCTCTCCGGTAGACTACGAGACCGACGCTGCTGCTGCCTAGTTCGACTACGGAGTTGACGACCCCTCTCTCTTGCCAGAGCAACCAGGCAAGCCCCCCCCCCTTGATCACCAGATATCGCCTATTCTCCTCTATACTGCTTGCATTAGAGTAGTGTAGCATGTTACTGCTTTCCGTTAATCCTATTCTGATGCATAGCCTGTCATTGCTGCTACAGTCATTGATACCTTACCCGCAATCCTAAATGCTTAGTATAGGATGCTAGTCTATCATCATTGGCCTTACATTCTTGTCAGTCTGCCTTGCTATACTATCGGGCCGTGATCACTTGGGAGGTGATCACGGGTATATACTATACATACATTCTATACAGATGGTGACTAAAGTCGGGTCAGCTCATTGAGTACCCGCAAGTGATTCTGACGAGGGGGCTGAAAGGACAGGTGGCTCCATCCCGGTAGAGGTGGGCCTGGGTTCCCGACGGCCCTCGACTGTTACTTTCTGGCGGAGCGACAGGGCAGGTTGAGACCACCTAGGAGACAGGTGGGCCTGGCCCTGTTCGGCGTTCGCGGATACTTAACACGCTTAACGAGATCTTGGTATTTGATCTGAGTCGGCTACGAGCCTATACGCACTAACCATCTACGTGGGAGTAGTTATGGGTATCCCGACGTCGTGGTATCAGCCGAAGCACTTCAGACGTCAGCGACGGAGCGGCGCGCGCCGAATTGGACTGGAACGCCACTAGGCTAGGTCTGCTTTTGGCCGCCCTCGCAACGTGCAGGTGTGCTATGGGCGATGGGCCCAGACCCCTGTGCGCTTAGGTTTAGACCGGCGTGCTGGCCTCTCTGTTTTGCCTAGGTGGGGCTGCGACGTGTTGATCTTCCGAGGCCGGGCATGACCCAGGAAAGTGTGTCCGGCCAAATGGGATCGAGCGTGTTGGGTTATGTGGTGCACCCCTGCAGGGAAGTTAATCTATTCGAATAGCCGTGATCTTCGGTAACAGGACGACTTGGAGTTGTACCTTGACCTTATGACAACTAGAACCGGATACTTAATAAAACACACCCTTCCAAGTTCCAGATACAACCGGTGGTCGCTCTACCTCAGGGATATGAGGAGGGGATCGCCGGGTAGGATTATGCTATGAGATGTTACTTGGAGATGCTACTTGGAGGACTTCGACCTACCCTCTTCTGCCTGTTGCAAGACGAAGGTGACCCGAAGCGTAGTCTTCGACAGGATTAGCTATCCCCCTCTTATTCTGGCATTCTGCAGTTCAGTCCACTGATATGGCCTCCTTACACATATACCCATGCATATGTAGTGTAGTTCCTTGCTTGCGAGTACTTTGGATGAGTACTCACGGTTGCTTTCTCCCCCCCTTTTTCCCCTTTTCCGTTCTTTCTGGTTGTCGCAACCAGATGCTGGAGCCCTGGAGCCAGACGCCACCGTCGACGACGACCCCTACTACACTGGAGGTGCCTACTACTACGTGCAGCCCGCTGACGACGACCAGGAGTAGTTAGGAGGATCCCAGGCAGGAGGCCTGCGCCTCTTTCGATCTGTATCCCAGTTTGTGCTAGCCTTCTTAAGGCAAACTTGTTTAACTTATGTCTGTACTCAGATATTGTTGCTTCCGCTGACTCGTCTATGATCGAGCACTTGTATTTGAGCCCTCGAGGCCCCTGGCTTGTATTATGATGCTTGTATGACTTATTTTATTTGTAGAGTTGTGTTGTGATATCTTCCCATGAGTCCCTGATCTTGATCGTACACATTTGCGTGCATGATTAGTGTACGCTCAAACCGGGGGCGTCACAGTAATGCACCTTGGCATCTTCCAAAGTGTTGAACCTCATGCCCACGTAAGGCTCCTTGGGCTGTGACCAAGCTTCATCATCATTTTCAGCACCCAAACCATTACCAACAGTGCCACCGGTATCACCTGCAGCACCTGTGCCATCAAGGGTATGAGCATCACTCCCAGCTGCTACAGCTGTAGGTACTTGTGTACTGCCCGGAGCATGCCCCCCATGACTTGATTGCCGATCTCTCTCCATTGCTTCTGTAGCAGCACCATCCACTCTTTGTATGATAGGGGGATTATGTGATTCCGCCACAAGTTCTGCATTTCCAGTAGCATGTTGTGTACAGTACAAAGGATCATCATTATTTTCAGCTGGTTCCTCATTTAGGTCAATCATCGCCAACCTGTGTTTATTTATTGAGAATATGGGAAAAAGTAAAGCAAGTCAGCAGAGGGATGGAAGCAAGTAGCACAGTAAATACAGGCAAGCCAATAGCACACCTACCCCAAGCACACTAAACTCAGGCAAGCAAACAACACAGCAATGCAAGCACACCAGATTCATAAGATAGCAATTGAACATAACCAGGCAATTCAAATTGCACTATCAGGCAACCCAAACCATATAATCAGGCAAGTCAAACTATAAATGTCAGGCAATATATTATATTTCAGGATATGTATGTTTTTTTTGTATTAATGAATCATGTTTGTACATATAAACATAACATAAGCTATTTGTTTTTTGTGTTTTCATAATATATTTTCTTATTTTGTTTTTTCTTAAACGCAGGTAACAGTTGATTTTTGGGAAAGCAAGCATACTGCCATAGAAGTGCTACTTTTGAAGTGTCTTCAGAATGGATTTCACTCCCAAATCAGAGAGATTAGAGCATGTTTAGTGTTAGGAAAAATTTAAGTTAGAATTATGGGCATGATTGCTCTTTTATATTCAGACTACTTCTGCTTTTCAGTACCTATGTTTGTGTGTTAGAAAGAACTTAAGTTGACATTTTTAGGTTTCATCTATTTACAGCAGCAAGTTTGTGTGTTTTTGGATATGTTCAGTATGTTTTGAAGCAACGTTTCACCGCTGAGATAGCTGTTGGTATATGGATTTTCTTGTTGGCTTTTTCCTCCTTTTGCAGGATGAAATACTAATAATTTTGCCACTATATCCTGGCAACTTTCCAGCTTTTCTTGGATCATGGTGAAGGATATGATACAACAAAGGTAAATTGTACTATGCAATTGTCTCTTGTTTTTTAGTTGCAATTTTAGTTATATTTATTTCTTCTAGTGTTTTTTCACTACTGAAACCAAGGAATAATGGAAACAAATGACCAAGAGGAATCTTTCTCTAGTTTTCCCCTTCTTTTCCATAGTAATGTCAGTATTTCATTGTCTTATAAGTTTCAAAAGTGTTCATGTTTTGCCATGGCACAAGTTTTCAAAGTTTTTGTGCATACACATACTTAGTTGCCTCATCATAGCACTGTTTTTGCCCAAACAGAATGTCTTTTTTGCACTGTTATAAGCAATCAATAGAACCGGAACACATCAGAAATAGATCATGATCAGTTGTTTCTCATCCTCTTAATAAGTACTGTTTTTGCTCAGTTGTTTTTCTTGATTAAGGCATTATATTTTCCTAATTTTTTTTGTCCCCAACATTTACTATCAGCACTTGCCTACAGATTATATAAATGTGTTCATACGCAATAGATTTGTAAATAGATTTTGAAAACTGAGAAGAAATATCATGCTTAACATCAGACTGAATTTTGCCCAAATCAGGGGGCTAAAACTTGCCTAAACAGCAGACTAAACATGCTTAACATCACATCTTTTTTGCACAATGTTTTTGCATAACTGAAGCCTTGTACAAATTGTGGGGAAAGAGGAGGGGGATCTGGAAGATGAGCTAAATCTGACCTTTTTGCCTTGCTTTTTTGCCTTCTTGCCAGGCAATCAGGAACGAGGCACCTTGATTTTGCCTAGAGAAGAAACACCAATGGAGCAGCCATTGGAGGGCTGTGAAGGTTTTCTAGATCTGGAAGTGGTGAGGGAGAAGGGGCGTGCTGTCCTTCTTGGCTTGGGAGAGAAGAAAATGGGGCTGGGGGTTAGGTGAGGAGAAAAGAAGACGCGCAAGGGTGGGAGAGGGATCGGGCGAAGAGGGGGACCAGGTGATTTTTGCTCGCTCGATGGTTGGTTGCGGGAATTGGAAGATACTTTCCTATCCTGAAAAGGTGGACAGGAACATGCTATATTTGGGCTGGCTGCCAGGAAACGCTAGGGAGCACCCGGTTGCTCCGTAGACGCGTCCTTAAACAATTAGAATCCACGGTGACGGTGGCAATGCGAAACCGACGTGTCAAACCAGTGAACCGGAGGTGTCTTGCTCCGCCGGCGGCGCGTGGTTCTGGCTGCCCCTCGCGAAGTTGCCGCTCCAGGTGGACGTGGATGTCACGACCGTGCTCGACGTCGATCCCGCCGTCGTGGACATGGTGTCGAATCCTCCGTCCGTCGCCGGCCACACGAAGGAGGGCTTGAACGGCGGCACGGCCGGCGTCGGCATGGACCGCAGCAGGATCTGCGAGATGGCCTGCGCCTTGGGCCGCTCGGCGGGCGTCGGGTGGCTGCAGGCCAGGCCCAGCATGAGCAGGCGCTCGGCGTCGTCCTCGTCGAAGGCGCCGTCGAGGCCGGGGTCGACGGCCTCGAGCGCGCGGCCGTCGCGGTGGAGGCGCCACACCCAGTCCACCAGGAAGTGGAAGCCGTCGATGTCGCAGCGCGGGCGGCGGCCGCAGACCACCTCGAGGATGACGGCGCCGAAGGCGTAGACGTCGGACTCGCGCGTGGCCTTCTCGGTGTGGAAGCACTCGGGGGCGATGTAGCCGACGGTGCCGTGCACGCCGCCGCCGGCCTCCTCCATGTAGGAGGTCTTGTCCGTCTCGATGGCGCGGGCCAGGCCAAAGTCGCCGAGGCGCGCGGTGAAGGCGGCGTCGAGCATGATGTTGGAGGCCTTGAGGTCGCGGTGCACCACGCGCTGGTCGAACTGGTCGTGCAGGTAGTGCAGCGCCGACGCCACGCCCTGGACGATTCTGTACCGGAGCTCCCACCCGAGCGGCTGCCCCGGCCGCGACCCCGGCGCTGAGCTGAACAGGTGCTGGTCCAGGCTGCCGTTCGACATGTACTCGTACACCAGCAGCAGCTCGCCATTGTCGTGGCTCCACCCTGCACCGTCCATCCAGTCATGTTAATTACTGTACTACGTACTCTTCATCTCGCACTCCCTAATTTTTTTGTTGTACAGTGATAATCTTGGACAAAATGTTTTAGATCATCAGATTCTTGTAACAAAAGTGCGCGCTTATAGTCTAATCTAACATTATGAATGCAGTTTTGCTAAAGCACATCTAAGATGTACCATAAGTATTGCACATCTAAGCCTATATTATTAATCTTAGACGGAGATGTCATGTACATGTACTCCTACAAAGTTTGGATTACAGCATATGAACCTACCGTTAGAAATGTGGCCTTACCCCAAAAAATTGTGCGTAATGCATTCTGAAAAAAAAAAAGAATATAGATCTTTTCTTTTTATATGAACCGACTAGATAGATCATGATGGACATTGCTTGTAATGAGGTGTATCCATGAAACTATCCTGTGTGATAATTGAGCAAGATGTCCTTTTAAATTTAAAAAGGGCAAGATGATATTGTTAATTAAGCAGAATACAGACTGGGAAAGCTTGGTTGGTCTGTGTTTGACGCCATGAACGCATTCAAGCTGTAAAGTTCAGCTAAAGTGAAGGGTCAAAGCATTGTTGTGCAAGTGTGCACATGCATCAAGCTCCTAGGAAACCGAGCAAACCCGGTTCAAATTGGCCTTTGTTAATGGCGACACGAATTGGCCTTTGTTAATGGCGACACCCCATGTGCAAGAATCACGTGTCGGAAAAACGATAAGCGAATAAAGAAATTATATACTACTCCTACGACTACTAATAAATCAACAAGTTGTAAACCGCGCTGCGGCGGCGGCGGCGGCCGGAGGGGGGAGGGGGAGGGGGAGGGCTTACCGACGAGGCGGACGAGGTGCTTGTGGCGGAGGCGGTTGATGATGCTGAGCTCGGCGAGGAAGTCGTTCTGCCCCTGCGTGCTCGCCCGCGAGAACTTCTTGACCGCCACCTCCACCGTGGTCCCCGCGGCGGTCGGGTTGCTGTGGTCGTCGGTCACCGTGCCGCGGTACACCACCCCGTACCCGCCCTGCCCCAGCTTCATCCTCTCGTCGAAGTTGTTGGTCGCCTTCCGCAGCTCCCGGTAGTCGAACTCCCGCGGCCCGCCGGCGAGGCTCCGGATCATCGTCCCGGTGATGGCGCTGCCCTTGTCGCGGCCCACCTTCCGCCGCCTCACCACGCACATGTAGTACCCCAATGCGGCGGCGGCGCCCAGCGCGAGCACCGCGACGGGCACCCCGACGGCGAGTCCCAGCTTGAGGGCCTTGTTGTTGGGCTCGTCGAGCTTCTCCACCGTCATGTTCCACGCCAGGACGCAGTTGAGCTGGTACTTGGTACCCGTGGACGCGGCGAACCCGAAGTAGGACCTCTCGGCCACGGTGGCCCCGAGGTCCAGCGGCGCGGCGAGCACCGGAGACGCGGGCTTGGCGTCCTCGAAGTCAGCCATGTACACCTTGATGCGGCGGGCCTCGCCGTCGTAATCGATCCAGACGTTGTACTTGGCGGTCTTGACCGGCGAGATCTCGATGCCGCGGGGCGTGAGCGAGGCGTTGGCGACGGAGACGACGCTGTTCACGTTGAGGCCGATGTGGTTGTCGTCCGGGTCGTAGGGCTGCTTCTCGGTGTCGAGCTCGACGGCGACGACCTGGTTCGCGGCGTTGCCGTCGGTCGTCGCGTTGGTGAGGCCGAGGTACCCGCCGTAGCTGCCGGCGGGGGGCTCGCCCGCGGACGGCGCGATGAGGAACGCGAACCCCTCCGCAGGCTCCGTGCCCGACACGCGGAAGACGTTGACGGTGAAGACGGTGCGGAAGGACGCGACCTTCTTGCCGCCGGCGCTGGCATTGGCCTTGCCGCCCTTCTCGCGGCGCCAGAGCCTGGCCTGGGCGTAGTAGAGGACGCGGCCGGACTTGTTGGTGAGGAAGTGGGCGGCCTCGTTGACCGTGTCCGGCGTGATCTGGAGCGCGCCCTTGGTGATGTCAGCGTCGCCGATCACCGTCAGGTTTTTGCCGCGGTACTCGGGATGGAAGTTGGAGAAGCTGAACGTGGTGACGCTCCCCGCATCCAGACGATCCAGCGAGCCGCCATCGGCGGTGGCGTTGGTGGCGAGCGAAGTGGTGGAGCCTGAGCTGGAGGAGGCCAAGACGAGGAGGGACAGTACGAGGAAACGCACGGCCATTAATGGCGAGCCAAGAAAGAGGCCGAGACGACCTCAACAGCGTTCGCGCCCGTGCGTTCAACTGGACTGGACGCCGTGCACTGTCCGAGCCGCGCCCGTATTTCTACCGGTTTCCCTGCCCCGCGAGATTAGATTCTGCCGCCGCCGGTTTAGATGAATGAATGGAAGAAAGGCGAAAGTCACAGGGAGAAACGGGAAAAGGGTTCTCTCGCACTCGCAGTCGCAAAGCGACGTTCACACAGGTGTCGCCTTGCGGAGAAGCAGAGAGGAAGGCGCTGGCTTCCTAGCTTATCTCCTGCCCGAATTTCCCCGGGTCGCTTTTGCGTAATCTTTCTGAGAAGTTTGTACTAGTAATCGGAGTGGAGACCTCATCAGACGGAGTGATAGCAATGATGTGTTTGCTATTTCTTGCCAGTTTTGGCCGGCGTGCCGGTGATGTGGTAGTAAATGTACTCCTACTGGTAACAAGTTGAAAGTTGCTGACAACTATGCTTGCGCTGGAGCTTGAAATTTAGGGCCATGCCGATTCGGAACTTCGGATCAAAGCTCAGCTCGGTCGAAGGGCTAGTTATTTTGCTGACTTTTTTGACCCTTCAAAATAAGCTGTCCCCTGTCTAGTTTATTCTAGAAGCACAATCAAAATTTTCTTTGTAGAAGATCAAGTCTTAACTACTTCCTCGGTCTGAAAATACTTGTTAAAGAAATGGATGTATGTAGACATGTTTTAGTTTTAGATATATCAATTTTTATCAATTTCGACGACAAGTAATTCCGAACGGAGGAAGTAATAGGCTTCTAAAAAATAAATTTACTTTGACTTTTAGAATAAGCTAGGTAAGGAGCAGCTTATTGCAGTTTATTCTAGAAACCATCAAAAAAACTGGCCTTTATACTAGTACAACAAGACAAGAAGCAAAGCTTCAGTTTAGGGCCGTGCGTTCCGTGTAGAGCGCTGTTTTTCGGAACTTTGGACTTTTTTTTTTAACTTTGGACTGTGGTGCTACTACTGGTACAAACTCTTCGGCATCAAACCCTCTCTCTCATTGGTTCTCAAGAAGGAGAATGTGCTCTCACACGAGGAACGAAGGTGATGCTCCTTGTACTCTAGTAGTATTACTAGTATACTGCTTAACCGGAATAAACTTGAGCAGCCTGCCGCACCAAACCCTCTGCTTATTGGTTATGAGCAAGGAGGTTTGTGCTCCTCTGACCAAAGGTACGAAGGTGGATGTGGATTACCCGGCCGTCTTCACCAACCTTCAATACAGTACAGTACCACCACCCATCATTGTTTGTTTGTTTCTTTGTTCTTCGACAGCATATCGCTGTCTGTTGCTGTAGGTGAAACGGAACAAGGAGACGGCAGATTGGTGTTGTCCACGGGTGGCTGCCGAACGGAGGGGCCGACCACGGTCAACTGATGACCGGACGAGGTTTTCTTGCACCAATCCTGACGCACTGACATGACGCATGCCACCAAACGTAACAGACGGTGTCCGGCAACGATGAGCGACGATGGTCTCCGGGTTTCCAAGAGCTCGGCTTGGACGATCCTGCTGCACGACCTCAAAATCCAGCGGCCGGTGCCCGATGTATGCGCGCATGTGTGGCCGGATTTTAAACATCGGATGGGGAGGAAGAAATTGAAATTCAAGCGTTATAGGTCAGGATTTTCTTTTCAGGGACTTTATGTTATCCTATCAGTAGTCTGCACATGCACAGCCAGCCATGCCTCCGTGCCAACTTGAGTTGTTCAGGGCATTGCACTTTCTTTTCCTACTCCGTCGAAACGATCACTCCATCGTTCGACTTTGCAGTGTGAAGTCATGGACTACTACGCGAAACAGCGAGAATAATTGGGAATTGGGCACAAAAGGGATGCGAGCTGGAGGCGTCATGACGAGCACTTCCGCGACATGATTAGAGCGTGAAGGTAGCACAAAGCCACAAACCAGCCACTAGCAAATGCTACAATCAAGAGCAACCATGCGCCATGAACTCGTGGAAACCTGGAGGCAAATGGTCGAACATGATTTGCTTCGTTTTGCGAATTTTCGAAAGGATGATGCGTTTAGAGCTACCTCCCAAAAATCGTGTGTATGATTTCTCTCAAATCTTCATGAAGCATAAGGGCATCTCCAAGGTTGACCCCTAAATCACGCGTTATATCCGTCTATGAATCTGTGGAGACCAGTCCACGGACAGTGGTGGAAGAGCCGACATCCAAAGCTAACCGTAAACATCTGGTTACTTTTGATTGGAATTTAAACATATTGGAAAACTTATGTTCGAATTTATATAATTTTTACATAAACCGGATGATTTTCATTAATCTGAAACACATTTATTACATTTTTGACATATTTCGACTAACTATAGCAGACTAAGCTATTCTAAGAGCATCTCTAGCAGACCCTGCATCCCGTCGCCCCGCAAAACGCGTTTGCAGTTCGCGGAAAAACGGTTTTGCAGGTCGGCACGGACGGCCGTAGAGGCAGACCCCGCAAAACGGACCCGTATAAAAGGATATTCGCGAAATATGCTTTTTTACGGGTTAGTTTTAGCTGCTGCAGAACATACCCCTCAAATATAAACTGTAAAACGGAATATTCGCATATATTCTTTCCCCATGTGTTCTTCTTCCTCTCGTTCATATCCATGGTGAGTTAGCTTTGCTCCCGCGAAACCGATAAATAGCACACGAAGTGGTCAAAAACGAAGCTGCAGACGACCAAATACGAAGCAGCCAATCACCTCCGTCGGGGCTCGAATCGATCGAGAGCTAGCTAGCTAGCTCAGCTCGAATTCATCCAGGAGCGAGCTAGCTAGCTCAGCTCAAATCCATCAGGGGCCAGCTAGCTAGCTCCTTCGTCGCCAGCGAGAGACGCGGCCTGCGCTAGCTAGCTAGCTTGCTCGCATCAATTTACAGCTAGCGGGCGCGGCGGGCGGGCGCAGCGGCCGGGCGTGTTGGGGAACGTTGCAGAAAATTAAAAAAATTTCTACGGTTTCACCAAGATCCATCTATGAGTTCATCTAACCAACGAGTCAAGGGAGTGAGTTTGCATCTACATACCACTTGTAGATCGCGTACGGAAGCGTTCGAGGGAACAGTGATGGAGTCGTACTCGTCGTGATTCAGATCACCGATGACCAAGTGCTGAACGGACAGCACCTCCGCATTCAACACACGTACGGTACGGACGACGTCTCCTCCTTCTTGATCCAGCAAGGGGGAAGGAGAGGTTGAGGAAGAAGGCTCTAGCAGCAGCACGACGGCGTGATGATGGTGGAGAGACAGTACTCCGACAGGGCTTCGCCAAGCACACAACGGAGAAGGAGAGGTGTTGGGGAGGGGAGGGGCTGCGCCTTGGCTTGGGTGTTCAGCCCTCCCCTCACCCCTCTATTTATAGGGGAAGGGGCAAGGGGGCCGCCCCCTCTAGATGGGATCTAGAGGGGGGGCGGCGGCCAGGGAGGGGGGACTTGCCCCCCAAGCAAAGGGGGTGCCCCCTCTAGGGTTCCCCCCCGCCCAACCCTAGGCGCATGGGCCCAAGGGGGGGGGCGCCCAGCCCTCCAGGGGCTGGCTCCTGCCCCACGCAGCCCATGTGGTCCCCCGGGAGGGGTGGCCCCTCCCGGTGGACCCCCGGAACCCTTCCGGTGGCCCCGGTACAATACCGATATGCCCCCGAAACCTTCCGGTGTCCGTATGACAACTTCCCATATATAAATCTTCACCTCCGAACCATTCCGGAACTTCTCGTGACGTCCGGGATCTCATCCGGGACTCCGAACAACTTCCGGTAATCACATACAAGTCTTCCTAATAACCCTAGCGTCACCGAACCTTAAGTGTGTAGACCCTACGGGTTCGGGAGACACGCAGACATGACTGAGACGGCTCTCCGGTCAATAACAAACAGCGGGATCTGGATACCCATGTTGGCTCCCACATGCTCCTCGATGATGTCATCGGATGAACCACGATGTCGAGGATTCAATCAACCCCGTATGCAATTCCCTTTGTCAGTCGGTATGTTACTTGCCCGAGACTCGATCATCGGTATCCCAATACCTCGTTCAGTCTCGTTACCGGCAAGTCACTTTACTCGTACCGTAATGCATGATCCCGTGACCAAACACTTGGTCACTTTGAGCTCATTATGATGATGCATTACCGAGTGGGCCCAGAGATACCTCTCCGTCATACGGAGTGACAAATCCCAGTCTCGATCCGTGTCAACCCAACAGACACTTTCGGAGATACCTGTAGTGCACCTTTATGGTCACCCAGTTACGTTGTGATGTTTGGTACACCCAAAGCACTCTTACGGTATCCGGGAGTTACACGATCTCATGGTCTAAGGAATAGATACTTGACATTGAAAAAGCTCTAGCAAAACGAACTACACGATCTTGTGCTATGCTTAGGATTGGGTCTTGGCCATCACATCATTCTCCTAATGATGTGATCTGATTGTCAATGACATCTAATGTCTATAGTCAGGAAACCATGACTATCTGTTGACCAACGAGCTAGTCAACTAGAGGCTCACTAGAGACATGTTATGGTCTACGTATTCACACGTGTATTACGATTTCCGGATAATACAGTTATAGCATGAATAAAAGACAATTATCATGAACAAGGAAATATAATAATAACCCTTTTATTATTGCCTCTAGGGCATATTTCCAACAGTCTCCCACTTGCACTAGAGTCAATAATCTAGTTACATTGCGATGAATCGTACACCCATAGAGTTCTGGTGTTGATCATGTTTTGCTCGCGAGAGAGGTTTAGTCAACGGATCTGCGACATTCAGATCCGTATGTACTTTGCAAATATCTATGTCTCCATCTTGAACATTTTCACGGATGGAGTTGAAACGACGCTTGATGTGCCTGGTCTTCTTGTGAAACCTGGGCTCCTTGGCAAGGGCAATAGCTCCAGTGTTGTCACAGAAGAGTTTGATCGGCCCCGACGCATTGGGTATGACTCCTAGGTCGGTGATGAACTCCTTCACCCAAATAGCTTCATGCGCTGCCTCCGAGGCTGCCATGTACTTCGCTTCACATGTAGATCCCGCCACGACGCTCTGCTTGCAGCTGCACCAGCTTACTGCTCCACCATTCAACATATACACGTATCCGGTTTGTGACTTAGAGTCATCCAGATCTGTGTCGAAGCTAGCGTCGACGTAACCCTTTACGGCGAGCTCTTCGTCACCTCCATAAACGAGAAACATGTCCTTCGTCCTTTTCAGGTACATCAGGATATTCTTGACCGCTGTCCAGTGTTCCTTGCCGGGATTACTTTGGTACCTTCCTACCAAACTTACGGCAAGGTTTACATCAGGTCTGGTACACAGCATGGCATACATAATAGATCCTATGGCTGAGGCATAGGGGATGACGCTCATCTCTTCTTTATCTTTTGCCGTGGTCGGGCATTGAGCCGAGCTCAATCTCACACCTTGCAATACAGGCAAGAACCCTTTCTTGGACTGATCCATTTTGAACTTCTTCAAAATCTTATCAAGGTATGTGCTTTGTGAAAGACCTATGAGGCGTCTCGATCTATCCCTATAGATCTTGATGCCTAATATGTAAGCAGCTTCTTCAAGGTCCTTCATTGAAAAACACTTATTCAAGTAGGCCTTAATGCTGTCCAAGAATTCTATATCATTTCCCATCAAAAGTATGTCATCTACATATAATATGAGAAATGCTACAGAGCTCCCACTCACTTTCTTGTAAACGCAGACTTCTCCATAAGTCTGCATAAACCCAAACACTTTGATCATCTCATCCAAGCGAATGTTCCAACTCCGAGATGCTTGCACCAGCCCATAAATGGATCGCTGGAGCTTGCATACTTTGTTAGCGTTTTTAGGATCGACAAAACCTTCCGGCTGCATCATATACAACTCTTCCTTAAGTTAACCGTTAAGGAATGCCGTTTTGACGTCCATCTGCCATATCTCATAATCATAGTATGCAGCAATTGCTAATATGATTCGGACGGACTTAAGCTTCGCTACGGGAGAGAAAGTCTCATCGTAGTCAATCCCTCGAACTTGTCGATAACCCTTGGCGACAAGTCGAGCTTTATAGATGGTAATGTTACCAGGCAAGTCAGTCAAAGTCCATACTTTGTTTTCATACATGGATTCTATCTCGGATTTCATGGCTTCAAGCCATTTGTTGGAATCTGGGCCTGCCATCGCTTCTTCATAGTTCGAAGGTTCACCGTTGTCCAACAACATGATTTCCAGGACAGGGTTGCCGTACCACTCTGGTGCGGAACGTGTCCTCGTGGACCTACGAATTTCAGTAGCAACTTGATCCGAAGTACCTTGATCATCGTCATTATTTTCCTCTTCAGTTGGTGTAGGCATCACAGGAACATCTTCCTGAGCTGCACTACTATCCCGTTCAAGAGGTAGTACTTCATCGAGTTCTACTTTCCTCCCACTTACTTCTTTCGAGAGAAACTCTTTTTCCAGAAAGGATCCGTTCTTGGCAACAAAGATCTTGCCCTCGGATCTTAAGTAGAAGGTATACCCAATGGTTTCCTTAGGGTATCCTATGAAGACGCATTTTTTCGACTTGGGTTCGAGCTTTTCAGGTTGAAGTTTCTTGACATAAGCATCGCATCCCCAAACTTTTAGAAACGACAGCTTAGGTTTCTTCCCAAACCACAATTCATACGGTGTCGTCTCAACGGATTTAGACGGTGCCCTATTTAAAGTGAATGTAGCTGTTTCTAGAGCGTATCCCCAAAATGATAGCGGTAAATCGGTAAGAGACATCATAGACCGCACCATATCCAATAGAGTGCGATTACGACGTTCGGACACACCGTTACGCTGAGGTGTTCCAGGTGGCGTGAGTTGTGAAACGATTCCACATTTCCTTAAGTGTGTACCAAATTCGTGACTTAAGTATTCTCCTCCATGATCTGATCGTAGGAATTTTATCTTTCGGTCACGTTGATTCTCTACCTCATTCTGAAATTCCTTGAACTTTTCAAAGGTCTCAGACTTGTGTTTCGCTAAGTAGATATACCCATATCTACTCAAGTCATCAGTGAGAGTGAGAACATAACGATATCCTCCGCGAGCCTCAACGCTCATTGGACCGCACACATCGGTGTGTATGATTTCCAACAAGTTGGTTGCTCGCTCCATTGTTCCGGAGAACGGAGTCTTGGTCATCTTGCCCATGAGGCATGGTTGGCATGTGTCAAATGATTCATAATCGAGAGACTCCAAAAGTCCATCAGCATGGAGCTTCTTCATGCGCTTGACACCAATGTGACCAAGGCGGCAGTGCCACAAGTATGTGGGACTATCGTTATCAACTTTACATCTTTTGGTATTCACGCTATGAATATGTGTAACATTACGCTCGTGATTCATTAAGAATAAACCATTGACCATAGGGGCATGACCATAAAACATATCTCTCATATAAATAGAACAACCATTATTCTCGGATTTAAATGAGTAGCCATCTCGTATCAAACGAGATCCAGATACAATGTTCATGCTCAAACTTGGCATCAAATAACAATTATTAAGGTTTATAACTAATCCCGTAGGTAAATGTAGAGGTAGCGTGCCGACGGCGATCACATCGACCTTGGAACCATTCCCGACGCGCATCGTCACCTCGTCCTTCGCCAGTCTCCGCTTATTCCGCAGCTCCTGCTGTGAGTTACAAATATGAGCAACGGCACCGGTATCAAATACCCAGGAGTTACTACGAGTACTGGTAAGGTACACATCAATTACATGTATATCAAATGTACCTTTAGTGTTGCCGGCCTTCTTATCCGCTAAGTATTTGGGACAGTTTCGCTTCCAGTGACCCTTCCCCTTGCAATAAAAGCACTCAGTTTCAGGCTTGGGTCCATTCTTTGACTTCTTCCCGGCAACTGGCTTACCGGGCGCGGCAACATCTTTGCCGTCCTTCTTGAAGTTCTTCTTACCCTTGCCCTTCTTGAACTTAGTGGTCTTATTGACCATCAACACTTGATGTTCTTTCTTGATTTCAACCTCTGCTGACTTCAGCATTGAGAATACTTCAGGAATGGTCTTCACCATCCCCTGCATATTATAGTTCATCACAAAGCTCTTGTAGCTTGGTGGGAGCGACTGAAGGATTCTGTCAATGACCGCCTCGTCCGGGAGGTTAATGTCCAGCTGGGACAAGCGGTTGTGCAACCCAGACATTTTGAGTATGTGCTCACTGACAGAACTGTTTTCCTCCATCTTACAACTATAGAACTTGTCGGAGACTTCATATCTGTCGACCCGGGCATGAGCTTGGAAAACTAGTTTCAGCTCCTCGAACATCTCATATGCTCCGTGTTGCTCAAAACGCTTTTGGAGCCCCGGTTCTAAGCTGTAAAGCATGCCGCACTGAACGAGGGAGTAATCATCAGCACGAGACTGCCAAGCATTCATAATGTCTTGGTTCTCTGCGACGGGAGCGTCACCTAGCGGTCCTTCTAGGACATATTGTTTCCTGGCAGCTATGAGGATGATCCTCAGGTTCCGGACTCAGTCCGTATAGTTGCTGCCATCATCTTTCAGCTTGGTTTTCTCTAGGAACGCGTTGAAGTTCATGTTGACATGAGCGTTGGCCATTTGATCTACAAGACATATTTGCAAAGGTTTTAGACTAAGTTCATGATAATTAAGTTCATCTAATCAAATTATTGAATGAACTCCCACTCAGATTTGACATCCCTCTAGTCATCTAAGTGTTACACGATCCGAGTCGACTAGGCCGTGTCCGATCATCACGTGAGACGGACTAGTCATCATCGGTGAACATTCTCATGTTGATCGTATCTTCCATATGACTCGTGTTCGACCTTTCGGTCTCCGTGTTCCGAGGCCATGTCTGTACATGCTAGGCTCGTCAAGTTAACCCTAAGTGTTTTGCATGTGTAAAACTGTCTTACACCCGTTGTATGGAACGTAAGGATCTATCACACCCGATCATCACGTGGTGCTTCGAAGCGATGAACTTTAGCAACGGTGCACAGTTAGGGGAGAACACTTCTTGAAATTGTTGTAAGGGATCATCTTATTTACTACCGTCGTTCTAAGTAAACAAGATGCATAAAACATAATAAACATCACATGCAATTATATAAAGTAGTGACATGATATGGCCAATATCATATAGCTCCTTTGATCTTCATCTTCGGGGCTCCATGATCATCTTGTCACCGGCATGACACCATGATCTCCATCATCGTGATCTCCATCATCGTGTCTTCATGAAGTTGTCACGCCAACGACTACTTCTACTTCTATGGCTAACGCGTTTAGCAATAAAGTAAAGTAATTTACATGGCGTTCTTCAATGACACGCAGGTCATACAAAAATAAAGACAACTCCTATGGCTCCTGCCGGTTGTCATACTCATTGACATGCAAGTCGTGATTCCTATTACATGAACATGATCTCATACATCACATAATATCATTCATCATTCATCACAACTTCTGGCCATATCACATCACATGACAATTGCTGCAAAAACAAGTTAGACGTCCTCTAATTGTTGTTGCATCTTTTACGTGGCCGCAATTGGGTTCTAGCAAGAACGTTTTCTTACCTACGATTAACCACAACGTGATTTTGTCAACTTCTATTTACCCTTCATAAGGACCCTTTTCATCGAATCCGCTCCAACTAAAGTGGGAGAGACAGACACCCGCCAGCCACCTTATGCAACTAGTGCATGTCAGTCGGTGGAACCGGTCTCACGTAAGCGTACGTGTAAGGTTGGTCCGGGCCGCTTCATTCCACAATACCGCTGAAGCAAGATAAGACTAGTAGCGGCAAGCAAGTTGACAAGATCTACGCCCACAACCAAATTGTGTTCTACTCGTGCAATAGAGAACTACGCATAGACCTAGCTCATGATGCCACTGTTGGGGAACGTTGCAGAAAATTAAAATTTTTCCTACGGTTTCACCAAGATCCATCTATGAGTTCATCTAAGCAACGAGTCAAGGGAGTGAGTTTTCATCTACATACCACTTGTAGATCGCGTACGGAAGCGTTCGAGGGAATGGTGATGATGAAGTCGTACTCGTCGTGATTCAGATCACCGATGACCAAGTGCTGAACGGACAGCACCTCCGCGTTCAACACACGTATGGTACGGACGACGTCTCCTCCTTCTTGATCCAGCAAGGGGGAAGGAGAGGTTGAGGAAGAAGGCTCCAGCAGCAGCACGACGGTGTGATGATGGTGGAGAGACAGTACTCCGACAGGGCTTCGCCAAGCACACAACGGAGGAGGAGAGGTGTTGGGGAGGGGAGGGGCTGCGCCTTGGCTTGGGTGTTCAGCCCTCCCCTCACCCCTCTATTTATAGGGGAAGGGGCAAGGGGGGCCGGCCCCTATAGATGGGATCTAGAGGGGGGGCGGCGGCCAGGGAGGGGGGACTTGCCCCCCAAGCAAAGGGGGCGCCCCCTCTAGGGTTCCCCCCCCAACCCTAGGCGCATGGGCCCAAGGGGGGGGCGCCCAGCCCTCCAGGGGCTGGCTCCTGCCCCACGCAGCCCATGTGGTCCCCCGGGAGGGGTGGCCCCTCCCGGTGGACCCCCGGAACCCTTCCGGTGGCCCCGATACAATATCGATATGGCCCCGAAACCTTCCGGTGTCCGTATGACAACTTCCCATATATAAATCTTCACCTCCGGACCATTCCGGAACTCCTCGTGACGTCCGGGATCTCATCCGGGACTCCGAACAACTTTCGGTAATCACATACAAGTCTTCCTAATAACCCTAGCGTCACCGAACCTTAAGTGTGTAGACCCTACGGGTTCGGGAGATACGCAGACATGACTGAGACGGCTCTCCGGTCAATAACCAACAGCGGGATCTGGATACCCATGTTGTCTCCCACATGCTCCTCGATGATGTCATCGGATGAACCACGATGTCGAGGATTCAATCAACCCCGTATGCAATTCCCTTTGTCAGTCGGTATGTTACTTGCCCGAGACTCGATCGTCGGTATCCCAATACCTCGTTCAGTCTCGTTACCGGCAAGTCACTTTACTCGTACCGTAATGCATGATCCCATGACCAAACACTTGGTCACTTTGAGCTCATTATGATGATGCATTACCGAGTGGGCCCAGAGATACCTCTCCGTCATACGGAGTGACAAATCCCAGTCTCGATCCGTGTCAACCCAACAGACACTTTTGGAGATACCTGTAGTGCACCTTTATGGTCACCCAGTTACGTTGTGATGTTTGGTACACCCAAAGCACTCTTACGGTATCCGGGAGTTACACGATCTCATGGTCTAAGGAATAGATACTTGACATTGAAAAATCTCTAGCAAAACGAACTACACGATCTTGTGCTATGCTTAGGATTGGGTCTTGTCCATCACATCATTCTCCTAATGATGTGATCTGGTTGTCAATGACATCTAATGTCCATAGTTAGGAAACCATGACTATCTGTTGACCAACGAGCTAGTCAACTAGAGGCTCACTAGGGACATGTTATGGTCTATGTATTCACACGTGTATTACGATTTCCGGATAATACAGTTATAGCATGAATAAAAGACAATTATCATGAACAAGGAAATATAATAATAACCCTTTTATTATTGCCTCTAGGGCATATTTCCAACAGGGCGGACAGGCGGTGGACAGGCGCGGCGGCCGGGCGGCCAGGCGGCCAGGCAGACGGGCGGCGGACAAGCGCGGCGGCCGGGTGGATGAGCGGCCGGGCGGCAGGCGGGCGCGGCGGCCAGGCAAGCTTCATGGCGTTGGCGGGAGCAGCGATTCCTCAACCGCCAACGTTGACGATATGTAGGCCGTGATAAAATCACCTTCAAAGCTGCAGATATAAGGGTTCCGGCTTTGCATATACAGGGTCCCTTAAAAAAATTTAAGGGTCGGACGATTTTAAGGGGTCTATTCGGGCCCATTTTTTGACTGGAACTGCAAAAAGCGGTTATTTTGCGGGTTTGACCCCTTATGCGGGGTTTGCTAGAGATGCTCTAACCTAGTCTAAAATGATCGCCAGCCACAGTGCAGCCCGTTCCCCACACATGTCTTCCCCATGTTCTGCAGCAAGCTCACCGAACGACCGTGAACCCTGGGAAGTGAAGCTTCACCGGGAAAGAATAATGGCCTCCACCTCCGAGAAGCAGACAAGCTCACTGGTTGTGAGGCCCGACAAGAGGTGACGGTGGCCTTCCTCGGACCCAAGCGGCAGTGGCCTCCCATGTTATACTCTTTCTTACTATCGGCGGCGGCCGTGGACGTGCTTGCCTCATCATCGTGGGCGACGGGTCATGACCGACGTGGAGCTGGTGACGTCGTTGGTGCCGACATCAAATTCCTCTGCTGCCACGTCAATCTTTGTGAACACATCTTCTTTCTCTACCTGAAGTACGCGGAGCTACCATCGCTCGCCACGGATATTGCGGGCGATGCGGTAGGACAGGAGCAACCTCTTTTGCTCATCCACGTCCATGCCCGCCACCATGCATGTGCCAGCTATTTGCCCCTCCCCGAGATGGTGCTTGTCGAGGAGTCGGATGTTGTCTCTCTGGTCGGCATGCGCCTGCCGGAACACCATCTCCCGCTCTTCCACCATCATGTCGATGAAGTGCGCCCGCGCCTCGCCCATGATGATGCCAGCATGGACCGGCAATGGTGGTGGCACCGCCTCATCGTGATGCTTTGATTTTCTTTGTTTTGCTAATCTTAAATCCTCTGCTATTTTATTATGTCTAAGTTGGTTTTCGAACAATACAACTCTAATTCGAAAAAAATCAACTAGTATTTCTCAAAAAATATAATTGTTCAAAAAACTACAAGTTACACTTTTTACTAAACGAAAGTTATATTTTTATAGATCAACATGCAAACAGAAAGTCTCATTTGGCTGACCGCAATGGGAGTATTGTAAGCAGTACCTTGCATGCTAACTATCTGTTGAGATGACATACAATTAAATGATAGAATAGCTGATTTGGTATCATATTAAATTTGTAATAGCTGATTTGAAAATTTTCATTGATTTTAAAAAAAATCATCGAATTTGGAATAAAGTTCATCAATTTCGAAAAGCGTTCATTGATTTAGAAAAAATAATAATCAAATTTGGAATAATTTTCATCGAAAAAAAGTTCATTGATTCAAAAAACTTCATCGATTTTGGAAAAAAGGTTCACAAACTTGAAAGAGTTTATGAATCTTAAAGAAGTTCACAAAATTGAAAAAGTCATCGATTTGAAAAAAATTCATCGATTATGAACTATTTCATGGATTTTGAAAAAAGAGTTCACCGGTTTGAGAAAAAATTCACAAATTTGAGGAAAATTTCATGTGTTCTTAAAAAAAAGGTTCACATATTATTTAAAAAAAATAGGTTCTAAATTTTTTCACAAATGTGAAGAAAAGTTCACGGATTTGAAAAGAAGGTTGCACACTTAAGAAAAGTTCATGTATTTTAGGAACAGAAGAAAAACCGGCCAAAACAAAAACCAAAAATAAAACAAAACAAAACAAAACAAGAAAACATTGCCATTTTTAGTGTTATGAAGCAGAAGAATAAAAGTCATGGCATTTAAGGTGTCCTGTTCGTTGTCGCGCTTTGTACGATGCCTGCGGTCTTGAGTTCAAATCATGTAGGGCGCAGATATTTTCAATCTTAACAGAAGAGAAGAAAAAGGTGTAAAATGAGCCGTCCCGGGCGAAGGGAGGGGTGTGCGCCGGTTGGCGAGTTTGCCTATAACCGGCGCCTTAAGCGCTGTATAGAAAACACCCTCTATTTCACCCGTTTAGGGCCTCTTTGATTCGCATGATTTTGAAAACACGGGAATAGAAAGAGTATAGGATTTGAGTGTCATGCTCACTTGAATCTTGTAGGATTAGCAAGGAGTGTTTGATTTCACGGAAAAAGTAAAGGAATTGTAAAAAAAAGGTTGGAGTAGATGTTAGATTTCCTATGAAATTTGTACAAAAGATTTCATTGAAAAAATTCCTATGAGATTCAATTCTATGAATCAAAGGACAAACGTTGGAAAAATTCCAAAGAATTTCAATCCTCCAAAAATCCTATAGATTTCCTTTGAATCAAAGGAGCCCTTAGCGAGGAAGGTGGATGTCCGGATGCGATGGCCCATAGGCCCATCTTTACTTTGTGAGAGAGCAGGCAGCAGGAAGCTTGGTTTAAGTTGAGTCCATGATCAGCCCTTAAAAAAAAAGTTGAGCCCATGATCAGTTGGTCGAAACCTGTCACGGAAGTTAAAAAATTGCCTCAAAACTAAAAGCGGAAGTTCAAAATTCGATGGTTGTTTTTGCAGGCCGAAGAGGGAGTCAGTGATCGAATGTCCATTTTATCACTAATAAAAAGGATGTTCATTCAAAAATAAAGCTAAGAAAGTGATCACATTCCCTTTGAAAAGAAATGATAGATGTGGCATACAGAAAGTAATACATGCTGAATTAACACGATTTTCCACTTCTCCTCTTCGCATCATCACACACATTTGTTTCGATCTTTTGTTACTCAAGAAACCAAAACAAATAACCAAAGCATATTAACAACACCAGCCTCACTTCTGAAAATCATAAGACTAGCTAGTTGATACTACACATTAGACACTTAGGCTTCACTTGGACTCGTCGATCTGCAGTGAACTTTGCCATATGGCTCTGCAAGGCTAAAATCTCCTGCTTGCCAGAGCAGCACCTACCTCCCACTCTTCTACTTCCCCGGCTCAGGCAAACTAATGAAACCAATTGCAGTACTATTGTACTAAGCACGTATTACCTACATGTATTTACATTTACTGTGATTACCTTATAATGGCCAGTTTTACAGTTACATATGTTAACTTCGTCACCGGCCGGAGGACAGCGCTGGGAAGTACTCCTGGCTGTTGTTTGGTGCTGAGGGCGGCTGCCGGAAGCTGTCGTAGGATGACTCCTGTGTCGCGCGCGTCGATGAACCATTGCCTGTGCCGGTGAAGCTGCCACCGCTGCTCTCGATGTCGCTCAGGCTGAATTGCGCCGCTCCCCCTTCCGGCGGCCACACGAAGCTCGGCTTGAACAGCGGCACCTCAGGCGGCGGCGCCTTCTTGGACACGATCTGCAGCACCTCCGGCATGGTGGGCCTGTCCCCGGGGTTGGGGCTGCTGCACGCCAGGCCGAGGAGCAGCAGCCTGGTGGCCTCGTCGGCGTCGTACCCCGCCGTGCCGAGGTCCTGGTCCACCGCCCCGACCAGCGCGCCGCGGCCGTGCATCCGCCACACGAAGTCCACCAGCAGCGGGCAGCTCGCGTCGTCGCGCAGCGCGGTGCGGCCCGTGACGACCTCCAGCACGAGCGCGCCGAAGGCGAACACGTCCGTCTGGCTCGTGGCCTTGTGCCCCACGGAGTACTCCGGCGCGATGTACCCGCGCGTGCCGGCGACGCCGATGTCGGTGAAGGAGCTCCGGTCGAAGTCGATGACGCGGGCGAGGCCGAAGTCCCCGAGGCGGGCGGAGAAGGACGCGTCCAGCATGACGTTGCTGGCCTTGATGTCGCGGTGGAGCACCGTGCGGCCGTACTCGTGGTGCACGTAGTGCAGGCCCGAGGCGACGTCGGCGACGATGCCGTAGCGGCTCGCCCAGCTGAGCGGCGCCGCCCGCTGCTCCTGGGCGCCCCCGCGCCGGAAGAGGTGCTGGTCGAGGCTGCCGTTGGGCATGTACTCGTACACGAGCAGCAGTTGCCCTTTCTTGTAACACCAACCTGCACCAAAAATGCAAGCACACGTTCAGAACCATCACCTAACCGATACTAGGAGTATTTTTGTTGCACGTTGGTCGTAGAAAATTCAAATAGACCAGAAATATAACTACATTTGATCATTCACGTTTCGTGTAGCAAGTGACAATGCTACGTTTGGTAGCGCGTTAACGATTGCATAAACGCGTTATGATCTGAATAGAGTACTGGCCTCTACTCCATTATTTGGACTTGTCAATGCCTTAAAATAGTAGTACTACAAGGGAAGCAGCAAAACTAACTAGAGAATGGTTGATTAGGACTAAACCATCATTTTCCTAGTCAAGTCTCGGCTGATAAGGACTGTGCTAACCACCAGTCGACTGGTGGTTAGCAACAGATCCGCACGAGTCCGATCCACTTCTCCCGATAGTTAGCGATCGATGCGCTATCTTTTCACGCTCGCTTTCCACTGATTTTTTTCCTTCTCTCAAAAACCGTAGTAAATCGCTAGTGGTTTTTTCTGATTTTTCGCTGCATAATATGAAAAGAAAATAAAGGTGCTTGAAAGAGGATTTGAACCCAGGTCTATGCAATTGCTATTGAGCCTAATAATCAACCAAGCCACCTGTTGTTATATTGTCTATTGTAGATAAACAACGTTATTTAAACCTTTCTTATTTCTGTCATATCAGAAAAAAAAAGTTTGACTTGGTAACTTTGGCATGACCAGCGTGATAACTATGGTATGAGCAACATGATAACTATACCATGATAAGGTTGGTAACTACAGTATGAGAAGGTTAATGCATGGGGAAGTATGGTAATTTAACATAGAAATTACTGGTGAAAATGTTTCAAAAACTTCCCCCTGGATGAAAGATACCGTGGTGTTTAAAACGTAAGATATTAGTTATCATGTGTGCGATGTATACATTATCATGTTTTTTACACAGAAAATACTGGGTGTATGTTTTTCAACAAAAAAAATCTGGTCAAAAATTACAGTGGCGTTTCTATGGAAGTTATGAACTTTGTATGTCTCTATTACCATGCTATTTACATAGAAATTACCGGGTCCCCCCCTCACCACAGTCGCCACATTTACCAGGATCGGGTACATAAGTTATCAGGTGTACCATATATGAGTTATCATGTTATTTGCACATAAGTTACCGTGGCATGTTTCAGCGACTTGCCCCACCCCCACCCTCGCCGATCAAGTCATCAGGACCGGGGTACATAAGTTATCGGGTCCGCAATGTTTGAGTTATCATGTTATTTGCACAGAAGTGGTATGTTTCAACAACCCCCCCACCCCCACCCTCGCCGATGTTATCGACAACGTTTCTAGGACCGGGGCACACAAGTTATCAGGTCTATGAAATGTGAGTTACCATGCTGTTCCACGAAAGTTACCGAGGGGATGTTTCGTCAACTCCCCCCAACCCCACCCCCGTGCCAAAGTTATCGGGACTGGGGTCCATAAGTTATCAGGTATACGATGTCTGACTTATCATACTATTCATACAAAAAATACTATTCATACAAAAAAGTTACCAAGTGTATGTTTATATTAGTTTTTTTTCAAAAAAAGCTACGACGATATTTATACATAAGCTATCAGGTTTGTGGTACATATAATTATCAATCTCATTACAAAAAGAATTTTCCGAGATATGACAAATGTGAAAAAGATCGTTGTTCGAATTCTATAGAAGTGGAACATTTATTTCTCTAGAAAACATTCATCACTACAAAAAAGAAACAAGTGGAGTACAAAACACGTTGCATCGGCCCTTTAAAAAACTTGCAGCAAATGGTTTTGTCTCCTCATCAAAGACGTTGTGGTCTTTCTTTCTCGCTCTCATTTACTAAGGTAGAAATACAAATTAACATGCAAATGAAACAGAACAGGTAGTCAGCTCAGCTGGTAATGCTCATGGCCACAACCAACAGATTGTGTGTTCGGCAACAGTCGGCAGAGCAGAAAGATCGAAGGAAAAATCAAAAAATCGATCGTACGTACCTGTTGCTAACCAACAGTCGGCAGGAAAAATAGCTTTTCCCCATAAACAATGATCACGTAATTAAGTGAGGGATTCATGCGCATACCAATGAGGGGCACGATGTTTTTGTGGCGAAGGCGGTTGATGATGTCCACCTCCTTGACGAAGTCCTCGACGCACCTGGCATCATCCCGGATGAACTTCTTCACGGCCACGTCCGTCGCCTCCGTCTGGCCGTGCTCGGCAGGGAGCGTCCCCTTGTACACGACGCCGTACCCTCCTTTCCCCAGCCGCAGTAGCTCGTCGAAGTTCTTGGTCGCCTTCCTCAGCATCTCGTACGAGAACTCCCTCGGCATCCCCGGGAGGTGGCTCAGCGTGTGCCCCAGCCGCGTCTGGCTCCTCTGTATCTTCCGCCTCGCCCGCGACATTCTGACCAGGAAGAAGGCGGCAATGGCGATGGCGACCACCGCGATGGACCCGAAGACGGCGACGAGGATTATCCACTCCTTCTTCTCCTTCTTGGGGAAGGTCTCGATTGACATGCTCCAGTCCAGGATACAGTTGAGCTCGAAGGTGGTGCCGGTGGAAGCCGAGAAGCCGATGTACGCCTGCTCGGGGACGTGCTCGCTGAGGTCCAGCGGGCTGATCAGGACGGGGATCGCCGGCTTCGGTTTCCCCTTGCCGCCCATGTACACCGTGACACGCCGGCCCACGCCGTTGTACTCGATCCAGACGGTGTAGTTGGCAGACGTCTGGGCGTTCGTGGCGATGGTGATGTTGAAATCGGCGAGGTTGGCCGTAGCGTTGGACACGACGCTGCCGATGTCGAGGCCGACGTGGTTATCGCTCGGGTCGTGGCTCTGGTTGAAGGTGTCGAACTCGATCGCCACGAAACGGTTCTTGGACGGTCCGGCGGCCTGCAGCGTCGCGTTGGTGAGGCCGAGGAAGCCGCCGTGGCTGCCGGGAGGCGGCTTGTCGAGCGAGGGCGCGATGACAAACGCCAGGCCCTCGCCGGGGACCGCCTTGTCGTAGAACACGTTCATGGAGAAGGTGCTGTTGAACGACACGATACGGACACGCGGAGCCTGCGGCTGCGGCGCACGGCCGGTGCCGGTGCCGTTGCCGCCACCGGGGATCTCGATGTCATCGTCGGGGAGAGTGTGCCAGATCGTGAAGGGCTGCTTGAGGAGGACGGAGCCGGACTTGTTGACGAGGTAGGCGTCGTTGTTGCGGGTGTCCGGCGTGAGCTGGAGCGCGCCACCGTTGATGCTGGCGTCCTTGAGCACCTGCAGTGTGGCCGAGTCGCTCCGGTCGAAGGAAGCGTACGGGCCGTAGTTCCTCACCACCACCTGCTCCTCCAGCTCCCGCAGCGGCCGCTGCTCCCTGGCGCTGCAGACGAAGGTGGCGCAGAGCCAGAGAAACAGCACGGCGACGAGGCAGCTGGCGCCGAAGCGCCGGAGAGAGTCGTGGCACGCCATGGTGGAGAGAGCGAGTGCGGTTGTGTGACTGGATCGGGTGAGGGAGGGAGGGAGGATCAACGGTGTCGCCCCTGCAGGCTCTGTATATGTTGCGGCGTAGGTGAGAGTTGGTGGTGCGGGCCGGGGGAAAGGGAAGGCGCACGGGAAATTCCTCCCTCCCTGCCGATCACGGCGAGACCGGGAAGGCGGAGCTCATGGCATCGTCGGGGAAACGTGGAGTACAGCAACGGTGTACGGTCAGTTAACATATTTAAGTGCATGTGTGGGAAATGGCTGGGTGCCCGGTCTAACTGTAGAGTTTCCCAGCTTTTTCTGCGCGTCCAAAAAACATCACTACAGTTGTGTCTCGCGGTATGAATGGTTTCAGTCATTGTTTTCGAAAATAATTGTCTATTATAAAAATTCATGGGAAGTATTTCAAATATAATAAATTTATATCGAGATTTCGAGACCATCGAACGACCACACTATCGTCAGACCGATCCATTGTCGCCGCTCCCCTACCGGAGCTGACTTGACATTTATTAATGATAGCCATGAAGTCTCCATGCATGTACTCCCTCCGTTTCAGTTTACAAGTCATGTGCGTGTAACTAGGTTGTCAATTTTATCACCCTAATATAAACTATATAACACAAAAATTATACCGTTTAAAACTAGAACATCTGAAGTTTATATTGGTATACTTTTTGTAATATATGAGTTGTATTAGGTTAGTCAAATTGACGACCTAAGGGTACGTGCACGCCCTGTAAACTGAGAGAGAGGGAGTATCTCCAAAGACCAACCCCCTAGATTAAACTTTTGCATGCATCTGAAGTACCTAACATCAAATCGCGCTACATGGCGAGAAATCCTGACCTCGCCGCCCCAATGAGACGGTAGAACTGTAGCCTAGACCTCCATCGACTACGTCCGAATGGACAAACTCGAGGGAAATCGAAGCCCAAAGGACTAAGTCCAAGAAGAAGCGTTGGCATTCACCCAAGCGCAGCACGTGCGAGGGAAAAATTCATAATCTAAACTACTAACCGAAGCGGAGGCATCTGGATTTACCTCCCGCCACCGGCCGCCGGAGGGGCATACAGAGGAGAGGTGAATTCACGGGCTCATCGGTGAAGTGTCGATAGAAAGGATTAATCTAGCTGTCTAGGTTAGGAGAGAAAAACAAGAGAAAGCTGTAAGAACGCATCATGGTTTTAGTCATATTCGCGAACAGACATCGCGGTTGCCGTCGCTTGTGCGTGGGATCCTGCATGTTACGACGACGTAGGCAGGTGAGGTCCCGCTGAGTTGATCCAGGCACACCCTGCCTTGATCTGTTTTGGTGTTTTGCCCGTGACCTGAACACACACGCCCAGCCGGTCGTCGCCGTCTTTTTGTTTAGCCGCGGCCAGCTCGGATGCGTGTGAATCCGCGCTGAAATGAGATAGTGCCGCCGAGGCTCGAATTTGAATAGTGTTTATTTTTCTTTGCTAGCATGGATCTGGTGCTACATTGCTATCTTTCCTATCTACTATCCCTGGAACGAACTCATTCAACTTTTTATATAGTACTATGAACTTTTGGTGTATTCGGAAATTTCTTGTCCTTCCAAGAAATTAAATTTGATGAATCAAGGCCACTCTGCACGCAAGTTTGACTCGCGTCGCGTGGGATGCCGTCGAAGTCGAACAGTGTCCGTCTTCTTGCAATATGTGGTCAGCGTTTCCCGTTTAATCCGATCCTGCCGTCACTAGGAACATACTACATATTCCCTTTGACTATTGCTCTGCGGCCTCAGTGCTGTCCTGCATAAAATGTTGCATTGACCATCTGGGTTTAAGTGCTAGGAATTACACCGGTGATGAGCGCATGTTCTTGCGGTTAAACTTTATTGCCACCGGTATCCACCATCCACCAATTTTTAGGGGCGCTATGTCGAAATGTTCAGTTGCACAACTAACATTGTTATTAGACAAGTGCTTTCCATGTTTCAGTCTAAGAGGATGTTTGGTTTGTGACTAACTTTACCAAAGATTGCCACATCTAAGGTTAGGTAAGTTTAATCAACTTAGGCAGCAAGTGTTTGGTTTCAGCTATACCTGGCCAAACCTCGGGCCGGGCCGGGCCTAGCCAAGCCCGAGGAAAAAAACCCAGGCCCGGGCCCGGCCCAACCCAGCCACCGGGCCTGGTTTTTATGTCCGAGCCCGGCCCGAACACGTAAAAGCCCGACGGGCCTCGGGCCATGGGCCAGGCCCCTTCAAGAAACTGCAAAATCGATGGGCTCAGGCTCGGCCCGACCCGGCCATCGGGCTCAAAATCTAGGCCCGAGCCCGGCTCGGGAGCAGCGTCGAGCCGGGCAGGGTCGGGCTTTTCGGGCCGGGTCGGGCCGGGCTTCCCATGGCCAGGACTAGTTCCAGCCACACCTTTGGCAAGCCACATTTATGTCCTACATGGCATATACATAAAAAATGTGGCAAGATTCCCTTAGGCTTGCCAATTTGTGGCTTTCATTTTGATGAACTAAGGGTCTGTTTGGTTCCAAATAAGTCACCAACTTATAAGTCAAAAAGTGAAAAAAGTGACTTATTTTGCCAAACAGACCCGACTTATAAGTTACCCCAACTTATAAGTCATAAGTTGCTCCACCCCAACCTAAAATTTATAAGTCACCCCCTTTTGCGTGGGTCCCACCACATGCATGATGTTGATTGGTGTGAGAAGGTGTGTCAGATGACTTATAAGTCAGGTGACAACCAAACAGGCGTGACTTATAAGTCACTGGTTTTAAGTCACCTGACTTATAAGTCAGGTGATTTATTGGAACCAAACAGGCCCTAAGCTTAGGCAAGCTTGACAAAAATATGTGGTAAAGTGTGACAATGATAGGCCTAGAACCAAACAGCCCCTAAATTTTGTTAAACAAAAGTCTAACCCGTGCATAACTTTTTTTTTTTTGCGGAAAAACTTCCAATCTATTCATCTTCAATCATGACAGTACAACGAATACCAGAAATAATAGAAATTACATCCAGATCCGTAGACCACCTAGCGACAACTACCAGCACTGAAGCGAGCCGAAGCCGCACCGCCGTCATCGCCCCTCCATCGCCGGAGTCGGGCACAACTTGTTGTAGTAGACAGTCGTGTAGTCGTTGTGCTAAGGCCCCGCAGGACCAGCGCACCAGAACAACAACTGCCGCAGATGAAGAATAACGTAGATCAGAAAAATTCAATCCAAAGACACACGAACGTAGACAAACAACGACGAGATCCGAGCAAATCCACCAAAGATAGATCCGCCGCAGACACACCTCCACGTGCCCACCAACGATGCTAGACGCATCGCCGGAACGGGGGCTAGGCGGTGAGACCTTTATTCCATCTTCAGGAAGCCGCCGCCGTCTCGTCTTCCTGAGCAGGACACAAACCCTAGCAAAACTGAAAGAAACGATTAAAAACGGAGCCCTCCCGCCGACCCTTGCCGAGATCCACTGCGCCCCCATGGCCTTAAAGCCATCGGAGAGGAGGCGGACCTGCGGCGGCGGCGGCGGGAGGCAAAAACCAGTGGCGAAGCCACACACAAGCTGGGTAGTCAATTGACTACCCAACTTTTTGGTGAAACTAGCATATGCATGCATAAATGTTGAAAAAAGATTTATACAAAATTCATATACTTGGCTACACAATTTGAAACTGACTACACAAGACTGCAGTTCTAGCACCGCCACTGGCAAAAACCCTAACTTTTTGTGGAGAAGAAGGAGGAAGCGGCGGCTACAAAGGTAATCGTATTTCCCTATCCATCCGGCCGGCTGTAGCTGTTGACCTGATGCGTTTGCCAACCCGTGCAGAACTTTTTTTTTTTGCAGGGAAAAAATATCTCATAACTCAAGGAGGCTTCTCAGCCATAGCCAAATTTACAACAAAGTCCAACCAAGCAAAAAGCCACACCATAGTACGAGGGGTACGACGACCGTAAACGGCCAAGTCATGACTAATATTATTCTGTGAGCGGCTACAGAGAGCAAATAAAATCTCTCTATCATCGGTATCAGCTAAGCTTCGGATCTCCTCTACGAGAATGTGGTGCCTCGATCTATCTCTGGTGCGTGTTGCGAGCAGCGTCCCGCACTGTCTAGCTCAACCCGTGCAGAACTTGACAACGTTATCCAATGGAGGTTACGTATACATAATTTAAACACAAGATTATCCTTACAGAACACTCAAATCCTATCGAACCTGCATGGGACTTCCTCTTTTAAGAAAAAAATGCAGGGGACTTTCTCTGGCCTTGAGTTTATCCAGGATTGTCAAGTCTTCACCATTGAAATAATCCCTTCATATTAATCCCCTCTCTTTAGTCTTACGCCAATTTCCCTGTGATATCATAGCATACGCTGACAGCACGCACGGATTAAAATACTTGTGCGAAGTTTCCTCTGAAATTTGGAGATAATGTGTAATTTATTTCACGTTGATAAAGACATAGATTGTTGTTGGCTTGTTCTTCGTACAGGTACCTCCCATCATTTCAGGAAGTCATACTTATTTTCTCTATAATAAAGCAGGAGGGGTGTTTGTTTGGTCAAGTACGCTCTGTTACCGGTTGCAGATTTTTCTGGCCAGGCTAAACATGCATTGTACAGAAAATGGAACAGGAGTACAGGAATCAGCCGGCCTCCTCAACGTAAAATAAGGAGCTTCGTCCATTTCGGCCGGCAAGCGCAGGTAGTCAAGTCGTCCAATCGTCCGACTGTAGTCTCAAAAGTCCCTCGGCGAATCACAGAACACATGGTCAATGGTCTGTATTTCTCTCTGCATTGTACTAGTATTATACTGTTACTGTAACAGTTTGGACGACATGCTAGTGACCTGTAAGTTACATACTTGTCATACATACTCCCTCCATCCGGAAATACTTGTCATCAAAACGGATAAAAAAAGATGTATCTAAAACGTCTAAATACATCCCTTTTATCCATTTTGATGACAAGTATTTTCGAACGGAGGAAGTATCTCCTAAACGCGTCTTGGAATAAGCACAATGACGCAGCAGGACGGCAACAAGATTTCTAATAAGAACCTGATGGGGACTGAAAGAAAATAGAATTGGCATGGGGACTGAAAGAAAATAGAATTGGCATTCGAACAACTGCAACCCCTCCGAAAGAACATCAGAATTTACAGAGTAAATAGCATAAAACTACTACTTTACAGGTTAGGGTTCCAAAAAACTACCGAATATTTTTTTCTCTCATAACTACCAAGTCAGAGGTCGGCTGTTTCAGAAAACTCTAATCGTTCAGTGCTTTACTATTGATCGCGATTATGACAGTTGGGACCCGCATGTAAGAAAACCGTTTGTTTGACTGTTACCTTACATGTGGAGCCCACATGTCAGTGTCCCTTTGTTATTCTAATAAAAAAATCTGTTCCTTTATGCATTTACAGAAAACCCTTGTAAGTTTTCTAAAAAAAGCAATTGGGTCCTCGAATGTTTTTCAAAAAAGCAATCGGGTCCCTGGTAACTCATGCCCCTAGAGGAAACAACGCCGGCGGCTCGCCGGCCGCCAGGTCGCTGGCCAGGCGAAAGGAGGCGTCCGACCAATGCCGCTGCTCCTGGCCATGGCGCGCGGTCGGAGCCCTTGGCCATGGCGCGGCTGGTGGCGGCTCCCCGTGCTCCTTGGCTCGTACCAGCGAGGCGCGAGGCGAGGCGGCCGACCGCTGCCGCTGCTCGTGGCCATGGCGTGCGGTCGGAGCCTACGCGACTCCTGGCTGGAGCCGCCGTGAAGTCCCAGCCGAGCGGCCTCTCTCTCTCGTCCCTCTTCCTGGGCGCGGCGGCCCGAGCCCGAGCCCCTAGCCATGACGCTCAGCTCGGGGCAGCGCGTGCTCCTGGTCGAGTCGTCCTAAAGCCTGGCCATGGCGCGTGGCGGCCCTCTCCTTGCTCCTGGGTGCGTCGGCTTGAACCCTGGCCATGGCGCGCGGTGGCCCTCTCCTTGCTCGTGCGCGGCTCCCGACGCTCGCGGCTTGCGGCGGCCCTTGCTCGCCCTGCTCCTGGGCGCGGCTCGCGGTGGCCCTTGCTCCTGGGTGCGGCGCGTGGTGGAGGTGGTCGTCAGTGAGTGGTGGAGGTGCTGGAGCTTGGGCAAGGAGGAGAGAAGAAAGAGAGAGAGGAGAGAAGAAAAGGTAGGAGGAAGAAGAAACAACTTACATGTGGGTCCCACAATAAGTTAACGGTCAAACAAAACGGTCAACAAACGGATTGTTTAGGAGCGGGCCCGATCTGTCATAAACCGGTTTAAAATGTTAGCAACAAGGAATTTGGGTTTTTTGAAACTGTCAACCCCTGAGTTGGTAGTTATCAGAGGAAAAAATATTCGGTAGTTTTTTGGAACCCTAGCCTGTAAAGTCGTAGTTTTATGCTATTTACTCGAATTTACAAGTATAGTACTCCCTCTGTAAAGAAATATAAGATCCTTTAGATCACTGCTTTAGTGATCTAAATGCTCTTATATTTCTTTACGGAGGGAGTACTTAGTAAAAATTACTGTTACCGTCGCTTGTATGTCGTCGGAAGATAAAATGTTGCTATCCAGCCGATCTGGGCGCTGGTTACACGCATATTTCGTTTCTAAGAGCATTTCCAGCCGTTCGGCCCCTCAGGGGTTTGAAAAGGCGCCGCCTGGAGGCGCACCGACGAAAATATGGGCGTGGGTGCAGTCGGTTTCCCAACCGCCGACCCACGCCGAACCCAGACGCCGTTTTTTCAATTGAAAAGTCGGCCAAAGATGACACATATCGGGCAAAATAGGAGATTTTTCATTAATGTTTGTACATTAAAGTCTGAAAAACATCATATAAAAAACATTCGCCGCCGCCCCCCGCCCGCCCTACAGGCCGAAGAACGCGCTGAAGGCGCTGTAGCCATCGCCGTCGTCGGCCTCCTCCTTCTTCACACCGCCGCCGTCCTTGTTGCTCCCCTGCCCTGTGTCCCCTTGGCGGATGGGCTCCGGTGGCGGTGGTGACGTATCCTCGTCACTATCCTCGAGGACGATGACGCCGCCCTCGTCGCGGCCGTGATGCCGGGTGGCGATCTCCTTGAGGGCGCGGCGCCCGCGCTCTATCTCCAGCTTTGCGTAGTCCTCGCGCGCCCATTTCAGGGTGGCCTCATCATGATGGCCAGGTCATCATACTCGCTCTTGACGGCAACGAGGCCCAGCATCGTCTTGGGCCTGGTGACGTGGGAAGAGGAGGAACTGCCGCCGCGTCGTTGATGACGATGCCGTGGGTGCGTCGGTCGAGCGGCGTCCCCACAGGGTCGGCCTTCATGTTGGTGAGCGTCGGCGAGCCGGAGGAGAGGAAGGAGGAGGACGACGAACCCATCATACGCCGCGTCAGCCAAATGCCGCCGCTCCAGCGGGGGGCCGACGCCGTGGCCGCCGGGTATTGGTGCGGCGGCTTGTTGCTTCCCTCGAGGTGCGCTAGGACGTAAGCATACTCCGGGCGGCCGCGCACCTCGTGTGGTTGTCGACAGCATACTCCGGGCGGCCGCGCACCTCGTCTAGCAGGGAGGCCCGGACACGCAGGATCTTGTCGTGGAAGTGGCCAGGGAGCTCACGGCCGGGCCGCGGGGGACTGGGATGCCTCCGCCGCCGAGCCGCCACCTCCCGGCGCATGCATGTTCGGCGGCGCCGGGTAGTAGGCCTCTGTAGGACCTTGAGAAGAGGTGTCTAGAGGGGGGGGGGGATTAGACACTAAGTACCAAAGTTGCAGTTTTTAAGTTTCTTTAAAGTTTGAGTGGAGTTTAGGCACAAGTTTAACATTCACAACATATAGCAAGCAAGCATGCAAAGAGTATATGAGCAGCGGAAAATAAAGGATGCAACTTGCAAGAATGTAAAGGGAAGGGATTGGAGGATTCAAACGCAATTGGAGACACAGATGTTTTTGGCGTGGTTCCGATAGGTGGTGCTATCGTACATCCACGTTGATGGAGACTTCAACCCACGAAGGGTAACGGTTGCGCGAGTTCACAGAGGGCTCCACCCACGAAGGGTCCACAAAGAAGCAACCTTGTCTATCCCACCATGGCCGTCGCCCACGAAGGACTTGCCTAACTAGCGGTAGATCTTCACGAAGTAGGCGATCTCCTTTCCCTTACAAACTCCTTGGTTCAACTCCACAATCTTGTCGGAGGCTCCCAAGTGACACCTAGCCAATCTAGGTGACACCACTCTCCAAGAAGTAACAAATGGTGCATTGATGATGAACTCCTTGCTCTTGTGCTTCAAATGATAGTCTCCCCAACACTCAACTCTCTCTTATAGGATTTGGATCTAGTGGAAAGAGGATTTGAGTGGAAAGCAACTTGGGGAAGGCTAGAGATCAAGATTCATATGGTAGGAATGGAATATCTTGGCCTCAACACATGAGTAGGTAGTTCTCTCTCAGAAATAGGATGCTGGAAGTTTAGGTTCAGTCTGATGGCTCTCTCCACGAATGAAGAGGAGGTGGAGGGGTATATATAGCCTCCACACAAAATCTAACCGTTACACACAATTTACCAAACTCGATGGGACCGAATCGTTAAACTCGGTCAGACCGATTTAGCAAATAATGTGACCGTTAGGGTTTTCGGTGGGACCGAAATGCAACTCGGTAGGACCGATATGGTTAGGGTTAGGGCATAACGTAATCTCGGTGAGACCGATTACACAAACTCGGTAGGACCGATTTTGGTAATAAGCTTTCCAGAGAGTTGGTCAGGCAAACTCGGTTTGACCGATTATCAAACTCGGTGGGACCGATTTTGATAATAAGTTAACCAGAGAGTTTGCATTGTAATCTCGGTAGTACCGATTGCTCAAACTCGGTGAGACCGATTTTGATAATGGACATACACAGAGAGATAACAATCCCATCTCGGTGAGACCGAGATCCCTATCGGTGAGACCGATTTGCCTAGGGTTTGTGGCAGTGGCTAAGACATCAAAACTCGGTGGCGCCGGATAGAAAGAATCAGTGGGGCCGAGTTTGACTTTAGGTTTAGGACATATGTGGAGGTGAGAAAGTGGTTGAGGGTTTTTGGAGCATATCACTAAGCAAATGAAGCAAGAGGCTCATTAAGCAACACCTCATCCCTCCTTGATAGTATTGGCTTTTCCTATAGACTCAATGTGATCTTGGATCACTAAAATGTAAAATGAAGAGCCTTGAGCTTGAAGCTTGAGCCAATCCTTTGTCTTTAGCATCTTGAAGGAGTTCCCACATCCTTTAGTCCATGCCACTCCACTGTTGAACTTGTCTGAAAAATACTAGATAAAAGTGTTAGTCCAACAAGAGATATGTTGTCATTAATTACCAAAACCACCTAGGGAGCACTTGTGCTTTCAATCTCCCCCTTTTTGGTAATTGATGGCAACATACATCAAAGCTTTAGATAAAGATATAAAGAATAGCAAGTAAAGATTTGTAAAGACATGTAACAAGCATAGGCTCCCCCTACATGTATGCAATCATGTGAATATGAAATATAGAAGCATGTGATAGCATAACCATGATAGAGCAGGCAATGTGATACATGTATCTTGGCTATATGCATTAGAGCAAAAAGAATATTAAAGGAAATACCTTCATGCCCATGAGTCCTTCTTGCAAACAGTATGTACATCAGCAAGAATTCCTCATACACATGATTGTGATGCATATACTTACCTTGTAGTCTTGAGTTGGCTTAGGATGGAATGAACCTGCGTAAACAAGGTTAGATAACACAAATACATCTACTAGCCAGAGCAAACAGAAGAAACCACAAGAATACCAAGATTGGGATGACATGTAGAGAGTGAGTACTAAGTACTACAGTTGATTAGACATGTCCCCAAGAGTAAAGATATGCAATGAATTTAAATGACAGAGCTAATGCAAGCTAATGCAAACTAATGCAAAAAAGCACATATGAACATGTCTTTCCCCTCAAGAAGACATGTGGCAGCTCTCCTCTTGAACACCAAGCATCTAGGATCCTTGAGAAATACTTTCTACTAGTATTCTCTCCCCCTGGAGATCTCTCTCTCTCTCCCCTGAAGGATCTCTCTCTCTCCCTCTGAGATGTGATCTCTCTCTAAATGATAAGCTTTGATGTGATCTCTCTCTCCCTTTGACATCAATTTCCAAGAAGGGCTTGATAAAGATGTAATCTCTCTCTCTTCCTATGGAATTTGACGTGAATGGGTTTGATCCTTGAGTCACAACATAAAGCAATGATAAAAATGTGATGCTTGTAGAGGACAAGATTCATTGAGTGGAGCTGGATCAGAAGAAACACAGAATAAGTGGCAAAGAGTTTTTCTTGTTATGAAATCGGTGGCACCGAGTGGTATGCTTCGGTCGTACCGAAAAGATTCGGTTGGACCGAAAATAACAAATCGGTGAAACCGAGTTCATTTCAGAGAAAACACTTGTCACCTCATCTCACTAGACTAGAAAGATCTCACAAAGATTTTCAAGGAATTAACTGAATGATATGCAAGGAATTGGATGCATAAAATTCAGAACAAACAAACAGAAAAGAAAGAAATCTAGATGAAGTTTTTTTTGGAAACAAATATGCATGAGACAAATGCAAGAACTCAGAAAAGAACACAAGAGAACTTCATCTAGAGATGGTCGGCGACGAAGTTACCTATGTTAGAGTATATTGACTTAGGAGTCAAGTGAGATCAATTGATCATAGGTCATACTCATCGTTTAAGCTCAAAATGGGGTTGCCATTTTTGGTTTAAGCATCTTGATGTATTCACATCTTGTCGAGTTGCTTTAACTCATGACTCAGAGTAAAGCTTCTCTAAGATGGAATAACATACCTTGGTTGGTGGTGTTGTCCATGTAGTTGAACTTGCGTGGGTTGCTCAAGGTTGATGTAGCTCATCAAGAATTTGGAGCACCACTTGGAATTTGAGTCCATCTACCTACATGGGTTAGTTCTTGCAAGGAAGAGCACTTGTATATCCAAAAATGACAATCATGAAACTCAACATAGAATTTGTCAAAGGATATGTTTGAATGGTTTCGTGCTTCCTTGTCTTCAACCACCTTGCATAGAGACTTGGTGATGTAGAGATTGCTCAAGATATGAGTAGGTTTCAACCTCATGGAATTTGATTCAACCAAGTACCTACAGTTGATTAGATAACATGCAAGATACAAATATATCCAAGACATAAGTTTTTCATCATAAGAGAAATATCAAGGATTAGTCATAAGCTCATTCTTGCATGTATCCAATGGAGTTTCTACTCCAAGTTTGAAGCATCAATGATGTTCAATTCTCCTCTTAACCTGCAAAACACTTTCTCATCAAGAGGTTTAGTAAATATATCCGCTAATTGCTTTTCGGTGCGAACATGCTTAAGATCAATGTCACCCTTAGCAACATGATCTCGAATGAAATGATGACGAACTTCAATATGCTTAGTTCGAGAATGTTGCACAAGATTATGACCAATTTTGATAGCACTTTCATTATCACAAAGCAATGGAACATGTCTCACATATATCCCATAATCTTTAAGAGTTTGGGTCATCCAAAGTAATTGAGCACAACATGATCCAGCGGCAATATATTCAGCTTCGGCGGTGGATAAGGATAACGAGTTTTGTTTCTTGGAGGACCAAGACACAAGGGATCTACCAAGAAATTGACAAGTACCCGAAGTGGACTTTCTATCAACCTTGTCTCCGGCATAGTCTGAGTCAGAGTAGCCGACAAGATCGAATGAGGCCCTCTTAGGATACCAAATGCCAAAATTTGGTGTATGTATTAAGTATCTCACTATCCTTTTCACAGCCTTAAGATGACATTCTTTAGGAGCAGCTTGATATCGTGCACACATGCACACACTTAGCATAATATCGGGACGTGAAGCACATAGATATAACAATGAACCAATCATAGAGCGATAAACCTTTTGATCAACCGGTTTACCATCCTTGGTCAAATCAAGATGTCCACTAGTAGGCATGGGTGTAGTCATACCTTTGCATTCTTGCATATTGAACTTCTTGAATAAGTCCTTAGTGTACTTCGTTTGAGAGACAAAAGTACCTTCCTTAGTTTGCTTGATTTGCAACCCAAGAAAGGATTTGAGTTCACTCATCATTGCCATCTCAAACTTCTCCGATATTAGCTTTCCAAACTTCTCACTAAAATGAGGGTTAGTTGAACCAAATATAATATCATCAACATAGATTTGGCACACAAATAGTTCACCATTAACCCTTTTAGTAAAGAGTGTGGAATCAATTTTCCCAATTTCAAAGCCTTTTTCAATAAGGAACTTGGTCAAGCATTTATACCATGCTCTAGGAGCTTGTTTAAGACCATAAAGAGCTTTGTGAAGTTTGTAAACATGATTGGGTTTCTTAGGATTGACAAAGCCGGGAGGTTGTTTAACATAAACTTCCTCCTCTATTTCACCATTTAGAAAAGCAATTTTAATGCCCATTTGGTACAAGGTGATATCATGGTGATTAGCATAGGCAAGTAAGATGCGAATAGACTCAAGTCTAGCAACGAGAGCATAAGTCTCACCATAGTCCATACCTTCGACTTGTGTATAGCCTTGGGCGACGAGACGTGCTTTGTTGCGAACTACTTGTCCATCTTCATCTTGCTTGTTGCGAAACACCCATTTGGTACCGATGATGTTGTGGTTGTTGTCGGGCTTCTCAACCAATGTCCAAACTTGGTTCCTCTCAAAGTTGTGTAGCTCTTCATGCATAGCATTTATCCAATCCGGATCTTCCAATGCTTCTTCGACCTTCATAGGTTCAATGCTAGAGAGGAAAGAATAGTTTTCACAAAAGTTAGCTAGACGAGTTTTAGAGCGAGTGATTCTCCCAGTTTGAATATCATTGTAGATTTTCTCGACGGGATGGTCTTTAGCAATTCTTGCTCGAACTCGTGAAAGCTTTTGCTTGGATCTTCATTGAACTTCTTCTTCATCTTGTTCTTCTTCTTGGCCTTCTTCATTGTTGGCGTTGTCGTTCTCTGGTCGTGGTGGAGAAGGAGGTTGTTGACGTTCATCTTGATGCACTTCCTCATTTTCTTCATCTTGGTGTGTCCCACTTGTGGATGCTTCCGTGTCAACTCTTGGTTCACCTTGTCGTGAAGTAGAAGCTCCCACTTGGACAGACGAGGTACTCTCCTTCACCTCCGTTGGACGGACCTTGCCAATAGACAAGTCTTGGATTGCTTCCGAAGGGTCTTTGTCTCCTACATCAATTGGCAATTGCTCTACTTGCGAGCCGTTAGATTCATCAAACTTCACATCTACCGTCTCTTGAACCTTTCGGGTGAACTTGTTGTAGACACGGTATGTGTGAGAGTTTGAGCCATAACCTAGTAGGAAACCTTCATGAGACTTAGGAGCAAATTTAGAACGACGATGCTTATCAAGAATGTAGCACTTTGAGCCGAATACTCGAAAGTATCCAACTTGGGGTTTGTTATCGGTGAGGAGCTCGTATGCCGTCTTGCTGAGTAGCTTGTGAAGATACAAGCGATTTGTTGCATGACAAGCTGTCTCAACCGCTTCTGCCCAAAAGTGCTTCGGTGTCTTGTACTCATCAAGCATCGTTCTCGCCATTTCGATGAGTGTCCGGTTCTTCCTCTCAACAACTCCATTTTGTTGAGGTGTGTACGTAGCCGAGAACTCGTGTGAAATCCCTTCTTCGTCAAGAAAGGTGTCCACATTTGCGTTCTTGAACTCCGTTCCGTTGTCGCTGCGAACCTTCTTGATCTTCACTTCAAATTGATTTTGGGCCTTCCTAGCGAAGTTTTTGAAGATCTTCTGAAACTGTGATTTATCATCGAGAAAGAACACCCACGTAAATCTGGAAAAATCATCAACTATAACTAGACCAAAAGAATTTCCACCGAGACTCTTGTAAGAGTTGGGACCAAAAAGATCCATGTGAAGTAGCTCGAGTGGCCTCCTTGTGGTCATGATGTTCTTCACGGGATGCCTTCCTCCAACATGTTTACCTGCTTGACAAGCACTTCAAAGTCTATCCTTATCAAAGATGACATCGTTAACACCAAGGATATGATTCCCTTTAATAAGCTTGTCAAGGTTTCTCATGCCAACGTGACCTAGTCGTCTATGCCATAACCAACCTTTTGAGGATTTAGCAATGAAGCAAGTTTTAGGTTGAGCCTTTTTAGTGAAATCAACAATGTAAAGATCACCTCTACATATACCGGTAAAGACCATTTTATGATTGTATCGATGAAACACTTGGCAATCAACTTCACTAAATAGGACATTGAAACCGAAATCAGCAAGTCTAGATACTAAAAGTAAGTTGTATCCAAGAGATTCAACGAGCATGACATTTTGTATGGAGCTATCATGTGAGATGGCCACCTTACCGAGGCCAACCACCTTACCCTTTGAGTTGTCACCGAAAGTGACATACTTTCGAGGACTATCATTATCAGCAAGCTCACGAAACATGTCTTTATCTCCGGTCATGTGATCGGTACATCCATTGTCAAGGACCCATTCCTTTCCTCCTGACATATATCCCCGAAGATTTGCCATAAGACCAAAGAGTCTCATTGCATCATCAAGATCAAAGTCATCCTCATCATCCTCATCATAGTATCCATGTTCAACATCGTCATGTGGTGGATCAAATCCTAGAGAGGGTGATTCGTTAGAATGAGTTTGACAATAATCTTGTCTATGAATTTTTATAGCTTCGGAAATAATATCACTAATAATACTGACATTTCCTTTGGCACGCATAAGGTTTGTAAGCTCAAATAGACGATCACCAAACATAGGATCACTAGTATTCATCTTACTCAAAGCAATAGACTTATGGAGAATTTCATCAAGATTTTTCAAAGAATAATCAAGAAATCGTTCCTCAAGAAATTTCCATATAGTGTAGGCACACTCAAGAGTAGGCAGTTTTATAATCAAGTTTCTTGGCAAGCCTCTAGTGATAAGATTAACAGTTCTAACATTCCTAATCATGTCAATAGACTCATCAAGGGTAGGATGCATAGGATCAACACAAGGTGCACAAGGACTAGCAATGTACTTGTTCAAATGATATTGATTGAAAATTACAAGCATCTCATTTTTCCACTCATGGAAATACTCTCCATCAAGAATAGGCACTCTATGTCTAAGACTCCCCAAAGTAGACTCATTCATCTTCCTCCAATGGTGATTAAACCAAAGCAATGGAGACCAATGCTCTGATACCACTTGTAGGACCTTGAGAAGAGGTGTCTAGAGGGGGGGGGGATTAGACACTAAGTACCAAAGTTGCAGTTTTTAAGTTTCTTTAAAGTTTGAGTGGATTTAGGCACAAGTTTAACATTCACAACATATAGCAAGCAAGCATGCAAAGAGTATATGAGCAGCGGAAAATAAAGCGTGCAACTTGCAAGAATGTAAAGGGAAGGGATTGGAGGATTCAAACGCAATTGGAGATAGGGATATTTTTGGCGTGGTTCCGATAGGTGGTGCTATCGTACATCCACGTTGATGGAGACTTCAACCCACGAAGGGTAACGGTTGCGCAAGTCCACGGAGGGCTCCACCCACGAAGGGTCCACGGAGAAGCAACCTTGTCTATCCCACCATGGCCGTCGCCCACGAAGGACTTGCCTAACTAGCGGTAGATCTTCACGAAGTAGGCGATCTCCTTGCCCTTACAAACTCCTTGGTTCAACTCCACAATCTTGTCGGAGGCTCCCAAGTGACACCTAGCCAATCTTGGAGACACCACTCTCCAAGAAGTAACAAATGGTGCGTTGATGATGAACTCCTTGCTCTTGTGCTTCAAATGATAGTCTCCCCAACACTCAACTCTCTCTCATAGGATTTGGATCTGGTGGAAAGAGGATTTGAGTGGAAAGCAACTTGGGGAAGGCTAGAGATCAAGATTCATATGGTAGGAATGGAATATCTTGGCCTCAACACATGAGTAGGTAGTTCTCTCTCAGAAATAGGATGCTCTAAGTGTAGGTTCAGTCTGATGGCTCTCTCCATGAATGAGGAGGAGGTGGAGGGGTATATATAGCCTCCACACAAAATCTAACCGTTACACACAATTTACCAAACTCGGTGGGACCGAATCGTTAAACTCGATCAGACCGATTTAGCAAATAATGTGACCGTTAGGGTTTTCGATGAGACCGAAATGCAACTCGGTAGGACTGATATGGTTAGGGTTAGGGCATAACGTAATCTCGGTGAGACCGATTACACAAACTCGGTAGGACCGATTTTGGTAATAAGCTTTGCAGAGAGTTGGTCAGGCAAACTCGGTTTGACCGATTATCAAACTCGGTGGGACCGATTTTGATAATAAGTTAACCAGAGAGTTTGCATTGTAATCTCGGTAGTACAGATTGCTCAAACTCGGTGAGACCGATTTTGATAATGGACATACACAGAGAGATTACAATCCCATCTCGGTGAGACCGAGATCCCTATCGGTGAGACCGATTTGCCTAGGGTTTATGGCAGTGGCTAAGACATCAAAACTCGGTGGCGCCGGATAGAAAGAATCAGCGGGGCCGAGTTTGACTTTAGGTTTAGGACATATGTGGAGGTGAGAAAGTGGTTGAGGGTTTTTGGAGCATATCACTAAGCACATGAAGCAAGAGGCTCATTAAGCAACACCTCATCCCTCCTTGATAGTATTGGCTTTTCCTATAGACTCAATGTGATCTTGGATCACTAAAATGTAAAATGAAGAGTCTTGAGCTTGAAGCTTGAGCCAATCCTTTGTCTTTAGCATCTTGAAGGAGTTCCCACATCCTTTAGTCCATGCCACTCCACTGTTAAAGTTGTCTGAAAAATACTAGATAAAAGTGTTAGTCCAACAAGAGATATGTTGTCATTAATTACCAAAACCACCTAGGGAGCACTTGTGCTTTCAGCCTCGTGGAGGAGGTGCGCCTCCTAGTCGTGCAGACTGCGGTGACCAAAGCTGTTGGCCGCCGCAGCATCGTCGGGGAACCGTTCACCCATCAGAGGTTTGTGGGGGGGGGGGGTGAAAGTGCGTTATATAGACTAGAGGAGGGGGGTGAATAGCCAATTTTTATGAATTCTTCACTGAGGAATTTGCAGGTGAGGAAATTCCTTAGCGAAGAACTACTTGCAGCAGAATAAGTACTCAGAAGTAAGCATAACAGGATACATACATAGTCATCATGATGAAATGAAGACAAGTACAGAGTACAGAAAGTGCAAACACAGATATGAACAATCACTCAACACAGTAATGAGGAAATGAAAGAGTTGAGGAAATAGAACCAGTTAGGTTGGTGAAGACAATGATTTGGTAGACCAGTTCCAACTGCTGTCTCAGTTCTACGTCTGGTTGGAACGGCTGAGTATTTAAACTCGAGGACACACAGTCCCGGACACCCAGTCGCTGAGCACGCAGCTCAGGACACCATGTCCTCACCGTATTCTCCTTGAACTAAGGTCACACAGACCTCGTCCAATCACTCGTGGTAAGTCTTCAGGCGACTTCCAAACCTTCACAGACTCGGTCACTCGGCGATCCACAATTCCTCTTGGATGCTCTAGACCATGACGCCTAACCGTCTGGAAGAAGCACAGTCTTCAAAGGTAACAAGCGTCGGATCCACGCAGGATCGATCTCTTCAGTGATGCTCAATCACTTTGGGTTTATAGGTGTTTGGGTTTGGGTTTTTCCTCACTTGATGATTTTCGCTCAAAGTCCTCGGAGGATGGGGTGCTCTCAAATGACAAGTGTCAGTTTCTCTCGGAGCAGCCAACCAGCTAGTGGTTGTAGGGGGCGGCTATTTATAGCCTAGGGAGCAACCCGACATGATAAGACATAAATGCCCTTGTCTGATATGACTGTTAGGTGGATAAGATATTTTGGGACAGCTGGCGCGCAGCACAACAACGGTCGGAAATTTGACTATCAAATTCCTCAGGGCTATCATATTCCTCACTGTGTAGGCAATCCGCACTGGCGAATTCCTAACTCCTCAGTTAGAACAAATTCCTCAGCGACCAGAAGAACTTCGTCTCTGTCACTGAAGAAATTGACTGAACTGTATGAGATTTCGAAAGGCTTCACTCGAAGGGATTGGTAGGTGTAGGATTTTGAGTTGAGCATCACATGGAAATTTTTCCTTAGTATTTCATCGACCCCCTTTAACAGTACGGTGTTTCCTATGACTCAAGAAAGAGAAAAACAAAACTATGAAAACGAAAGTCTTCAAGCTTCATATTCCTCGCATGAATATCAAGTCTTCACGGACACACCAATTTCTTCACTTTCAAAGTCTTCATGAAAGTCTTCAGGAATACCAAAATCTTCAGTCGAAGATATTCATTTTTAGGGGTCGACTTTCTCTGTAAATATCAACTCCTCATAGACTTATAGACCTGTGTACACTCACAAACGCATTAGTCCCTTAACCTATAAGTCTTCAATCCACCAAAATCACTAAGGGGCACTAGATGCACTTACAATCTCCCCCTTTTTGGTGATTGATGACAATATAGGTTAAGTTTTCAACGGGGATAAACATATGAAGTGTAATTACTGATATTGAGGAATTTGATTGCAAGATATAGAAGAACTCCCCCTGAAGATGTGCATAGTGAGGAATTTGCTTTTGAAGCAATGCACACTTGAAGAGTTGAATCATGGGGATCTCCCCCTATATCTTGTAATTCATACATGCATTTGACATATAATATGAAGAATTTGAAATGCATGATGAAATATGGTGCCTGATGAAATTCAGCATGCGTGCAATAACATTAATGAGGAACAAGCATGCAGAATAACGCATCAAGAGTATCAGATCACAGTGCATCAAAAGTATCAGAGCACCATCGGGTTTAAGATTACAACTCGATCCAATAAAGTTTCAGAAGAACGAGAGTTGTAACTTAGCAAAAATGCCCATATAATAGACCCGCTTGAAGACTAACTCAAATTTCTCCCCCTTTGTCATCGAATGACCAAAAGGATCGAAACTGAGGACTAACGCCCGTGAAGAATATCAAGTTGATGGAGGAGCGCCAGCGTTGTCGGGGTCGGTTGTCGTAGTAGGGCCTGCCGCAGTGTCATCCAAGTCTTCATTTTCATCAGTGTCGCGCAATAAAGAATATGAGCTGGCCACTAAGGAAGGAACCTTGACCTTCTTGAATTTCTTCGGTGGAGGTGCAGACCAGTCAAATTCTTCCTTGAGACCCATTTTCTTCAGATCAGTAGCGCTGTAGACATGAGATAGAACAACCCAGGTACGGTTGAAGGTTACATGGAGGTAGTAGTGGTTTTTCTTCACTACATTATGTGTTGAGGTCATGTTGTGAAGAATTGAACCAAACTGACGCTTGACCCATTTATGATTGTGATCAACTTTCTGATGAAGACTGAGGAGTAACTCACGATCAGTCATCACCCTGGGTGCTGTGGCTTGAGGAATTTGCTTGGCAGAGGTGTTGGCGGCAGAGTCATGTGTGGCAGAGTCATCATTGGTGGAGTAGGATGCAGCTTGCAAAATTGACCATCCAATGGACGAATGCCTTCATCTATCACAGCAGTTGCCTTGCCCTTGTCATCAGCTGAGGAATATGTCCGTTTGAGGACTTCAATTGGAGGCAAGAAGCTGCCGTGGTTCAGAGTATCAGCCTTGTAATTGAGTGAAGACCTTGTCCTGATGAATCTCATAATCCATGGTGCATAAGGCTTCAGCTCAAATGGTGACATAGCAATATTCGCCAGAGTCCTCATGAAGAAATCATGAAAGTTGACAGGAAAGCCATGAATGATATTGAAAAAGCATATTCTTCATGATGCCAACGACCTCTTCATCATTTGAGTCGTGGCCTTTGATAGGACTCATTGTCTTCGTCAGAATGCGATAGACAGTCCGAGGCACATACAATAATTCCTTGACGAGGAATTTGGTTCAAGGGGCCTGCCCTGGCTTCAAAGGCTTCATCAGTACTTGCATGTAGTGATTTGATAGCTCAGGTTCACTGTAGATGCAATGAGCACCGTCAAGGGGAGGACTGAGTGGTAAGACACGAAGCAATTCAGTAGCTGGTGCCTTGTAGTGAGTATTTTCAGACATCCAGTCCAGCACCCATGAATTCACATCTTCAGAATTTCCTGTGATGTGCAGTGTTGCATAGAATTGAAGAATGAGTTCTTCATTCCAATCACAGATGTCAGTGCAGAAATTTAGCAATCTAGCATCGTGAAGAACACTGAGGACTGGCTCGAAGCATGGCAGAGACTCCATGTTCATGATCGAAGACTTTGTCTTTGTTGAACAGTACTGAGTAATAGAAATTTGCTTGACTAGCAGTCCAGAAACGCCTCTTCCTTATGCGAGCAGAATCATAAGGGTTGTAGTTTGTGAAGAACACATGCTCGCTGAAGAAATCATCAGCCTTGAACTTTTGCTTCTTTGAGAATGGATCCGTTGGCTTGGGCACTGGAGTGTCAGTCAATTGCATCACAACCTCTAGAATCACAATATCAGGTTCTTCAGGCTAAGGAATTTCTGGTTCCTCTTCAGTGGCAGTCTGCATGTTCAAAGGATCAGCAACAGCAGTTTCTTCAGCACTAGCGGCTGGAATTTCTTCATGCACAAATGAGGTGGGATGAGTTTCTTCAGAGCCCATTTGAATGGTTGGTGCAGGGGACTGAGGTATTTGTTGTATTGGGGTGAAGAGTGGAGAATTGGGGTGCTGACTTTCCCAAAAGTCATCATTCATCACGGGTGTTGTGCAGCCAATGTCCACGTCTTCATCTTTAATTTCTTCAACGCCAGCCTCTTCAGCTGTGAACTCAGGCATTGGCGAGGAAGCAGCAGGCGTTGAAGGGATCGTATCCACTTCAATTTCTTCATCAACCTGCTCTGACGAAGCAGCAGATTGAGGTTCTTCATTAGATCCGCTTGGGATCACATATTCTTCACCAAAAGGAACAAGGTCCTTTGATGGCATGGTGGAAATTGGAACAACATCAATTGGATTTTCAATCGAGCTTGTCAGAGGCTTCATCTTCTTTGGAACTGAAGATTCTGAAGCACTTGATGCTTTCCTTTTCTTCACTGCAGCTCGCTCTGCAGCCTTGGTCTTCTTCACATACAATGCAAATGGAAGGATCGGAGTTGGTGTAGGCGCAGGAGGAGCTGAGGAATCTGGTTGATTTTCTTCAGGCGCAACTGATGCAGTTTCCCTAACTTCTTCAGTTTCTTCAGGCGCACCACTAGTGGATGCCCTGGCAATTTCTTCAGCGGCTGGAATGGAGTCATCAGCCCTGGAACTATCATTTCCATCAGCAGCCTGAATGTCATCAGTGGTGCTGGCATGTTCTTCAGTTGGCTGAGCAGAAGCTTCAGCTTGAGGAATTTCTTGTTGCGATGGGGCTGCAACATTGGTGATCTTCTCAGTCAGTTTAACAAACCTGACTTTGGCTTCTTTCCAATCAGCATAGTAAGCATTGAAATCATCGTTGAGGGCTTTGATTTCAGACTGGATCTTTAGGAGTTCATCAGTTGTCATATTGACAACGTTTTTCTTCAGGAACTTCTCTTTTCTGAACTGAGCCTTCTTGATCTGCCTGGCCTTCTCAAATTTCCATTTCTCTTCAGTGATGAAATGGGCCAGCATGTGACTTTGACTAGGAGTCAAATTGAAATTAGGCATAGGAGTATTTGGATCCTTGTGCTAGAGATCAATGTAATCGAGGATCGCCCTTGGATCCAAAAGCAGTGGCACATTTGTGCCTTTGGATCTAGCGGCCCTTTCTTGTCTGTCTCTGATGATTTCTTCAAGTTCATCATCATCAGCTTCATCGTTAGATGGCACTTGGAAGGCAACTTGTTTCTTCTTCGGACTTGGCCGAGGACCTCGACCAGGCGTTGCCTTTGTCTTCAGCAGAGTGGGGCCTGATGAAGACTTCGGTGCAGCTGAGGAACTTGCTGAGGCACCAGAGGCAATAGAGATGCCTGTAGTCCTTTGGCACGTGGCCAGATGTACAGGTGTTGAGGACTTTGCCGGAGCAGCTGAGGACTTTGGGGGAGGAGCTGAGGATTTTGGAGGAGCAGGAGCAGCATGAGGAACTGGCCGTGAGGGCTTTGAACATTCTGGCCGTGAGGGCTTTGAAGAGTCTGGCCGTGAGGGCATTGCTAAGGTACTTGGTCGTGAGGGCATAGTTGGTGAAGCACTTGGCTTGTGAGCGGGCTTCTTTGCCATAGATTTTCTAGGCTTGACAGAGGCCTCAGTGGCAGCAGCAGTAGCAACAGAGTCTTCATTGAATTTCCTCACTGCTTCTTTGGCTTGTCTCGCCAACTTGGCTTGGTGTTTGGCCCATTCTTCAGGAAAATCCTCACCACGCTTGATGCTGGTGGGGTCAGCTTCTTGGCCAGGTGCCAATGGAGCTCTTGGGCATGGAGGATTTAGTGTGAATTCCTTCATATACTTTGGAGTTACATATCCGTACTCCCTCCATTCTCTTGCCCATCTCCTTTCAATCCACTGTATGCGCACTTTGCGCCGAGTTTTGCTTTCTTTTCCGAACTCGGCCTCATCAGGTGTGCAATGGTCAGCATAGAGGTCCTCAGGGATTTCAAAAGCAGTCATGACCTCAGGCTTCTTTCCTCCTTTCTGCGGCTTCTTACCGTCTGCCATATTCTCCAGATGAGGAATTTGAACAATCGAATTCTCTGAAGAAGTATGCAACTTTTCTTCGAGGAACGCTGCAAATGAGTTAAGTTGATGAGAACCTAGTGATTCAGCAGCGGACATGAGTACCTGTGAACAGAGTATAGTTGCGAGGAATTTGGAGAGGTCATATGCGTTCTCAGAAGGTTTTTCAAAAAGAACAAGTTTGAGGAATTTGACCAGATTAGCCTTGAAGAATTTCACTAAGCGTTCTTTGTCTTAGGTTCCAGAGTTGTATAGATCGAGGTTCCACACAATTGAGGAATCTTGAAGCAAAACGATGCTTAGAGAAACCAATCAAGCACAGATGACTAGTGAGGTGTTTTGTGTGTGAGGATTTGAAGAATAAAACACCTTTGAAGATTTTGTAGAGAAATTTTGAATCAAAGACGGCAGTAAAAGTAACTTTTAATTACCCTGAATGAAGAACACGACGAACTGTGAAGTAGAACAGTGAAGTTCGTTGGTGTAGATCTTCCACGCCCTAACTCGGCAGAGGAAGACAGCTACGACGGTGGCGGAGTGAAGATTTCCGTAGCTGGCGCGAGTACGACGACGACGAGGACGAGGCAGTGAAGCTCTTCCTCACCGGCGGCGATTGAGTAGCAGCGGCGCTAGGGTTTGAGAAGCTCGTGCGAGAGAGAGAGCGGTTGAGCGGAGTAAAGGAAGTGAGGAAGGGGTGAGGGGGTATTTATAGTCGCAGTTAAAAAGTGTTCGCCCGAAGATTTAGGACGAACGTGCCCCTGACCCTTCTCATCCGCATGACATGTGTCACCCACGTACTGAAAAGTGGAGATCATGTTAGATCGTGGGTGAATAGATAAGTTTATCGTGGGATACGTGATGGTTTGAGCGGTAAAACGGAAAATTTGGATAAGATAAGTTTTAATTTCCGTTCGCAAATTCTTCAGCTATCAAGGACACAGTGAAGATTTTGAACGAGTTTCAAATAGAACGAACATGAGGAATTTGTGAATAGATTGGGTTGAGCATAGCATAAAGGGGGAAGGGTCCGATCACATTCACTTAGTAGAAAATGCAACTTGAAGAAATAGCCATAAGTGAATGTTATAGAGGACATAAACCCATATATATA
>NC_041393.1:206136677-206144429 GCF_002162155.2 Triticum dicoccoides
GACGGAAACAGTGAAGATTTTGCAAAGTTGAAGAATTTGAAAAACTGAGGAATTTCAAAAATGAAGATTTTCAACTTTGGTGGTGGCGTGACCCACCGTATAAGAATGATGATTTCAGACACCGCGTACAATTGTCGTAGGGTTCTGAGAATCAATTTGTTCATTAATTTCTTCACACTTAGAGTGTTATTCTTCATTGATTGAAGGAAAACGTTTCTTCATGTGTTGCACATCTAAGTCATCAATTTTGCACAAGTGTTAGGATGAGTGTCCTTTTTCAAAGAACATTCGAAGATTCTAGGATATTTAGCTCACACCGCAACTTGCTAAATCTCTTCTCATCCAAGGGCTTTGTGAAGATATCGGCTAGCTGTTCTTCAGTCTTCACATGCTCGATGGAGATGTCGCCTTCAACACATGATTACGAAGAAAATGATGACGAATCTGGATGTGCTCTGTCTTCGAGTGCTGAACTGGGTTGTGAGCAATCTTGATGGCACTCTCATTGTCACAGAGGAGAGGCACATTCTTCACGTTGACGCCATAGTCCTTGAGGGTTTGCTTCATCCATAGAAGTTGAGCACAGCAAGAACCAGCAGCAATGTACTCAGCTTCTGAAGTAGACAGTGATACGCAGTTCTGTTTCTTCGAGGACCAACAGACCAAAGATCGTCCGAGGAAATGACAAGTACCAGATGTTGACTTGCGGTCCACACGATCACCATCATAGTCAGAGTCAGAATATCCAATGAGATCAAAAGTAGAGCCCTTGGGGTACCATAATCCTAGTGTTGGTGTGTGAGCTAGATATCGAAGAATATGCTTCACAACCTTATGGTGTGATTCCTTCGGTGTAGCTTGAAATCGAGCACACATGCAAACACTAGGCATTATATCTGGCCTAGATGCACATAAGTAGAATAACGAACCAATCATGGAGCGGTATACCTTGTGATCGAAGTCAATACCATTTTCATCAGTGCATAGATGTCCATTTGTGGGCATAGGAATTTTGACGCCTTTGCAATCTTGCATGCCGAATTTCCTCAGATCATCCTTGAGGTATTTCTCCTGAGATATGAATATGCCATTGTGCTGTTGACGAATTTGAAGACCTAAGAAGAATTTCAACTCTTCCATCATAGACATTTGATATTCTTCACTCATCATATAGGCAAATTCATCACTATAACGTTGGTCAGTACAGCCAAAGATTATATCATCAACGTATATTTGGCACACAAACAGTTCACCATCATAACATTTAGTAAAGAGAGTGGGGTCGAGTGAACCGGGTGTGAAGCCATTCTTCACGAAGAACTCCTTCAAAGTATCATACCACGCCCGAGGGGCCGCTTGAGGCCATAGAGGGCCTTGTTGAGTCTGAAGACTTTGTCAGGATTCTTTGGATCTTCAAAACCTGGGGGTTGAGCAACATATACTTCTTCCTCAAGCTTACCATTGAGGAATGCACTTTTCACATCCATTTATATAAAGTGATATTATGATGGTTAGCGTAAGCAAGTAATATGCGAATAGCCTCAAGTCTAGCAACAGGTGCAAAAGTTTCATCGAAATCAATTCCTTCAACCTGTGTGTAGCCTTGAGCTACAAGTCATGCCTTATTCCTCACCACAAGGCCATTTTCATCTTGCTTGTTGCGGTAGATCCACTTTGTGCCAATGATATTATGCTTGTGAGGATCTGGACGTTTGACCAGTTCCCAGACATTGTTGAGCTCGAACTGATGTAATTCTTCTTGCATGGCCTGAATCCACTCAGGCTCCAGAAATGCTTCATCTACCTTAGTGGGCTCTGTGATAGAGACAAAAGCATAGTGCCCACAAAAGTTAGATAAATGTGAAGCTTTTGAGCGTGTGAGAGGACCTGGTGCTCGAATGTCATCGATGATCTTTTCCACTTGCACTTCTTTTGCAATGCGAGGATGAGCTGGTTGTCGTCGAGGAATTTGATCAGCATTTTCTTCAGCACCATTTTCTTCAGCATTTTCCTCAGGTGCATCAGCTCGATTTTCTTCATGTTCTGGAATGAATTCTTCAGTAGATTCTTCGGTAAGAATGACATCCTCAGTAGCCTTGAACCTGATAGAATCCTCAGGTGCTGGTTCATCTATCACAGAAGGTAGGTGCTCTCTTTGCGAGCCATTAGTCTCATCGAACCGCACATCTACAGTTTCAACAACCTTGTGAAGAACGTTGTTGAAGACTCTGTAGGTGTGCGAGTCCTTTCCGTAACCAAGCATAAAACCTTCATGTGCTTTCGGTGCAAATTTAGCATTGTGATGAGGATCTCTAATCCAACATTTAGCACCAAAGACTTTGAAATAACTCACATTGGGTTTCTTGTCAGTGAGGAGTTCATAGGCAGTCTTCTTGAAGAATTTGTGAAAATATACCCGATTGATGACGTGGCATGCAGTATCAATTGCCTCAATCCAGAAACGACGAGGCGTCTTGTATTCATCAAGCATAGTGCGAGCCATTTCAGCGAGGGTTCTATTCTTGCGCTCCACGACGCCATTCTGCTGAGGAGTATAAGGAGCAGATAACTCATGAGTAATACCAAGTTCATCAAGATAGCCATCAAGACCGGAATTCTTGAACTCGGTCCCATTGTCAGTTCTGATGTGCTTGATCTTCACACCAAAGTTGGTTGAAGCCCTCGAGGAAAATCGTTTGAAGATTTCCTGCACTTCATGTTTGTAAGTGACAATGTGTACCCATGTGTAACGAGAGTAGTCATCAACAATAACAAAGCCATATAGAGATGCATCATTTGAAACAGCAGAATAATGATTAGGACCAAAGAGATCCATGTGAAGCAATTCAAATGGACGAGTAGTGGTCATGACAGTGTTCGCTGGATGCTTGGCCTTTGTCATCTTTCCAGCTTCACAAGCTTCGCATAAGTGATCCTTGAGGAATTTTGACATTCTCAATGCCAATGACATGCTTCTTCTTCGCAAGCATGTTCAGATTGCTCATGCCAGCATGACCAAGTCGTTGATGCCATAGCCAGCCTTCTGAAGCTTTTGCAAGTAAGCACACGGCTGGTTGTGGTCCTGTAGAGAAATCAACAATATACAGATCTCCTCTCCTGAAGCCTTTGAAGACTTTGGAATGGTCAGCTTCCATGATCACAACACAACGATACTTGCCAAAGACAACAACCATATCAAGATCACAAAGCATTGAGACAGACATGAGGTTGTATCCTAAGGACTCGACAAGCATGACTTTGTCCATGTGTCGATCCTTTGAGATCGCAACCTTACCTTGACCCAATACCTGACTTTTGCCTTTGTTAGCAAAGATGATATGCTTCAGATGTGACGGTGATAAAGGAGCATCCATTAATAGACTCTTGTCACCCGTCATGTGATTTGTACATCCACTATCGAGGACCCACTCATTTGCTTTGGGCTGATCATCCTGCAGATGAATTAGTGCATCTTACGAACTCATATACTTCATCAGTGAAGAATATGACATCAAATTCATCAGTTCAATTTCATTAAGCAATAGCACAGATAAGCAGTGTGAGGACGTGTGAAATGAAAGTTCATTGCATCATGATTCGCCTGCGTCCTTTCAGGCATTTTTGTCAGGCCCCCAGCAAATTCTTCAGACGATAAAGCACGTCTGGAGACCTGACCCCGCAGAAGAAATTAGTTCCTTTTCTTCACCACCCACATCTAAAGGGGTGGCAAAGAATCCATCACTCTATGAGCACCATATGAGAAAGGTGGCATAGAAGCCAATCCATTTTGTTTCACATAAGAGGGGTTAGGGTAAGCATATGAATAAGCAGGGAAATTCTTTGAGGACTTATGAACATAATGAATTGAAGAATAATGCGCATATTCATAGCCCTTAGCTCTACCCTGTGAAACAGAGTTGTTAGCACGATGATAATGATATGAGGACTTTGATCCATTTGAGGAATTTGATCCACGTGAGGAATTTGGTCCATATGAAGAGTTTGATCTGGGGTACCTATTCTTCACAGGTGGTGTCATGAGGACATTCACCTGAAGACTTCCAACATAACTTTTGAGAACCCAGATTTTCTTCATAGGGGAACCGTTCCTGCAGTTAGTCCCAACATATCTAGCAAATACTTCACCATTCTGATTTTTGAACAGTTTATAGTTGGAGTCAAATGACTCATCAAAAGAATGAGGAGATTCACATGTAAAGCTAGATAAGTTGGATGGATCAACTGGAGGTCCCTTTGCAGCAACCCATGAGGTTTTGGGGTACTGCTCAGGCTTCCAATATGTTCCATCAGCATTGAGTTTCCTCTCAAAGGAAATACCCTCTTTCCTAGGGTTTCTGTTGAGGATCTGCTTTTTGAGCACATCACAAAGAATCTAATGCCCTTTGAGGCTTTTGTACATGCCTGTCGTGTACAATTCCTTCGGCCCTGCATCATTAGTAGTACTAGCAATGTCCTCAGATGAGGAATTAGTGATAGCAGAGGCAGGTGAAGAATTTGTAACAGTTGAAGCATTTGAACATTCAGGTGAAGAATTAGCAGATTCACGTTCAATGCACTTTAAGCATGGAGGAACAAATTCTTCCTGTGAAGCGCTGATTTGTTGAGCTAGCAATGAATCGCGCTCCTTCTGAAGATCTTCATAACTCACTCTTAGCTTCTCAAGATCTTGCTTTCTTTGAAGAAATTCATAAGAAAGCTTCTCGTGATCAGATAAGAGAGTTTTATTATGACTTTGAAGGTTGTCAAACTTAGACTGAAGTCTCTGAAGATTTTCAGTTAAGTCTTTAGTGCGGTCCATTTCACCACCCAACATATCATCACTTTTGTCTAGCATGTTTTGAAGTTTTTCAATAGCCTTTTGTTGTTTCATAGCAATCTTAGCAAGTTTAGAGTAACTAGGCTTAAGATTTTCATCAGATTCATCCTCACTAGATTCATAGGAGGGGTATTTTGTTACCTTGGCACCCTTTGCCATGAAGAAATAGGTGGGAGCATAGTCATCATTGTCTTCGTCAGCCTTGTTGGTGAGGTCAATTTCTTCAGAGTTGAAGATAGACTTGCTGACGAAAGCAGTAGCGAGAGCCAGACTCGCCACACCAGACTCGGACTCCTCAGATGCCTCCTCTTCCTCATGTTCCGCAGATTCAACTTCAGAGTCCATTTCCTTGCCAATGAATGCGTGAGCCTTCTTGGAGCTGCTCTTCTTGTGAGATGAAGACTTCGAGGATTTTGATGATGAAGATTTTGTAGATTTCTTCTTCTTCTTAGCGTCATCAGAACTATAATCCTTGTATTTCTTCTTATTTAATTCCTTTTCCCACTGAGGAAAATCTTGAATATAGTGACCAGGTTTCTTGCATTTGTGGCAAAGTCTTCTCTTATAGTCACTTGATGAGGAATCACTGCTCCTTGAGGATTTTCTAAAGCGAGCACGTCTTGAGAACTTCTGGAACTTCTTCACGAGCAGTGCTAGCTCCTGGCTCAATTCTTCAGGATCACCAAGGCTACTACCAGAATCTTCACATTCAGATTTAGACACAGCCTTAGCCTTCAGGGCACGTGTTTTTCCATAGCTTGAACCATAGAGATCTCTCTTTTCAGCAAGCTGGAACTCATGAGTATTTAGCCTCTCGAGGATATCAGCGAGATCCAGTGACTTGTAGTCAGCACGTTCTTGTATCATCAGTGCCAGAGTATCAAATGAAGAATCTAGCGATCTCAGCAATTTCTTCACCACCTCATGGTCGGTGATGTCAGTGGCGCCAAGCGCTTGAAGCTCATTTGAGATGTCAGTGAGGCGATCGAAGGTTTGTTGAACATTTTCATTGTCGAGTCTTTTGAAGCGATTGAAGAGATTGCGAAGAATGTCAACACGAGAGTCACGTTGGGTTGAGACTCCTTTGTTTACTTTGGAGAGCCTATCCCAGATAAGCTTAGCAGTTTCCAAAGCACTCACTCTTCCATACTGTCCTTTGCTCAGATGGCCACATATGATATTCTTCGCTTGAGAATCGAGTTGCTTGAATCTCTTCACATCAGCAACATTCAGGGAAGGTGTGACTGAGGGAACACCATTTTCCATAACGTACCATAGATCGTTGTCAATTGCTTCAAGATGCATTCGCATCTTATTCTTCCAGTAAGGGTAGTCCATGCCATCGAAGGTAGGACACCCAGCGGAGACCTTGATCATACCTGCGGTCGACATAACTAAAACTCTAGGTGGTTAAACCAAAATCACACAGAACAAGGGAGTACCTTGCTTTGATACCAATTGAAAGTGCGTTATATCAACTAGAGGGGGGGTGAATAGGCGATTTTTATGAATTCTTCACTGATGAATTTGCCGGTGAGGAAATTCCTTACCGAAGAACTACTAGCAGCGGAATAAGTACTCAGAAGTAAGCATAACAGGATACAGACATAGTCATCATGATGAAATGAAGACAAGTACAGAGTACAGAAAGCGCAAACACAGATATGACCAATCACTCAACACAGTAATGAGGAAATGAAAGAGTTGAGGAAATAGAACCAGTTAGGTTGGTGAAGACAATGATTTGGTAGACCAGTTCCAACTGCTGTCTCAGTTGTACGTCTGGTTGGAGCGGCTGAGTATTTAAACTCGAGGACACACAGTCCCGGACACCCAGTCGCTGAGCACGCAGCTCAGGACACCAAGTCCTCACCGTATTATCCTTGAACTAAGGTCACACAGACCTCGTCCAATCACTCGTGGTAAGTCTTCAGGCGACTTCCAAACCTTCACAGACTCGGTCACTCGGCGATCCACAATTCCTCTTGGATGCTCTAGACCATGACGCCTAACCGTCTGGAAGAAGCACGATCTTCAAAGGTAACAAGCGTCGGATCCACGCAGGATCAATCTCTTCAGTGATGCTCAATCACTTTGGGTTTGTAGGTGTGTGGGTTTGGGTTTTTCCTCACTTGATGATTTTCGCTCAAAGTCCTCGGAGGATGGGGTGCTCTCAAATGACAAGTGTCAGTTTCTCTCGGAGCAACCAACCAGCTAGTGGTTGTAGGGGGCGGCTATTTATAGCCTAGGGAGCAGCCCGACATGATAAGATATAAACGCCCATGTCTGATATGACCGTTAGGTGGATAAGATATTTTGGGACAGCTGGCGCGCAACACAACAACGGTCGGAAATTTGACTCTCAAATTCATCAGGGCTATCATGTTCCTCAGTGTGTAGGCAATCCGCACTGGCGAATTCCTAACTCCTCAGTTAGAACAAATTCCTCAGCGACCAGAAGAACTTCATCTCTGTCACTGAAGAAATTGACTGAACTGTATGAGATTTCCAAAGGCTTCACTCGAAGGGATTGGTAGGTGTAGGATTTTGAGTTGAGCATCACATGGAAATTTTTCCTTAGTATTTTGTCGACCCCCTTTAACAGTACGGTGTTTCCTATGACTCAAGAAAGAGAAAAACAAAACTATGAAAACAAAAGTCTTCAAGCTTCATATTCCTTGCATGAATATCAAGTCTTCACGGACACACCAATTTCTTCACTTTCAAAGTCTTCATGAAAGTCTTCAGGAATACCAAAATCTTCAGTCAAAGATATTCATTTTTAGGGGTCGACTTTCTCTGTAAATATCAAACTCCTCATAGACTTATAGACCTGTGTACACTCACAAATGCATTAGTCCCTTAACCTATAAGTCTTCAATCCACCAAAATCACTAAGGGGCACTAGATGCACT
>NC_041393.1:206144865-206175501 GCF_002162155.2 Triticum dicoccoides
TCATGACGAGAGAGAGGGGGGGGGGGCGACGGAGTGTGCGTCCACTGGCAAGGAGGGTGCCTTTTTATAGTGCACGGCATGTGTGTACGCATGGTGGGAAGGAATCAACGGAATGCTGACCGACGACATTACTGCACCACATGTGGGGAATCAGCCAATGCAAGACTGACCGGCGACAACCTTGGCATTGGTTCCCCGCAGGAAAAATGAGGCGACGAGGGAGGACGATGATGCGCCGTGTGTCGATGACTCAGCGATCCCACTGGGCTTTCACGCCAAAAACTCTTCCCCCGGTGCCCTCGAGCACCCCCAACGCGCCGGGTTCAGCCTGGATCCGCCGGCGCCAATTTCGGGCCGAACCGGTGAAAAATGGGCTTCTGGGAGCATGGCTGGGCCTTTTTTTAGAGCCAGCGCTAAAAAAGGGCCTTGGGGGGGTGTTGGGGGCGTGGCTAGAGGTGCTCTAACCCAGTCCATGCGTGTTAGCAATACCTGACATCTTCAGCAGGCCTCCCTGAAAAATAAGTTCTAGCTTTCTTCCAGAATAACAAGTAGATGCTTGGGTAATGGCTTGCCAAACTAATCCACAAGTTAGTTTTCTATCTATACTATGGGTTGCAACAGGTATAAATATTGGGAATTGATAATAATCTGATGTCGTATTTTAAAGATTTGGGGGCAAAAGTCTTATGGAACTTTGATTCAAAACACATATCTTAAAGCTAGGAGATTAGCCAGGTCAGCGGTTTCTTTTTGTTCGGAACAATGTCGTATCGACGTGAACCTTTTTCTTCCCAGTCTCATCGGATCCCTCCCCCACCCACCCACCACCTTATCCATTAACTCACTCTCTCCGCATAGGATGGAGGGAGAGAAAAACAAAGGAGGTGCGATAGCGCGGCAGCTCGCCGACGGTGGCTGGGCTGGCGACGTGCAGGGGGGAGCGAAAAGCGGTGGGAGGCTTGAGGATACTAGCACTACTCAGGAGCTCCTCTCCCGCATGAGCCCGGGCGTGGAGGTGGGAGACCCGACGGTCTCTTCTCCATCGGCATCCAAATCGATAGCTAGTCGACGCTGGCTCACGCCACCAAGCGGGGGCATCCGCCCGATGACCTCCAGCAGCCTCGAGCGCTGGGAGAAACATGGGCAGGTCGGTGGCTCGAGCACGTCCATTCCCCGGTGACGTTTGTCCCCGTTGTGGATCCCGTCGCTGGGCATCCCATATGCCCCGCCGCCTTTCTTCCCGATGGCGCCGCCAAGGTCCCCCAGGGGGGGAGTGCGGAGGGGCAGAAGTATTGTGACGCCCCCGTTTATAATCGTGCACTAACCATACATGCATCATGCACGATTGCTACGTCTTGAGCATGCGTTGGTTTTCCTTGAAGAGGAAAGGCTGATGCAACGATAGTAGCGTAAGTATTTCCCTTAGTTTTTGAGAACCAAGGTATCAATCTAGTAGGAGGCTGCTCACAATCCCTCGCACCTACACAAACAAACAAGAACTCGCAACCAACGCAATAAAGGTTGTCAATCCCTTCACGGCCACTTGTGAAAGTGAGATCTGATAGAGATAATATGATAAGATAAATATATTTTTGGTATTTTATGATATAGATTGGAAAAGTAAAGATGCAAATAAAAGTAGATTGAAAGCTTATATGATAAGAGATAGACCCAGGGGCCATAGGTTTCACTAGTGGCTTCTCTCAAGATAGCATAATTATTACGGTGGGTGAACAAATTACTGTCGAGCAATTGATAGAAAAGCGAATAATTATGAGATTATCTAGGCATGATCATGTATATAGGCATCACGTCCGTGACAAGTGTTGGGGAACGTTGCAGAAAATAAAAATTTTCTACGCTTCACCAAGATCAATCTATGGAGTTCATCTAGCAAGGAGAGAGAGGAGTGCATCTACATACCCTTATAGATCGTGAGCGGAAGCGTTCAAGAGAACGGGGTTGAGGGAGTCATACTCGTCGTGATCCAAATCACCGATGATCCTAGTGCTGAACGGACAACACCTCCGCATTCAACACATGTACGGTTGGGGAAGACGTCTCCTCGTTCTTGATCCAGCAAGGGGGAAGGAGAGGTTGATGGAGATCCAGCAACACGACGGCGTGGTGGTGGAAGCAGCGGTGATCTCGGCAGGGCTTCGCCAAGCTCAGCGAGAGGGAGAGGTAGTACGGGGGGAGAGGGAGGCGCCAGGGACTAGGGTGCGGCTGCCCTCCCTCCCCCTCTTTATATAGGGGGCCTAGGGGGGTGCGCCGGCCCTGGAGATCCCATCTCCAAGGGGGGGCGGCGGCCTAGGGGGGACTTGCCCCGCAAGTCATGTGGGGCGCCCCCCACCCCTAGGGTTTCCAACCCTAGGCGCACTGGAGGCCCAAGGGGGGGCGCACCAGCCAACCAGGGGCTGGTTCCCTTCCCCTTTCAGCCCACGTGGCCCTCCGGGATAGGTGGCCCCACCCGGTGGACCCCCGGGACCCTTCCGGTGGTCCCGGTACAATACCGGTGACCCCCGAAACTTTTTGGGTGGCCGAAACTGGACTTCCTATATAGAATCCTTTACCTCCGGACCATTCCGGAACTCCTCATGACGTCCGGGATCTCATACGGGACTCCGAACAACTTTCGGGTTTCCGCATACTAATATCTCTACAACCCTAGCGTCACCGAACCTTAAGTGTGTAGACCCTACGGGTTCGGGAATCACGCAGACATGACCGGGACAGCTCTCCGGCCAATAACAAACAGCGGGATCTGGATACCTATGTTGGCTCCCACATGTTCCACGATGATCTCATCGGATGAACCATGATGTCGAGGATTTGAGTAACCCCGTATACAATTCCCTTTGTCAATCGGTATGTTACTTGCCCGAGATTCGATCGTCGGTATCCCAATACCTCGTTCAATCTCGTTACCGGCAAGTCACTTTACTCATACCATAATGCATGATCCCGTGACCAAACACTTGGTCACATTGAGCTCATTATGATGATGTATTACCAAGTGGGCCCAGAGATACCTCTCCGTCATACGGAGTGACAAATCCCAGTCTCGATCCGTGTCAACCCAACAGATACTTTCGGGGATACCCGTAGTATACCTTTATAGTCACCCAGTTACGTTGTGACGTTTGGTAGACCCCAAAGCACTCCTATGGTATCCGGGAGTTACACGATCTCATGGTCTAAGGAAAAGATACTTGACATTGGAAAAGCTCTAGCAAACGAACTACATTTTCTTGTGCTATGCTTAGGATTGGGTCTTGTCCATCACATCATTATCCTAATGATGTGATCCCGTTATCAACGACATCCAATGTCCATAGTCAGGAAACCATGACTATCAGTTGATCAACGAGCTAGTCAACTAGAGGCTCACTAGGGACATGTAGTGGTCTATGTATTCACGCATGCATTAAGATTTCCGGATAACACAATTATAGCATGAATAATAGAAAATTATCATGAACAAGGAAATATAATAATAATCATTTTATTATTGCCTCTAGGGCATATTTCCAACAGTCTCCCACTTGCACTAGAGTCAATAATCTAGTTACATTGTGATGAATCGAACACCCATAGAGTTCTGGTGTTGATCATGTTTTGCTCGCGGAAGAGGTTTAGTCAACGGATCTACGACATTCAGATCCGTATGTACTTTGCAAATATCTATGTCTCCATCTTGAACATTTTCACGAATGGAGTTGAAGCGACACTTGATGTGCCTGGTCTTCTTATGAAACCTGGGCTCCTTGGCAAGGGCAATAGCTCCAGTGTTGTCACAGAAGAGAGTGATCGGCCCCGACGGATTGGGTATGACTCCTAGGTCGATGATGATCTCCTTCATCCATATTACTTCATGCGCTGCCTCCGAGGCTGCCATGTACTCCGCTTCACATGTAGATCCCGCCATGACGCTTTGCTTGCAACTGCACCAGCTTACTGCCCCTCCATTCTAAATATACACGTATCCGGTTTGTGACTTAGAGTCATCCAGATCTGTGTCGAAGCTAGCGTCGATGTAACCCTTTACGACGAGCTCCTCGTCACCTCCATAAACGAGAAATATATCCTTAGTCCTCTTCAGGTACTTCAGGATATTCTTGACCGCTGTCCAATGTTCCTTGCCGGGATTACTTTGGTACCTTCCTACCAAACTTACGGCAAGGTTTACATCAGGTCTGGTACACAGTATGACATACATAATTGACCCTATGGCTGAGGCATAGGGGATGACACTCATCTCTTCTATATCTTCTGCCGTGGTCGGGCATTGAGCTGAGCTCAATCTCACACCTTGCAATACAGGCAAGAACCCTTTCTTGGACTGATCCATATTGAACTCCTTCAATATCTTATCAAGGTATGTGCTTTGTGAAAGACCTATGAGGCGTCTCGATCTATCCCTATAGATCTTGATGCCTAATATGTAAGCAGCTTCTCCAAGGTCCTTCATTGAAAAACACTTATACAAGTAGGCCTTAATGTTGTCCAAAAGTTCTATATCATTTCCCATCAAAAGTATGTCATCTACATATAATATGAGAAATGCTATAGAGCTCCCACTCACTTTCTTGTAAACGCAGGCTTCTCCATAAGTCCGCATAAACCCAAACGCTTTGATTATCTCATCAAAGCGAATGTTCCAACTCCGAGATGCTTGCACCAGCCCATAAATGGATCGCTAGAGCTTGCATACCTTGTTAGCATTCTCAGGATCGACAAAACCTTCCGCCTGCATCATATACAGTTCTTCCTTAAGATAGCCGTTAAGGAATGCCGTTTTGACGTCCATTTGCCATATCTCATAATCATAGTATGCGACAATTGCTAACATGATTCGGACGGACTTCAGCTTCGCTACTAGAGAGAAAGTCTCATCGTAGTCAACCCCTTGAATTTTTTGATAACCCTTAGCGACAAGTTGAGCTTTATAAATGGTAATATTACCATCCGCGTCCGTCTTCTTCTTAAAGATCCATTTATTTTCTATCGCTCGCCGATCATCGGGCAAGTCTGTCAAAGTCCATACTTTGTTTTCATACATGGATCCTATCTCGGATTGCATGGCTTCAAGCCATTTGTTGGAATTTGGGCCCGCCATCGCTTCTTCATAGTTCGAAGGTTCACCGTTGTCTAACAACATGATTTCCAGGACAGGGTTGCCATACCACTCTGGTGTGGAACGTGTCCTTGTGGACCTACGAAGTTCAGTAGCAACTTGATCCGAAGTACCTTGATCATCATCATTAATTTCCTCTCCAGTCGGTGTAGGCACCACAGGAACATCTTCCTGAGCTGCACTACTTTCCGGTTCAAGAGGCAGTACTTCATCGAGTTCTACTTTCCTCCCACTTACTTCCTTCGAGAGAAACTCTTTCTCCAGAAAGGACCCGTTCTTGGCAACAAAGATCTTGCCTTCGGATCTAAGGTAGAAGGTATACCCAATGGTTTCCTTAGGGTATCTATGAAGACGCATTTTTCTGACTTGGGTTCGAGCTTTTCAGGTTGAAGTTTCTTGACATAAGCATCGCATCCCCAAACTTTTAGAAACGATAGCTTAGGTTTCTTCCCAAACCACAATTCATACGGTGTCGTCTCAACGGATTTAGACAGTGCCCTATTTAAAGTGAATGTAGCTATCTCTAGAGTGTATCCCCAAAATGATAGTGGTAAATCGGTGAGTGACATCATAGATCGCACCATATCCAATAGAATGCGATTACAATGTTCAGACACACCGGTACGCTGAGGTGTTCCAGGCAGCGTGAGTTGTGAAATGATTCCACATTTCCTTAAGTACGTACCAAATTCATGACTTAAATATTCTCCTCCACGATCTGATCGTAAGAACTTTATTTTTCGGTCACGTTGATTCTCTACCTCATTCTGAAATTCCTTGAACTTTTCAAAGGTCTCAGACTTGTGTTTCATCAAGTAGACATACCCATATCTACTTAAGTCATCAGTGAGAGTGAGAACATAACGATAGCCTCCGCGAGCCTCAACGCTCATTGGACCACACACATCAGTATGTATGATTTCCAATAAGTTGGTTGCTCGCTCCATTGTTTCGGAGAACGGAGTCTTGGTCATTTTGCCCATGAGGCATGGTTCGCATGTGTCAAATGATTCATAATCGAGAGACTCTAAAAGTCCATCAGCATGGAGCTTCTTCCTGCGCTTGACACCAATGTGACCAAGGCGGTAGTGCCACAAGTATGTGGGACTATCGTTATCAACCTTACATCTTTTGGTATTCACATTATGAATATGTGTAACATCACGTTCGAGATTCATCAAGAATAAACCATTGACCAGCGGGGTATGACCATTAAACATGTCTCTCATATAAATAGAAGAACCATTATTCTCGAATTTAAATGAGTAGCCATCTCATATTAAACGAGATCCAGATACAATGTTCATGCTCAAAGCTGGCACTAAATAACAATTATTGAGGTTTAAAACTAATCCCATAGGTAAATGTAGAGGTAGCGTGCCGACGGCGATCACATCGACCTTGGAACCATTCCCGACGCGCATCGTCACCTCATCCTTTGCCAGTCTGCGCTTATTCCGCAGCTCCTGCTTTGAGTTACAAATATGAGCAACCGCACCGGTATCAAATTCCCAGGAGCTACTACGAGTACTGGTAAGGTACACATCAATTACATGTATATCATATATACCTTTAGTGTTGCCAGCCTTCTTGTCCGCTAAGTATTTGGGGCAGTTCCGGTTCCAGTGTCCCTTTCCCTTGCAATAAAAGCACTCAGTCTCAGGTTTGGGTCCATTCTTTGGCTTCTTCTCGGTAACTGGCTTACCGGGCGCGACAACTCCCTTACCGTCCTTCTTGAAGTTCTTCTTACCCTTGCCTTTCTTGAAACTAGTGGTTTTATTGACCATCAACACTTGATGCTCCTTTTTGATTTCCACCTCCGCTGACTTCAGCATTGAAAATACTTCAGGAATAGTTTTCACCATCCCCTGCATATTGTAGTTCATCACAAAGCTCTTGTAGCTAGGTGGGAGCAACTGAAGGATTCTGTCAATGATCGCCTCGTCCAGGAGGTTAATGTCCAGCTGGGACAAGCGGTTGTGCAACCCAGAAATTTTGAGTATGTGCTCACTGACAGAACTATTTTCCTCCATCTTACAACTATAGAACTTGTTGGAGACTTCATATCTCTCGACCCGGGCATGAGCTTGGAAAACCATTTTCAGCTCCTCGAACATCTCATATGCTTCGTGTTGCTCAAAACGCTTTTGGAGCCCCGGTTCTAAGCTTTTGGAGCCCCATGTAAGCACCATTGGGGTAACCTGCATCTGTGGTGCTACCAGCTGTTGCAGCAACCGGGTCGAATGAAAAGAGTAGAAAGGCAACGGTGAGTACTCATCTAAAGTACTGACAATACTTACATCAGATCTATACTAGACATGCATCAGTATCAAAGGAATGGGGTAATATCTGTGGACTATATTGCAGAAATGCCAAAATAAGGGGGAGAAGCTCATCCTATCGAAGACTGCATCTTTCAAAAGTAGAGAGAGGAGCGTATCTAGTATCAACTTGTACATACATATAGCAGTAACCTGCCCGGAGATCCTCTCCTTGTCTCCCTGAAAGAGAGCGATCGCCGGGTGTATCTGTCTGTTATCCGAGTGTGTTTTAACAAGTATTCAGTTTTAGTTGTAAGAGGTCGGGATACAACTCCAAGTTGTCATGTTACCACGGACATGACTATTTGAATAGTTTAACTTCCATGCAGGGGTGCACCACATTTCCCGATACACTCGATTACCTCGGGCTGGACACACTTTTCTGGGTTAATCGACACACCGTAGTCCTACCTAGGCTCTCCAGAGAGGTCAAGGCCGGGAAACCTGGGGCGCTCCCATAGGCCACGGGCCGCCAGGCCTAGGGGGTAGCATCTGCCATGGGGATGATGGAGCGAGGGCGGAGTGTGGTCGATGAAGAAACGAGAGCTTCGACAAGCCCCTACCTGGCGCGCCAAATGTCGGAATCGGGGCTCTCACACCCAACAAGGTTCGAACTCTAGGGCGTGTACGAAGGATCTCTCTTCACCTGGACGCTCAACTCTCTACACCCTAGGCTTGACCTTGCTGAATGTGCATGATTAAAGAGAGGGGAAGCACACAAAGATTTACCCAGGTTCGGGCCACCTTGCGGTGTAAAACCCTACTCCTGCTTTTGGTAGATTGGCCTCACGAGGAGGTTGTGGATGAACTACTACAGTGGGTGAGCAGCCTCGCAAGGGCTCTGGTGATCAGGATGGGTCGATCCTCTCTATGGTGGAGGCTAGTCTATATTTATAGCAGCCTTGGTCCTCTTCCCTCATTACATAGGCAGGAAGGGATCCCACAATGGCCAATTTTGAAAGGGGACAGGAAGTACATCTTATACTGACAAAAGGTGGTCTTCGCCTGAAAAGCTTCTGGCCATGATGAAGCGGTGGGCTCGGAGATGACATCCATCCTGTCGAGCTCATGGTCGTGGTCTCATTGCACTGGAATGGATACCTTTGGGGCCTCCCTCGCGAACCAGCGCCTTCCCTTGCCTCCTTAGCACCAAAGAGGAAACTGTCCCGTCTGCACCCGCCTGGCCTTGGTCGTCATGGCTCACGTCATTGCGGCCTCCTGAGGTGGGGTACCTGCATAGAGATCTCCGCTCCTCGGGAGGTAGGCTTGGGGAGATGCTCCTCTGGAGATCTTGGCGCCGCTCTCCTCGCGAGGCCCATGGGGTCCTCGCGAGGGCCTTTCTCGCGTAGTTTTGCATCTGGGCCGTGCCGGGTCGTCGATGGGGCCACGCGTTGGGCCGCAGGCAGGCAAGTCTGGGTACCCCCGATCCCAAAATGCCGACAGCAACAAATCCCAGTCTCGGTCCATGCAACCCAACAAACACTTTCTGAAATGGGACAATTACATTTGAGCCCCTAGTTGTGTCACACCCATTTGATTTGCCCCTAAATTTAAAAAACTCTCATTTCTGTCCAAGCCCGTTTGCTCTTCTTATGCTTTTGCTCTTTGACCGTTTGACCGTCACTTTGAAAACTTCATAACCAATTCGCACTAACTCAGAAAAATTCAAATAAGATATCAAAATGTTCAAAAAAACATCACCTATATCCGCATGTCATTTAAATTCATGAAAAAGTGCTGGAAAGTCCCCATCTCAATTTGAGCTCATATGATATCAACATGAATAGTAAAATCTAAAAAAATTGAAAACAAATTCAAAAAATTCTGAATTTTTTTAGTGGCAAATATTAAAAAATGTTTTGAGTGATTGCAAAGTGTCATCAAGGAATGATATTCATGGAAGTCATGGCAAAAGAAAAGAAAATTGATGTTCCGAAACCAAAGATTTTGGGGTGTTGATTTTTTTTGCCACGACTTCCACAAATGTCATTCCCTGATGAAACTTTGCAATCACTCAAAACATTTGTCAATGTTTTCCACTAAACAATTTCAGCATTTTTTGAATTGGTTTTCATTTTTTTATTTTACTATTCATGATGACATTATATGAGCTCAAATTGAGATGTGGACTTTCCAGCACTTTTCTCATGAATGTAAATGACATACAAATATATGTGACGTTTTTCCGAACATTTTGATATCTTATATACTTTTTTATAAGTTAGTATGAATTTGTTATGAAGTTCCCAAAGTGACGGTCAAACGGTCAAAAGGCAAAAGCATAAGAGGAGCAAACAAGCTTGGACAGAAATAAGGGTTTTTTAAATTTAGGGGCAAATCAACCTATAGAGCACCTTTATCATCACCCAGTTATGAAGTGATGTTTGATAACCCACTAACCATTTTTCTGGTATTCGGGAGTGGCATGATCTCATGGTCTAAGGAATAGATACTTGACATGAAGAAAGTTGTAGCACATAAACTAAGTGATACGATCTGATGCTAAGCTTATGGTTGGGTATGTCCATCACATCATTCTCCTAGTGATGTGATCCCGTTATCAAATGACAACTCATGTCTATGGTTAGGAAACCTTAACCATCTTTGATCAACGAGCTAGTCTAGTAGAGGCTCACAAGGGACCCGACGTTGTTTATGTATCCAGACATGTGTTTAAATTTCCGGTCAATACAATTCTAGCATGGATAATAGACATTTATCATGAACAGGAAATATGATAACAATATCTTTATTATTGCGTCTAGGCATATTCCCAATATTAATAGTGTAAGTATATTCGTGATCATTGCCTAGAGGGGATCATAGTCTAATAGTATAGAATGGCAAACAGACAAGGGTGTAGGGCCAACTGATGGGACTCTGGCATACCTATACTAAGCATATAGGATAACAAGTAGGGTATCAATAGTAGTAACAAAACAGGCTATGTAGTAGTATCAGATCTACCAGTAAAGCAGTAACAGTAACACTACTCTAATGCAAGCAGTAGAGGGAAAGAATAGGTGATATTGGGTATGATCAAGGGGGTTTGCTTGCCTGGAAGCTCAACTCAGAAGGACGAGTTGTCGATGGTGTAGTCATACTAAAGGGCGGCAGCAGTCTTCGGGTCTACCAAAAAGAATAGACGAGAGGGGGGGGGGACAGATAAATAACAGGCATACAAATGAAGCACAGATGCATGTCACAGAAATATGTGTTGATGATATGTTCTAATGCATCACCAGGCATTTTAAAAGAAGAGGGGAAATATCTGGTAACATTTTCCTGGATCCAGGTATTATTTGATCAGATCTTGATGCAAAATGTCCAGGTTCATTATGTTAGAGGGGTTTGATGACCCACAAGTATAGGGGAACAATCATAATCCTTTTGATAAGTAAGAGTGTCGAATCCAACAAGGAGCGGAAGGAAATGACAAGCAGTTTTCAGCAAGTTATTTCTACAAGCACTGAAATTGTCGGTAATAGATAGTTTGATAGTAAGGTAATTTGTAACGAGCAATAAGTAGTAACGATAACAAAGGTGCAGCAAGGTAGCCCAATCCCTTTTGTAGCAAAGGACAGGCCGTAACAGTCTCTTATAATAAGAAAAGTGTTCTTGAGGACACACGGGAATTTCATCTAGTCACTTTCATCATGTTTGTTTGATTCACGTTCGTTACTTTGATAATTTGATATGTGGGTGGACCGGTGATTGGGTGATGTTGTTACTTGAACAAGCCTCCCACTTATGATTACCCCCTCTCGCAAGCATCTGCAACTACGAAAGAAGAATTAAGATAAATCTAACCATAGCATGAAACATATGGATCCAAATCTGCCCCTTACGGAATAGCGCATAAACTAGGGTTTAAGCTTCTGTCACTCTAGCAACCCATCATTTAATAACTACTCCACATTGCCTTCCTTTAGACCCAAAGATGGTGAAGTTTCATGTAGTCGACATTCACATGACACCACTAAAGGAAGCAACAACATACATATCATCAAAATATGGAACGAATACCAAATTCACATGATTACTTATGACAAGACTTCTCCCATGTCCTTAAGAACAAAAGTAACTACTCACAAATGATATTCATGCTCAAGATTAAAGGGGTATTGAATAGAATCAAGGATCTGAACACATAATCTTCCACTAAATAAACCAACTAGCATCAACTACGAGACGTAATCAACACTACTAGCAACCCACACATACCAATTTGAGGTTTTCAGACAAAGACTAAATACCAGAGATGACTTAAGGTTTGAAATGAGATGGTGTTGTTGAAGATGTTCATGAAGATTTGTCCTCCCATGATGAGAGGATTGTTGGTGATGACAATGGCTTTGATTTCCCCCTCCCGGAGGGAAGTTTCCCCAGCAAAATCTCTCTGCCGAAGAGCAAGAGTGCTCCTGCCTAGGTTCCGCCTCAAGATGGCGGCGCTTCGTCCTGAAACCTTCCTTCTAATTTTTCTAGGTCAAATGGCACCATATAGGAGAAGATGGGCCCTGGAAGCCTGCCAGGGGCGCCACAAGCTCGGGGGGGTGCCCAGGGGGGTAGGGCGCCCCCCAGGCTCGTGGCTGCCTGGTGGGTCCCCCTCTGGTATTTCTTTCACCAATCGTTTTAATATATTCCAAAATAATTCTCCATCAATTTCCTGCTCATTTGGAGTTGTCAGAAAAAGTGCCTCCGATATAGCCCTTTCCGGTCCAGAATTCTAGTTGTAGGCAATCTCCCTCTTCATGTGAAACTTGCAAAATAAGAGAGAAAAGTCATAAGAATTGCATTATAAAGTGAAATAATATAACATAATGCAATAAATATCACTATAAAAACATGATGCAAAATGGACGTATCAACTCCCCCAAGCTTAGACCTTGCTTGTCCTCAAGCGAAAGCCGAAATCGATAATCATGATCACATGTTTAGAGAGAGAGGTCTCAATAAAAATAAAATACGAACATGGGAGCATCATTGTAATTATCATAATAGCAATATATCATCATAAAACTTCTCATGCTAGAGTAACAATTCATTCACAATCTAAAGTATGGAACATAAACTTTACTGGAAGCTAACAAACTATGTTCTCAGTCATTGAAACAATCACAATCCATCATATTTTTAGAAAGAGTCTATGTAAGAGCTCTGTTTAGCAAGTTCACATACTCAACCATCATATAGTCTTCTATGATTGCTGACACTCAAGGCATATTTATAGAGCAAAAGTCTTATTCAGACACATAGAAAGATACGGGCTTATGATTTCGCCTCCCAACTTATTTATCTCAAGGGTAATGTCAACAATAGTAACTCATGATCACCTACATTCAACTGGACATATATGCGTGGATCTATCTACCACAGGATGCTTGCCACTAGAGAGTACATACAGAGGAATAGGGAAAACACTATTGACTCTTGCATAAAAGTAAATACATGAACGTAAAAGATAGGCCCTTCGCAGAGGGAAGTAGAGGTTGTCATGCGCTTTTTGTTTTTGTATGTGCAAACTCTTAATGCAAAGGAACCTCACTTTATATTGCCCCTTGTGATAGCAACCTTTATTACGCACTCTGTCACTTTTATTTCTTCACCATCACAAGATCGTACAAAGCTTACTTTCTCTTACAATAAAAGATCATACATATTTATCAACAATTTTTATTTCTTTGCACTGATGATAACTTACTTGATGGATCTTATTAAATCCATAGGTAGATATGGTGGACTCTCATGACATGAAACTGGGTGTAAGAGTTTGGGATGCACAAGTAGTATCTCTACTTAGTGCGAATTTTTGGCTAGCACTAGACAAATACCACATGTTAGGAGATCCATAACAATATAACTTCTATGCGAATGTAAACTACCATAACTCATTATGTTGTCTTCCTTGTCCAACGTCAACTAATTGATATAGAATATTTGATGGGGGCTCACAATCATAAAAGATGTCCAAGATAGTATATTTATATGTGAGACCTCTCTTCCTTCATGGATTGCACCAATGACCAATGCTATGCTTGTGAACTTCCAACAAATTTTATCAACTATACTTCTTTATGTGAAGTCATTACTCCCCATGGTAGTAGCATATGATCTTTTTATTCTTTTATTTTCCATTGCTAAGATTGAAACAAGAAAGAAAAGCAAAAAATCAAACTACTCTTTATTATATATCTTGCACACAATTACATAGATAGATATATCACTAAGCAAGCACTCAAAAATAGATCATACTAAAACTTTGTTCTTCTAAATCATGAAATAACTAAGGATCAAACTAAGATAGGTAATGATGATAAAAGTGGTGGTGGTACGATACTGGGGCACCTCCCCCAAGCTTGGCACAGTCTAAGGGGAGTGCCCATACCCGTGTACTGAAGTCTCCTTCTTTGGTGATGGCAGTGATGATGAAGTATTAGGCTTTTACTCCATCTTACCCATGAAGATTTCCCTCAAATTTTGAATCTCACGGAGCACTTGACGTAACATCTCAGTGTTCCTATAAACTTCGATCAAAATATGCTTATTTTCTGGCCACCAAGAGCTTGTTCCTGCATCACTTCCTCTCGGGCGAGATATGTCCTAATTGGACGGTATGTGCATACGAGGGGTATTCTCGACTCCATAATTATGAACCATATTATGAAAATTGTTCCGATGTAACCTGCGTAGGGCCTTCCTAGGAGGAAGTCCTTCTTGTACTCCTTGGCCTTTGTGGTTGCTTATAGTCCTTATTTCCTGATGAGGGTTTGGCTCCGAAGCCGGAGGGTGGACCTCAAGCGAGTCTCCTTCATCTTCTTCCATAGTGACTTCTTCGGCCTCCTCCCTCTTGAGTTCCATCTGCATCAACCAAACATCGTCTTCCATGTTGTTGAAGGAGAAGGAAGACATGATGACAGGATTTGAAAATCTGGTAGAAAACAACACGAAACAAGAACAAGGGATATCTCTATGATACAGTGGTCAAAACGTCAAAAAGTATATATAATGATTTTTTTTCATGCAGGACAAGTAACATGGAAGAAAAATGGAGTCAGGAAAGTCCACGAGGGGGCCACAAGCCTGGGAGGCATGCCCAGGGGGTACAGCGTGCCCCCTGGGCTTGTCGCTCCCTTGTGCACTTTCCGGACTATTTATTATTTTCCTAATTTTTTATATATCCCAAAATGGACAGAAAATACTTGTATGGAACTTTTGGAGTCAATTTACTTACTGTACCACGTACCTACCCCCTTTTCAGGGCTCTAGAGCATTCTGGAAGGTTTACCTTATGTGCTGCTCCGACGTCATAGTTTGGATAATAAAAGTTTCAACATTACTGGGCGTACATGAGATATAATGTTTAATTCTTTACCCATTAACCACCTCCGGGTTGGTGCCTTCGGCGTCGTTTATCTTGATAGCTCCGGAGTGGTAAACTTCTTCAATGATATATAGTCCTTCCCATTTAGAGAGAAGCTTTCCTGCAAAGAATCTTAAACGATAGTTGTATAATAAAACTTGATCTCCTACTTTGAATTCCCGTTTTGGATTCTTCTATCGTGCCATGTTTTAACCTTTTCCTTAAATAATTTAGCATCTTCACAAGCTTGTGTCCTCCATTCATCTAAAGAACTAATATCAAATAACCTCTTTTCACCGGCAACTTTGAAATCATAGTTAAGTTGTTTAATTCCTCAATATGCTTTATGTTCTAAATCAAGAGGTAAATGACATGATTTTCCATAAACCATTTTATGAGGGGACATACCCATAGGATTTTTATAAGCGGTTCTATATGCCCACAATGCATCATCAAGTTTCTTAGACCAATTATTTCTAGATCTATTAATGGTCTTCTGTAAAATTAGCTTTATTTCTCTATTTTTCAATTCAACTTGACCACTACACCGAGGATGAATGGAGGACACAAGATTGACCACTATTACCGGTGATGCAATTCTATGGTTGACATCATATTTAGAAATTAGTTTAACAAATGCACCATGAATAAAATGTGAAGCACCATCAGTCATTAAATATCTGTGGATTCCAAACCTCGGGAAAATAACTTCTTTGAGCATTTTAATATATGTGTTATGATCAGCACTACTAGTTCGAATAGCTTATACCCACTTAGTAATGTAATCAACAACAACTAGCATTTGAGGAAGGAAAAGGTCCCATGTAATCAAATCCCCAAACATCAAATGGTTCAATAACATGTGAATAATTAATAGGCATTTCTTGACGTCTACTAATATTACCAATTCTTGACATTCATCACATGATAAGACAAACTTACGTGCATCCTTTAAGAGAGTAAGCCAATAAAAACCAGATTGTAATACCTTGTGTGCAGTTCTATCTCCAGCATGGTGTCTCCGTATGCCTCGGAATGACACTTCCGTAGGATTAGTTCCTATTCATGATCATGCATACACCGTCTAATAATACCATCTACTCCTTCTTTATAAAGACATGGTTCATCCCAAAAGTAATGTCTCAAATCAAAGAAAATCTTTTTATTTTGTTGATATGTGAAATTAGGTGGTATATATTTAGCAGCAATGTAACTAATATAGTCTTCACACTAAGGAGTATTATGAGAAGCTTTTATAACAACTAATTGTTCATTAGGAAAACTATCATCAATAGGCAGTGGGTAATCAAGAACATTTCCTATTCGAGACAAATTATCAGCTACGGGATTCTCAGCTCTCTTTCTATCAATAATATGTAGGTCAAATTCTTGTAGCAAAATGATTCCTTGTATCTGCATTGGTAATTGCCCGAAGAGGAGGGGATGATGCAGCACAACAAAGGTAAGTATTTCCCTCAGTTATGAAACCAAGGTTGTCAATCCAGTAGGAGAACCAAGCAACACTATGTAAACAACACCTGCACACAAACAACAAATACTTGGAACCCAACACGTGAAGGGGTTGTCAATCCCTCAACGGTATTGAGATAGATTATATTGTATGAGATTTGATAAATAGATCTAACTAAAACACAAAATAAAATAAATAAAAAGTGCGGCAAGGTATTTTTATATTTAATATGATAGGAAATAGACCCAGGGGCTGTAGTTTTCACTAGAGGCTTCTCTCAAGAAAATGGCATATAGTGCGTAAACAAATTACTGTTGGGAATTGATAGAAAATTGAATAATCATGACGATATCTAAGGCAATGATCATGTATATAGGCACCAAGTCTGGGATTAGCAGACCGACTCCTGCCTGCATGTACTACTATTACTCAACAGATCGACCGCTATCCAACATGCATCTAGTGTATTAAGTTCATGGAAAAATGGAGTATTGTAATAAGAACAATGAAATATGTAGACAAGATAAACTCACGTATGGATAAACCCCATCTTGTTATCCTTAATAGCAATGATACATGTGTGTCATGTCTCTTTCTGTCATTAAGATTGAGCACCGCAAGATCGAGCCCATCACAAAGCACCTCTTCCCATGGAAAGAAAACCCAATATAGTTGGCCAAACCAAACCAATAATTCGGTGATGAAATACGAGGCTTTAACAATCATGCATGTAAGAGTTCAGCAAAGACTCAAACAATATTCATGGATAGAACTGAACATAAATCCACAATTCATCGGATCCCAACAAAGACACCGGAAAAAGTCATTACATCAAATAGATCTCCAAGAACATCGAGGGGAACATTGTATTGAAGATCAAAAAGAGAGAAGAATCCATCTAGCTACTAATTACGGACCTATAGGTCTCTGGTAAACTACTCATGCATCATCGGAGGGGCAGCAAGGATGATGAAGAACCCCTTCGTGATCATTGCCCCCTCTAGTAGTGTGCCAAAAAAGGCCTCTAGATTGGATCTCGTGGTTCTAGAATTTGCGGCGGTGAAAAATATTTCATCGACTCCCCTAGGGTTTTTGGGATTTTAGAGTATTTATAGAGGCAGAGGTAGGCCAAGAAGCATGGGCTCCACTTTCCACCTAGACGCACCGGGGGCCTCTGGAACGCCCTGGTGTCTAGTGAGCCCTACGGGCCTCCTCTCGTTTGCTCCAGAAGCTTCCAATGTCTCTTATCACCAAAAAAAATCTCCAAAATGTTTCGTGGCAATTGGACTTCTTTTGATATTGATATTCTGCAAAGTAAAAAACAAGCAAAAAAAGCAACTAGCAATGGGCACTATGTCAATAGGTTAGTCCCAAAAAATGATATAAAGTTGCTAGTAAATGTATATTAAACATCCAATATTGATACTTTAATAACATGGAACAATAAAAAATTATAGATATGTTGGAGAAGTATCACAAAAGAACCCACCTAATGAGTCTAGGTTTAGCATCTTTATTTTCCATAATATATATAATAGCAACATGATCGGTGTGAACATTTACTTTAGAATCAAAATGTAAGATGTTAATTTATCACATGCAAACAGAACTACTAAAAATTATTTCTCAGTAGTAGCATAATTTCTTTGAGCATTGTCTAGAGTTCTACTAGTATAATGGACAAAATTTAATTTCTTATCAACTCTTTGTCCTAGGACAACCCAACAACATAATCACTAGCATCACACATGATTTGAAAAGGCAAGTTCCAATCAGGTGATTTAACAATAGGTGTAGAAGTTAAGGCTTTCTTAAGTGTTTCAAAGGCTTCTAAAGAATCATCTTAAAAAATAATGGAACATCTTTTTGCAAAAGATTAGTAAGAGGCCTAGAAATTTTAAAGAAGTCTTTAATAAATCACCTATAGAAACTGGCATGACCAAGGAAACTTCTTATACCTTTAATATCTTTGGGGCACGCCATTTTATCAATTGCATCAACTTTAGCTTTCTCTATGATGTCTACTACGCAACCTTCTTCTTGTAGACGTTGTTGGGCCTCCAAGTGCAGAGGTTTGTAGGACAGTAGCAAATTTCCCTCAAGTGGATGACCTAAGGTTTATCAATCCATGGGAGGCGTAGGATGAAGATGGTCTCTCTCAAACAACCCTGCAACCAAATAACAAAGAGTCTCTTGTGTCCCCAACACACCCAATACAATAGTAAATTGTATAGGTGAACTAGTTCGGCGAAGAGATGGTGATACAAGTGCAATATGGATGGTAGATATAGGTTTTTGTAATCTTAAAATCTAAAAACAGCAAGGTAGCAAGTGGTAAAAGTGAGCAAAAACGGTATTGCAATGCTTCGAAACAAGGCCTAGGGTTCATACTTTCACTAGTGCAAGTTCTCTCATCAATAATAACATAATTGGATCATATAACTATCCCTCAACATGCAACAAAAAGTCACTCCAAAGTCACTAATCACGGAGAAAAAACAAAGAGATTATTGTAGGGTACGAAACCACCTCAAAGTTATTCTTTCCGATCAATCCATTGGGCTATTCCTATAAGTGTCACAAACAACCCTAGAGTTCATAGTAAAATAACACCTTAAGACACATATCAACCAAAACCCTAATGTCACCTAGATACTCCAATGTCACCTCAAGTATCCGTGGGTATGATTATACGATATGCATCACACAATATCAGATTCATCTATTCAACCAACACAAAGAACTTCAAAGAGTGCCCCAAAGTTTCTACTGGTATAACATCCCAATTTTCAATTTGGATGTTATGCATAGATCATCACATGCATATCATATTTATTTTTGCATTTTGTTGTGATCCTAGAAATCTTAAGCAACTCAAGGACCCAAGGAGAGAGTTGGAGGTTTCATAAAATTCATATTTGAATTTAATTCAAATTTGAAGAGAGGATCAATTTGATTTTATTATTTTTTCTACAATTATTTCCAATAACAAAAATAATGAGAGAAGATAATATGACTTCTTCAACCTAAAGGAAATATTGTAGAAAGAATTTTAAAATCAAATTATTATTTTATTTGATTTAGAAAAAAATGCATTTTTTGAAAATTGCATATTAGTCCAGAAAAATGTTCATCTTGTCCTAAATATTAGGTTTGGATGGTGAAAATTGTTTCTGGAATTTTTAGAGTTTTTTAATATTTATTAAGGATTTTTCCTTCACGGTGAAATTATTTTAAAAAATATCTTCCGGACCGAACTAGGCGAGGCCCAGCCGACCCGTCTGAGCGCCGCCACCTTCCTACCCAGGAGTCCGATCCCGAGCCGCCTTGCGCCGCCGCTGGAGTCCCCTTGGACTCCGGGCCGCCTTACCCCTCCCCCAAGGCCACAACCCCCTGCCCTTAAATACACCGCCGCCGCCTTCTCCTCCTCACCAAACGCCGCCACCGCAGCAGCCGCCGCCGCTCGCGCCGCCGCCTCACCGTCGAAGCTCCTACTAGCCGCCACCAGCGCCGTCGCCCCGCCACCGCACGGCACCGCCGGAGCCGCCGCGCCGCTGATCTGATCCACCTCGCCGCCGCCGGTTTTCTTTGTAAACCGGTAAGAACCGTTGGTTCGACGTTTTTTTCGGTTTAAGGGTTTAGATCGGTTTAGTTTCTTTTTTGCTTATTTAACAAACGTTCGTTCGTTTGTTTTAACGGACGGTTTTCATCAGATTAGTCCTGTTAGCAAACGTTCGCGCCGTAGTTTTTTTCTTTTTAGTTTTTTTGGCCAGGGACCTATCCACGAATAAGTTATATCGCGATTTAGCCCCTAATCTTAAAACTAGCATAACTTTTTACTCGTTTTTCCAAATTAGGTGAAACCAGCGCCTAAATCTTCGTATCGTTCTGTTCTTTCTAGTTAACCAACTTGAACATGATTTTTCTACTGTAAAATTTGAGTTTAGTTCATATTAGTAAACGATCTTGTTTTGTTCGTATTTTGAGTTTCGTTTTTCTGTTTGAGTTGTTTCTTTTTGCAAATCGTAGCTAGTCACATGTATCTACTGTTAAGATCTAATCCACATGATAATAAAGCTGTTAGGTTTTACTTTTTGTTAGTCTAAGCCATTTGCTTGTTTTGTGTTTGATTTGGATTTTTTCTCGGTTTTCTCGTTGTTTCGTTTGAGTGATTGCTTATGTATGCTATTGTTTGTCTATGCTAGATTACCTGGAGTGCAAAGCTTGTTACTACGAATCTCTAAAGTTTGCAGATCATCAGCAAGGAAAGTTAAACTTTGATCATACTCTTTTGTACCCAGTTTTTACTTTGCATTAGTTATGCCCCTCAAATATTTGCATGAGTAGGATTGGGAACATGTGTTTGGTTGTAGTACTTGAGGTAGGAACCTAATACTTTTTGATCACCTCGGGAATATACGTTATTCTTATTATTTCTTAGCCATGCTCATAGACGGGGATTGGATCATGATTCACACATGGAAGATTTGGGAGTTATTAATCTTGGATAACATTAAGGTGGCAACTTTAATATACATCTGGGTGGATTGGTTGAGGCACCTTGGGAACCCAATGTTGTCTATTTAAGGAAATCCCGGAGTACCCGTGTGATTTTTCCTTCGGTTTGCCACCCAGGCTCAAAGGGGTCATATGATATTTCATGCCTAGAAACTTTCGTGTGCAGCCACAAGCCATTATGGGCTCTGGCATAGTTGAGTAAGTTGTATGAGCTCTTGAAGTGGTGGACTAGTAGATGTAGGGGGATTGTAGGTGTACCAATCTACCCGGAGTAGAGAGTAAATGCTTCAGAAAGACCATGTCTTGGTCATCCCGTTCTCGAACACCAGGCAGTGCGAAGACTTCAAGGGAGGCGATCGAGTCTTGTGGGGAAAAGTGCGCAAACCTCTACAGAGTGTATAAACTAATCATGGTTAGCCATGCCCCCATTTATGGACATCTTGAGTATCTGGAATTGGATATTATTGTTGATCTCATCACTCTTTAATTAATTGAATTGGGTTTAATGATGATACTTTTAATTGGGATTTGAGTTGGGGTTACCTTCTCAAATATTGGGCAACTTGGGAGTAGTTAAATAAATTCATTCCTTTGTTGTAGGAAAAAACTAGCTTTATGCAAAATCATAAACTTAGAGCCTCCACCAGCCAAATATTGCATGTAGATATAGTTCTTGCATTTCATTGCTTTACAGTGTAACTCTACTAGCATATTCAATGTACTGATCTACACGACTGCAACGTCTCATGTTGCAGACTACTCAGACGACGAATAAGGTGTGATAGGTTGTTGTCTTGCACTCAGCTATGCCGTTGGAGTTGATGGACCCATTTACCTTGGAGGCTTACGCAGTTATTTAGTTTAGATGGCCTTCAGCCATGATATTTTTGTGTAATCATACTCTTTATGAGGACTCGATGTAATAAGTGTGTGATTGAACTCTATTATAATTCCTCGAGTATTGTGCATGTCAGCATTACCGATCCAGGGATGACACTAATGCACAGAGACTTCGGTCCATTCGGATCATGGTCACTACAACCGGAGAGTCAAGACAAAAACGTGTGCTAATCCTATGCATAGATTCCCAAGGTCACGAAACCCGCAAGTTGATTACCAAAACATACATCAAGTGAATCAATAGAATACCCCATTGTCACCACGGGTATCCCACACAAGACATACATCAAGTGTTCTCAAATCCTTAAAGACTCAATCCGATAAGATAACTTGAAAGGGAAAACTCAATTCATTACAATAATGTAGAGGGGGAGAAACATCATATGATCCAACTATAATAGCAAAGCTCGCGATACATCAAGATCATGCCAAATCAAGAACACGAGAGAGAGAGAGAGAGAGAGAGAGAGAGAGAGATCAAACACATAGCTACTAGTACATACCCTCACCCCCGAGGGTGAACTACTCCCTCCTCGTCATGGAGAGCGCCGGGATGATGAAGATGGCCACCGGTGATGGACCCCCCCTCCGGCAGGGTGCCGGAACAGGGTCCTGATTGGTTTTTGGTGGCTACAGAGGCTTGCGGCAGCGGAACTCCCGATCTAGGTTTCTTTCTGGAAGTTTGGGGATTTGTAGGAGGGGTTGGCGTTGGTCTCACGTTAGGGGGCCCCACAGAGAGTCCACGAGGCAGGGGGAGCGCCCTCCACCCTCATGGGGCCCACGGGACTCCCCTCCGGTAGCTTTTTGTTCTAGTACTTTTTATATTTTCAAAAAAATCTTCGTTGATTTTTAGCGCATTCCGAGAACTTTTATTTCTGCACAAAAACAACACCACGGTAGTTCTGCTGAAAACAACATCATTCCGGGTTAGTTCTAATCAAAATATCAAATCATACCAAAATCATGTAAAAATATTGTAAACATGGCATGAATACATAAAAAATTGTAGATACGTTGGAGACGTATCAATCTACTTCAATACCTCATTCGAGACTATTATGCCCAAGTACTATACCTTCATTCACCATAAAGTGGCACTTCTCCCAATTCAAGACAAGATTAGTTTCGTCACATCTATGCAAAACTCGATCAAGGTAGCTTAAGCAATCATCAAAAGAAGTCCCGAAACCAGAAAAATCATCCATGAAAACCTCAATAATCTTTTCACAAAAACCAAAGAATATAGCAGTCATACATCTTTCAAAAGTACCGGGTGCATTGCATAAACCGAAAGGCATACATCTATAAGCATAAGTTCCAAAAGGACAAGTAAAAGTAGTTTTCTCCTAATCTTCTTATGATACCGGTATTTGAGGAAACCAGAATATCCATCAAGGAAACAAAAGTGTGTATGCTTAGACAATCTTTCTAACATCTGGTCAATAAAAGGCAAGGGGTAATGATCTTTTCTAGTAGCTTTGTTTAATTTTCTAAAATGAATTACCATCCTATAACTAGTTACAATTCTTCGTGGGGTAAGCTCTTTTATCATTAGGAACAATGGTAAGGCCTCCTTTCTTAGGGAAACAATGAACATGACCTACCCATCTACTATCAGCTATGGGATAAATTATACCTGCTTCTAGAAGCTTTAATATTTTAGTTTTTACCACATCCTTCGTCTTAGGATTTAACCGTCGTTGATGATCGACAACTGGTTTTTCATCAGGATCCATATTAATCTTGTGCTGACATAGAGTGGGACTAATGCCCTTAAGATCATCAAGAGTGTATCCAATAGTGGCACGGTGCTTCCTCAAAGTTTTAAGTAATCTCTTTTCTTCATGCTCTCGAAGATTAGCACTAATAATAACAGGATATATCTTCTTTTCATCAAGATAAGCATGTTTCAATGTATCAGTCAATTGTTTCAATTCATACACATGATCACCCTTAGGTGGAGGAGGACCTCCCAGAGTTTCAACAAGCAAATTATGTTTCAGGATAGGTGGTTGATCAAAGAACATCTTATCTATTTAATTTCTTTCACTCATATGCATATCTTTTCCATGGTCTAGCAAATATTGTTCTAACGGATCAGTCAGGGGTACGACAACAGAGGCAAGACCACTAATTTCATCCTTATTAGGCAAATCTTTATCACGAGGCTGTCTACGTAACTTGGAGAAATTAAACTCATGAGATACATCACTGAAAGTGCGTTATATCGACCAGAGGGGGGGGGGTGAATAGGCGTTTTTTACAAATTCGTCCCTGAGGAAATTCAAAGTGAGGAATTTGCTAAGCAACGAACTACTAGCAGCGAAATAAGTAATCAAGTGCAAGCATAACATGGTAGTAACACAGTCATCATGATGAAATGACACAAGCACAGAGTACAGGTAGCGTGTAAATAGGATAAGCACGATGAAGACAAGGTGACTGAAGAAATATGATTGAGGAAATTGAGAAAGTCTTCAGCCAAAGTCTTCAAACAGTAATGATCAGGTTCGTCAACACATGAATGAAGAAATGAAAGGGTTGAGGAAATAGAACCAGTAGCTTGGTGAAGACGATGATTTGGTAGACCAGTTCCAACTGCTGTGACAGTTGTACGTCTGGTTGGAGCATCTAGGTATTTAAACCTGAGGACACACAGTCCGGGACACACACTCATCACCGTATTCTCCTTGAGCTAAAGTCACACAGACCTCGCCCAATCACTCGTGGTAAGTCTTCATGTGACTTCCAAACCTTCACAGACTCGGTCACTCGGCGATCCACAATTTCTCTTGGATGCTCTAGACCATGACGCCTAATCGTCTAGAGGATGCACAATCCTCAAAGGTAACAATCGCTAGTTCCACACAGGAACAATCTCTTCAGTGATGCTCAATCACTTTGGGCTGTAGGTGTTTGGGTTTGGGTTTTCCTCTCTGATTATTTTCGCTCAAAGTCCTCGGAGGATGGGATGCTCTCAATGAAAAGTTTCAGTTTCTCTCGGAACAGCCAACCAACTCGTGGTTGTAGGGGGCGGCTATTTATAGCCGAGGAGCAGCCGACATGATAAGACATAAATGCCCTTCAATGATATGACCGTTAGGTGGGTAGGATATTTTGGACAGCTGGCACATAGCACAACAACGTTCAGAAATTTGAGCTCTCAAATTCCTCAGGGCTATCATGTTCCTCACTTGTAGGCAATCCGCACTGGCGAAAAATTCCTAACTCCTCAGTTAGAACAAATTCCTCAGAGAACAGAAGATCTTCGTCTCTGTCACTGAAGAAATTGACTGAACTGAATGAGATTTCCAATGGCTTCACTCGAAAGGATTGAGTAGGTGTAGGCTTTGAGATGAGCATCACTTGGAAAGTGTTTCCTTAGTTTTACCTAGACCCCCTTTAATAGTAGGGTGTTTCCCATGACTCAAGAAAGAGAAAATCAAACTACGAAAACAAAATTCTTCACGCTTCATAGTCCTCACATTAATATCAAAGTCTTCAAGGTCACACCAATTTCCTCAATTTCAAAGTCTTTAAGAAAATCAAAGTCTTCAACTGAAGACATTCATTTTTAGGGGTCGACTTTCTTTGTAAATATCAAACTCCTCATAGACTTATAGAGCCTGTGACTCACAAACACATTAGTCCCTTAACCTATACGTCTTCAATACACCAAAATCACTAAGGGATACTAGATGCACTTACAATCTCCCCCTTTTTGGTGATTGATGACAAATAGGTTAAGTTTTCAACGGGGATAAACATATGAAGTGTAAATACTAATACTGAGGAATTTGATTACAAGATATAGAAGAATTCCCCCTGAAGATGTGCATATTTGAGGAATTTGCTTTGGAGCAAATGCACATTGTAGAGTAAAATCATGGAGATCCCCCCCTATATCTTGTAATTCATACATGCATTTGACATATAATGTGAAGAATTTGAAATACATGATGAAATATGGTGTCTGATAAAATGCATGCGTTCATTAAAGTACTTGAGTAAATAAGCATGAAGAAAGCAGTCAAAAGTATCAGAGCTTCATAGGACTTAAGTTTACAACTCATCAGAGCAAACACCTCAGAAGAGAAAGAGTTGTAAATTTAAAAAAACGCCCATATATAAGAGACCCGCTTGAAGACTAACTCAAATTTCTCCCCCTTTGTCATCAAATGACCAAAAGGGACGAAAATGAGGACTAATGCCCCTAAATAATATCATCATGATGTTGATGGAGGAGTGCTGGCGTTGTTGGTGTCGTCTGTTGAGGTAGGGCCCGCCGCAGTGTCGTTCAAATCTCCAGCTTCATCCGTCTCACGCGATGAAGAAAATAATCTCATGACTAGCTGAGGAACTTTGACCTTCTTGAATTTCTTCGAAGGAGGCTGAGACCAGTCAAAGTCCTCTTGGAAGCCCATCTGCTTGAGATCCTCATCACCGTACAAGTGAGACAGAATAGGTCAAGTGCGGTCAAAGACTTCATGCAAGTAGTAGCGATTCTTCTTGACAGTGTTTTGCGTGACAATCATGTTTTGAAGAATTGCACCAAATTGATGCTTGACCCACTTCCGATTGCGATCGACCTTCTGATGAAGACTTAGAAGAAGCTCACGATCAGTCATCACTCGTGGAGCAGTGGCTTGAGGAACTGGCTTTGAAGGTTTTGCGGTAGAGTCTTGGGTTGCAAAGTCATCATTGGTGGAATAAGATGCAGCTTTATGAAACCGACCATCCAATGGACGAGTAACTTCATCAATGAGAGCAGCTTTGCCTTTCTCATCAGCTGAAGAAATAGTCCTTTTGAGGAACTTCAATAGGAGGCAAGAAGCTAAGGTGGTTCTGGAAATCTGCCTCGTAGTGAATTCAAGACCTTGATCTAATGAATTTCATGCTCCAGGGAGCATAAGGCTTCAACTCAAAAGGTGACAGAGCTGCATTAGCCAAAGTCCTTATGAAGAAATCATGGTAGTTTATGGGAATGCCATGCATGATATTGAGAAATAGATTCTTCATGATGCCAACAACCTCTTCTTCATCAGAGTTGTGGCCTTTGATTGGACTGAGGGTTTTGGTCAGAATGCGGCAGATTGTCCTTGGCACATATAACAGTTCCTTCACGAGGAATGTGGTTCTTGGAACTTGGCCTGGCTTCAAAAGGCTTCATGAGCACTTGCATCAAATGGTGAGAGAGTTCAGGTTCTTCATACAAAAGCCTTGTGCCTTCAGCAGGAGGACTGATTGGAACGACATGAAGTAATTCAGAGGCCGAAGCTTTGTAGTGCGTGTTCTCAGTCATCTAATCAAGCACCCATGGATTCACATCAGGCACATTTCCAATGAGATGCAGTGTAGCAGAGAATTGAAGAATTAGCTCTTCCTTCCAGACGCAGATGTCAGCCCAGAAGTTCAAAAGCCCAGCATCATGAAGAACATTCATGACAGGTTGGAAGCACGGGAGGGACTTCATGTCCACATGAGGAATTTGACGGTGCTCAAATACTTTGTCCTTGTCAAATAAGAGTAATGAATATAAGTTCATCTGACTGGCCGTCCAGAATAGCTTGCGTTGAAGTCTTGCTGAGTCATAAGGATTGTAATCTGTGAAGAAATGGTGCCCAACAAAGAAATCATTAGCTTTGAACTTTGGTCGATTAGCATGAGGATTTTGGTGCTTGGGCTGAGGATTAACAGTTGAAGACTTCATAGCCTCTTGCATCAAAATCTATGGAGCTGCTACCTGAGGAATTGAAGCTTAAAGTTCTTCACCAGTGGTTGGTTTCTCCATTTCTTCAGCTATCGCAGCTGGATCTTCTTCAGGCATGGAAAGAAGTGATGTTTGACGTCCATAAGATCCCGTGTGAATTTCTTCAGTTTGTACAGGGGATTGAGGAATTTGATGCAGAGGTGTGGTCAATGGTGAATTAGGGTGAAGTCTTTCCCAATAGTCATCATTCAAAACTGGTGTTGTAGACCCAATGTCCACATCCTCGTCTTGTTCTTCCATTTCCTCAACGCCTGCCTCTTCAGCTATGAACTAAGGCATGGGCGATGATATCAGTGAGGTTGAAGGGATATCTTCCACTTCAATTTCTTCATCCAGCTGCTATGAAGAAGCAGCAGAAGGACTCTCTTCATCTGTGTCATCTGGTATGATATATTCTTCACAAAAGGGAACAATTTCCTTTGATGGCAAACAGAGATTGGAACAACATCAATTGGGTTAGTGAAGGAACTTGTCAAAGTCTTCACTTTCTTGGAGGCTGAAGACTCTGCAGTCGTTGATGCTTTCCTTTTCTTCACAGCTGCCTTCTCTGCAGCTTTGGTTTTCTTCACTTCTGATGTAGAAGGAAGATTGATATTCTTCATCTTTGATGACTTTGCAGGAGAAGCAGATGAAGTTGGTTCAGTGTCTTCAGGCACGACTGATGCACTCGCCCTGGTATGCTTAGTTTCTTCGGGCGCAGCAAATGCTTCAGCTAGCCTGGGTTGTTATTCAGGCGCAACATTGGTGGTTGCCCTAACAGTTTCTTCAAGAGCTAGAATTTCTTTCGTAGCCCTGATATTCTCAGTTTCTTCAGCAGCTTGATTCTCATCAGCTGTGCTTTTAGTTTCTTCAACAGACTGAGCAGAAGCATTAGTCTGAGGAATTTGTTGTTGCGATGGTGCTACAACATTCAGCTTGATGGTCTTGGAGAGTTTGACGAATCTGACCTTGGCACCGACCAATCTACATGGTAGGTGTCAAGTTCATCACTGAGGTTTTTGATCTCTTTTTGCATGTTTACAAGTTCTTCAGGAGTCATATTCAGAACATTTTTCTTCAGAAATCTTTCCTTTTTATACTGGGCATTCTTGACTTGTCTGGCCTTCTCAAACATTTTTCTTCACTGATGAATGCCATCAACATGTGACTTTGACCAGGAGTGAGGTCTAAGTCAGGCAAAGGAGTGTTGTGATCCTTATGCCATAGGTCAATGAAGTGAAGGATCATCTTTGGATCCAACATGAGAGGCACAACACTGCCTTTGGCTCTAGCGACCCTTTCTTGCATGTTCCTGATGATTTCAGCAAGTTCTTCATCATCAGCTTCATCATCATCAGATGGAACTTGAAAAGCAACTTGCTTCTAATGAGGACTAGGCCTCGATCCACGTCCAACAATTGCCTTTCTCTTCAACAGAATTGGACCAATTGAGGACTGTGGTGGAGCTGAGGAACTAGCAGATGCTCTTGAAGCAATTGAGAAGACTGCAGTCCTTTGACACGTGGCAAGATGCACATGTGTTGAGGACTTTGCAGCAGCAGTTGAGGATTTCGTGGAAACAGAGGGAATTGGAGCTGCCCTTGAAGAAGTTGCCTGAGGAATTTGCTTTGAGGGCTTTCATATTGGCCGTGAGGGCATTGCTGTTGAGGAACTCGGCTTCATAGCTGATTTCCTCGGCAAAGCCTTCTTAGGCTTGCTAGCAGAGGCCTCAGCAGCAGTAACCGTAAGATCTTCATTGAATTTCTTCACTGCTTCTTTTGCTGCTTTAGCCAATTTGGCTTGGCGCTTGGCCCATTCTTTAGGAAATTCCTCACCGCACCTAATACTTGAGGGATCAGCTTCTTGGCCTAGAGCCAATGGAGGTCTTGGACACAGAGGGTTAATCGTGAATTTCTTCATGTACTTTGGAGTAACATAACGATATTACCTCTATTCCTTAGACCATCTTCTCTCAATCCTCTGTATGCGCACTTTGCGCTGATTTTTGTTTTGTTTGCCATGAATTTCCTCATCAGGTGTACAGTACCCGGCATATATTTCATCAGGGATCTCAAAAGCAGTCTTGCATTCTGGTCTATTTCCTCCCTTCTGAGGTCTTTTACCATCTGCCATTTTCTGCACTTGAGGATTTTGAACAATTGATGTTTCTGAGGAAGTATGCAATTTATCTTCGAGGAACGTTGCAAATGAGTTAAGTTGATGAGAACCTAGTGATTCAGCATCAGACATTTTGTACGTGTGAACAGAGTATAGGTGCGAAGAATTTGGAGAGGTCATATCTGTTCTCAGAAATTTTTCAAGAAGACTCAAGTTTGAGGAATTTGACCATGGGTGTCTTTAGGAATTTCACTAAGCGTTCTTGACTTAGGTTCCAGAGTTGTACATGAAAGTGCGTTATATCGACTAGAGGGGGGTGAATAGGTGAAGAAATTCCTAAGCAACGACACACTAGCAGCGGAATAAGTACTCAGATATAAGCATAACAGAGCAACAACATAGTCATCATGATGAAATGAAAACAAGCACAGAATACAGATAGCGTGATAACAGGATAAGCAGGCTAAAGACTATGTGACTGAATAAATTGGATTGAGGAAATAGAAAAAAGTCTTCAGTCAAAGTCTTCAAACAGTAATGACCAGGTTCATCAACACATGAATGAGGAAATGAAAGGGTTGAGGAAATAGAACCAGTTGGCTTGGTGAAGATAATGATTTGGTAGACCAGTTCCAACTGCTATGACAGTTGTATGCCTGGTTGGAGCGGTTGAGTATTTAAAGTCAAGGACGCACAGTCCTCACCGTATTCTTCTTGAGCTAAAGCCATACAGACCTCATTCAACACTCGTGGTAAGTCTTCACTGTTGTCTTCCAAACCTTCACAGACTTGGTCACTCGGCGATCCACAATTCCTCTTGGATGCTCAGACCATGACGCCTAACTGTCTGGAGGATACGCAGTCCTCAAAGGTAACAAGCGTCGGTTCCACACAGGAACAATCTCTTCAGTGATGCTCAATCACTTTGGGTTTGTAGGTGTTTGGGTTTGGGTTTTGGGGTTTCCTCACTTGATGATTTTTGCTCAAAGTCCTCGGAGGATGGGATGCTCTTAATGACAAGTGTCAGTTTCTCTTGGAGCAGCCAACCAGCTAGTGGTTGTC